>NW_003852519.1:308478-343690 GCF_000181295.1 Otolemur garnettii
ATGTGCTCCCTGAATAATCCTTTCCTTTTAACACTGAAATGTCCTACTGAATACTTCAAAACATTCTGTAAAATGACTTCAACATCTCTGTGGATGTTCCCTTCCAGTGCCAACCTTTAGTTGTCAGAAACTTTCCCAGTGGGATTCTCACTACATTTTCTAGAATATATTTAGATCCTTAAGAATGATGAAGAATGATGATGGTGGTGGTGGAAAATGTGACTGATACACTTCAAATATCTCGATATTCTTTAGGCTTATTAAACACATTGAGAAAGTAGTTTGGGGCAGAAATTTCAATAGTTAATTTTAATGCCATGTTATAGATGATGAAATAAAATCTTAATAATACAAGTGGCAAAGCCAGAATCCAAAAAGAAGTCTTTTGATTTCAAGTGCAGTTCTTGCCAACACACGGTGATGGGGGCTGTTGTCCATCACCTAAGCCTTAGCATGGAGGGTAGCATTCCACACAGGTGAGCTGTAGTGAAGCTTTGGGACAGTCTCCTCCACCCTTGTTAGAGCGGTTCTCCTCGTCTTCCCCGTCACAATTATTATTCTTTTTCCCCAGCAAAGAATCTGCTAGGGGATTACCCAGTGGTACAATCCCTTGCAATCCATAGTGTAACAGGACATAACCTCCCTAACTGGTAGCAAATGAAGGGGAAAAAATGGTATAAAGCATTGGAAAATAGCAACAAAATTACTAAAAGAAAATTCTCCTGAACCCAAGCCAGAGAAACAAAACTTGTCTGAGGGACTTAGGCTGCAACTCACCAAGACCTGTTTTCTTAAAAAGGAAAATTGAAGATAGTGAATTCTCTGAGCTGTATGTGGTAGAGTTTTAAGTGTTTTTCTTTTTTGCCCACAGACTAGAGTAGGATGTGGCCTGGCTTTAGGTGATTCTGATCGAAGCAGCTTATTCTAACTGCTTGGTTAGGAAGTTCTCCATTCACTCGAGGGAAGAGAGAAAAGAGGCATGCATGTGAAAAAGGGTATTGAAAATTTCCCCTGCATCTTCGTAAAGTTGACATCTGTCATCATTACGTCTGCAGTTTAAGAAACAAGTTTCAGCCCTATAAGTTTCACATAAAACTGAGAGTATTATCCTTTGAACGGAAGTGTCTCTTGAAGTGTAGATCCCTTCTAGGTGGAGAGAGACCTTGCTCTGTGCTCCAGAGCACAGAGCACCTATCTGAGCCGCAGGTAGGAGAGAGACCAGACCATTGTACTTTATTTTCCGAGGACTTCCCATCCCCATTCCATTGTGTGAATAAGAGCCAAGTCTTGGTCTGTTAGCCCAGCCAACCGACAGAGACTTGGCAGGTCTTTTTATTGTGGCAAAGTCTGAAACAAAAGAGAAGTTTCACTGCACTAATTACTTTTTCTCTTATAATATCTCAGGCCCAGCACAACTTACTGAATAGTCAGTGAGAAGGCTGACTAGTCCCACCCCTAGTTATCTAGTCTAGCTGTTTGGCCCTTGTTCAGTGGGAAGAAATTCCTTCCTAACCTCAGCATTGCTTTTGACAATTACCAATGGCTCAGGAGACCTAGGATGCTTCAGCCTGTCTCACAGCGTCACCATGGAGGCCTTTCTTATCCAGAATGAGAATGAGAGTTGGTTGTTGCTGTTGTTTTTTAAAGCTGTAATAAAGTACTATGTCTCCATGAGTTTCTCTAACAGTGAATTCCACAGGTTAATTACCTCATCTATTTAAAAGTTTTTAAAAGTTTCCTCTTCATCATTTAAAGCATGTTACCTTGGCATTGCCCTCAGGAGGCCTGGCATAGGTCACCAGGCTGATTTTAATTAAAGGGTTTTGTGTTAACAGCAGAGAATAACAGTCTTACTTCTCTAGCTCAGCAGGAGACTTTGATTAAAGTGAGAAATAGTCATTACCCCAGGGGGCACGTTCTCCTCGTGTCTCCTCTCCCAGACCTTCTGCAGGTGCCCCCACACCAAGAGGTCCAGGAAGGAGATGTTACACTTGCGTATGACCATGACCATAAAGTATAATTGGTTTCACTAAAAAGCAGTGAAATTTTAAAAACTCAACTAGACAGTCCTTTTTTCCCCCAACTCCCAGAAATTATTTCTATTTACTAAGGTAATTCCAAAGTTTTACTTGTTTAATTTTTGTTCAGTTCTTTTGTGACTAGAAAACATGGTTACAAAAGGCTCTCGTGAAAAGTGATCTTCCCGCCACCTCAGTGCCCTGGCCACCCGTCTCCAATTTTCATGCATACCCTTGCCAAGATATTTTACTCAGTTACAGGCTTAAGGGTCTATGTGTGTGTATGTGTACGTATCTACTGTTTATCTGAAGTTCATATCTAACCATGTGTCCTGTGTTTAACCTGACCACCCTATGCTTTCTGTAACCCTATACTTGGCTCCCTCTGTGCCACGCTGAGAGTACAAATCACCCCTGAGGGCCAGGAGGAAAGAGCAGCCGAGTATGTTTGGAAACTCTGGGCCACATATCAACATGTATATATGCATATATAACCACTTGTATACACACATAGCTGTAATGATTTATATACATTATATAGATCTATAGGAGTTCATGCAGATGTCTCTGACTAATCCAGAACCATAGGGGCCTTCTAGTGTTCCCTCTTTCCTTTCTATAGCTTCCTTCTCCAACAATTGAAAACTCTGGTCCCTTCTAGTCATTGATTTTTTTTTTTTTTGACCATTATTACTGAGGGTACAACTAAAGCTGTTCCAGAATTATTAACTCTGGCCCAGCGCAGTGGCGCATGGCTCTAATTCTGGCACTCTGGGAGGTTGAAGCAGAGAATCACTTGAGTTCAGGAGTTACCATCCTGGGTAACAGTGAGACCCTGTTTCTACAAACAATAGAAAACTTAGCTATGCATGGTGGCGCACACTTGTAGTCCCAGTGACTCAGGAGGCTGAGGCACGAGAATCACTTGAGACCAGGAGTTTGAGGTTGCAGTGAACTATGGATGAGGCCACTGCACTCTAGAATTGTTAAGCCCAACCTCCAGGAGAAATAAATTTACCAAATGGAGAACAGTGTTTTGCTACAGTTCCTTTTATCTCTGGCCTTACAATTACAAGTCGAAACAGCATTTACAAAGTTATTTTGTTTGATGTTAACTCCTACAAGGCCTACTCCAGCCAAGAGGAGCCAGAATTTTGGACCTGTGTGAGGTCGGTTAGGTCAAGCCATCTTCTATGTGGTCGCCCCTATGGCTTAGTAAACTCAACCTCTCAGACAGGTTCCTCCTTTCTTCACCGTCCAAATCAGTGGTGGTGCCTCTCTTAAGTCTGTCTAGACTTGCAATTAGGGTTCTGTAGCCCTTGAACCCTGCACGTATAGATTTGGTTTTACAGATGTGTGTCCCTGCTGGATTGTGAGAATCCTATGGGCAGAAAATACAATTTGTACTCCCACAATATTTAGCAGAGAGATTTGGCCTACACACTGAATGGGAAGCTGATGATATGGGTCTCAAATGGGTCTTTGAAAAGGGTATGGAATGAGTATGGCCTCAGAAACAGGAGGAAGGTCTGATGTGCATCCTGGGTGCATGGAGACTGAAAATAGGAGGAGATGAGGTTGGAAAGGCAGGAAAGGGATAGGACATGGAGGGTCTTCAACGTCAGGCTCAAGGGTTTGGACTTTATTGTGCATTCAGTGAAACCAGTTAAAGACTTATCTGATTAAAAAGGTAAGACTCATCTCTGTCTGAACATGAATCAGTGCTGAGTAATTCAGTAGTGTATCTTCTCCCTATTTATTTGGAAACATATAAACCTACCTCTCAGTACAAAAGGGCACTGCGCCACATTTAGATGACACATTTCCTCCAGAAATCCAGAGAGCTTCAGGAAGTGGTAGGGATGACTCAGCAAGGGACGTCCTCCTGGCCAGATGGTGGCTGTGAATGAATGGAAGCTTCTTGTAAGGCTATGAAGAACGGTCTTTCCACAATTTCTGTTGGTGTTCACTCAGCCTTCTCCTACATGGCAACTTGGGGGAGGAGGAGGAGGAGACTAGATGGGAACAGATGTGGAAGAGTTGGGGTCTCTTTGGTAAATCTTCATCCTGAAGGCTTTCTGAAGGCCCTGAACTGCCTAGAAAGGCTTTACTTACCAAAGAAAAGGTGGGCGTTGGCAGTTAGTGTGGTTCTTTGATTACTTATGATAAAAAAGAAAAATATGATGGGTTTTTATAGTCCCAGTAACCCAGGGTAACTGTAAGGGTCTCAAAGTCTGTGGAAGTCCACTTCTATTGTTATTTTAGGTAACTTAACCTAAACTGTGCAGGTATATTTTACTTGATTTACTTAATGTCTATAACAGACCTTTTGAGATTTGTCTTTATTTTGTATAACTTTTATAAAATTAAAATTATTATCAATGTAGCATTACAAATAAACATAGGAGCTATGAAGCCAGATTGAGGGAGTTCTGGTCCTGCTTTCTCCATTACTTAACCTTGGGCAAGTTATTTAACCTCTGCCTCAGTTTCATCATTTGTAAGAGGAGGATTATAATTTACTTGCTTTGTAGGTTTTTGTCAGAATTAACTGGAGGAAATCCATTGTCCATTTACTAAAAGTAAAGCCCTTAGAATAGTGTTTGGTATATAAATATTAGCCAGTAGTAATAAATACATTAAAGCAGCTGAAGGTTAAGTGACTGGGGTAGTTATCCAGCAACTCCACCATGATTGGCGTTTCTTGTTTTGAGACAGTCTATTGAAGTGACTGGTATTTTTTAAGGCCAGAGGTCAGCAAACTTTTTCTTAAAGGGCCAGATAATAAACATTTTGTGCTTTGCAGATCTTAAAGTCTGTGTTATTACTGCTCAAATCTGTCGTTGTGTATTGCAAAAATCACTGGTAGATAAAATGTAAATGAACGGGTGTGGCTGCGTTCCTGCTTCCCGACCCTTGCTTGGTTTAGACTCAAGTCACATCTGAAAGGAGACTTTGGATTCCATTTAGTTTTCAACCATGAAAAATTATTATATTATTATTCATTATAATAATAAACAGTAACTTCACTTCCTAAGAATTATGTTTAATGTGTCAGTTATAATGCTTATGCTTTAGAACAGGGGTGTCCAATCCCCAGTACTCAGGCTGCGTGCAGCTCAGAATGGCTACGAATGCACCCCAACACAAAATCATAAACTAACTGAAAACATTATGAGAAAATCGTTTTTGTGATTTTTTGGTGTGTGAAACTCAATTGCGCAATTCTCAAGTGTGACCTTTGTAGGCAACACCATGTTGCAATGTCGTATAAAGAAATCAAACTACACTCTCACTATTTGTACACATGTGTGGCTTCCAGTGTGTTATCTTCCAAACACAGACAGTCTAATTGACACCATCAGATGGTGGATGTGCTAGTGGTGACTTTTCAAGGGACAGATTATCAACAAAATTTCAACCTCCCATGGCAACATTAGGCATGTAATGTTATTTAGAAGTCAGGTAGCGTCCTTATTTGATTATTAAGGGTACTTCCACACCCTGACAGTGTCTCACCCTCCGCACCTCACAATTGGCTGTCCACCTCGCCCTGCACCACCAGCAAAGATATGGAAGGGCCACATCTGTTTTGTTTGCTATTTTCCTATCAATTAATTTTCATAACAAAAGTAAATATAGTTCCTTATCTATTCCTTTTTTTAAATCCCAGGATGGGATTTTAAAAACATCTCAAAAGAAAACAGAACCTGAAAAAGAAAAATTATGGGTGAGGGAAGATTGTTCAATGAAAAGCAGAAAGATGACTACTTTTTTTTTTTTTGGCCAGGGCTGGGTTTGAACCCACCACTCCGGCATATGGGGCCAGCACCCTACTCCTTTGAGCCACAGGCACCACCCAAGAGTCTGCCTTCTTAACAAACATTTCTTTTTAAGTTACAACTCAGATGGATTCCATTGTAAAAGCTAGTTGTGTGGGAGCATACTTAATAGCAAAAAAATAAAAAAAACACTTACTGACAGCCAGTTTATTAAGCAATGTATGGAAAGCATAGTTGATACCATTTGCCCTAGAAAAAAGAGGAGGATATTTCTAAAATCAGTTTGTCTCACCAGACTATAGCCAGGCAAATTGAAAAAACTGTAAAATCTATAAGAAGTTTGGAGAATAAAGCTGCTAATTTAAAATTTTTTGCTTTGGGGATAGATGACGGCACAGATGCTACTACAAATAAGGCTTGACTTGCCATTTTTATTAGAGGTATTAATGACAATTGCAATGTCACTAAAGTAATGTCTTCTATTAACGCCATTAAAAGACACAACTAATTGAAGACATTTTTATGAAACAATAAAAAATGTGTTAAAGCGATTTTCTTTGTCCATTGCGAACATATCTGGCGTGGTTACTGATAGTGCCCTGGCAATTGTAGGTGAAAGAGGACTTATAAAAATAATAGAAGATGATGCAGTTGCCACCCAGAACTCATGTTTGGTAAAGTGTCATTGCCTAGTACATCAAGAAAATTTATGTGCAAAAGATTTTAAAATGGATAAGGTCATGCAAATCGTCATCAAGGCTGAATTTCATAAGGGCCAAGGGGTTGAGTCATAGCCGGTTCCAGGAAGTCCTTAAAGTGTTGATGCCAACTATGGCATCATCATTGACTTTTTGAAAATAAGATGGCTAAGTTGAGACCAAATGTTGAAAACATTTTATGACTTGCAACATGTTATCAAGTCATTTATGGTATCAAAAACCAAATTCGTGCCAGAACTTGATGATAAAAACTGGCTCACAGATTTAGCATTTTGAGTAGATTTAACTGCTCATTTCAATGAGTTAAGCATGCGTCTTCAAGGTGAAAACCAACTTATCAATACAATGTTTCAAATCATAACAGCATTCCAAACCAAACTGAAATCATGACAAGCTCAAATCAAGGCACATAATTTTATGCATTTCGACACATTGGCTAAACACAGTCCTATAAACAGTGAAAAATATGCAGCCTTGCTTTTTGATTTGATTCAGGAATTTAGAAACAGATTTCAATATTTCTGGGAAAATAATAAATATTTCGATGCATTCGTGGCTCCATTTTCAGTCGACATAAATATGGTACCTCCCAATTTTCAAATGGAATGCATAGAGCTAGAATCTGACATTCAGCTTAAAGAAAAATTTGATCATGTCTCTTTTCTAGACTTTTATAGGTCCCGTCTTTCCAGAGCCAAGCATCCCTCACTCCATAATCACACCTTATTCTTGGCAGCACTTTTTGGCAACATCTGCATTTGTGAGCAACTATTTCGAGAATGAGCAATTATTTATTGTTGAAAACTTTTATTGTTTTCTGGTGTGCTGTAAGTTGAAATTTTTATATTTCTTTCTTTTCAGTAGAAAAGAATTTGTATGGATCAGTTTGCTAAGTATACATAAGATTTGAAGAGTTCAAAAGTCAGTGTCTTTTCCTCAAGTTATAGATTTTATATATACATTTTATTACGTACATATATTTTATTATATATGCATTTATTACATATGTACATGAAAATAATGGTAGGTTAATATTTAATTTAGGGGTAGTCTTAAGAAAATTAAAAAATGGCAAATATAAATGATTATTAGTATTGCAAAAGTATTGCCTTACTTTAAATTTTGTTCAATTTACAAAAAGTATTCAACTCCACAACTGAATGTATACATTTTTTTCAATCCATTTATTCATCAAACGTAACCTGAAAACCTATTATGCAGCAGAATTATCTCTCAGGATCATTTTATCCTTAAAACTTCATGTTTACCTGCCCAGACTGTGCAAGTTGAGAGGTTTAAAATTGTTGTATTAGAATTTGATCTCAAATGAAGCTTTTCCTCCCCGCTTTCAAACAAAGGCATTTCTGAAGACAGGAAATTGTAAAAGATAAAATCTTTCAGTGTCCTTTTTAAATTTGTTAACAGTCTTCAATACTAATATTAATCGCTGTAAATACCTGATTTATATACAGTCTATAAATCTAAGTACTGAATAAAAGGAGTTGTACCTATTCATTTGAATCTCACATTTACCTTGCTTTAAAGTGTTTTGAAAATAAAAGTAAGCATTAACTTTGTTTCAGAAATGCATTGTTATTACAGCCTTCTTTTTGCATAGAACTTTTAAAAACTAAACTTTAAATGCCAGTCATATGAAAAGAAGTGCCAGAGACCTGTTGTGCAGACCAAATTTCACGTGATGTAAGTCACCATGGATCATGTGATGCCCATTATCTTATGTAACAAGAAGAGAATTTTTAAAATGCTGCCCATCACTTATAACAAATATAATAAATCATGAATTAACAAGTGGCATTCCAACATTAGAAGTGTGAAAATGTGAGAAAATGGGCATCTGAAAATCAATGAAATACAGTTGTATCTCTAAACTTTAAAACTTACCATGAGATAGATCTAATTGTAGCTTACATCTTATATCTTAAAATTATATTTTACTTACTCAAAATGTCATCACTGTTAGGTAGTGGTCATAGTAATAATTATAATATCTAACAATTATTGAGCTGTTATTTGTGGTAGGAACTCTTCAAAATACTTAGTATAGATAATAGATTCTCATATAAGCAGCACAAAACAATGGTATCCTATAAGGCGTCTTTACTCTTTTTATTTTCATTTCATTTAATTTTTTAATTTTAGACTAATATGAAGGTACATAGGATTGGGTTACACAGTTTGTTTTTGTAAGGTTAAAGTCTGAGTTTTTGTTGTGCCCTTCACATAGAAAGTGTGCCATACACCTGTGAATTGTACCTGCTGGGGGGGAACCTACCCAACCCCTTTCCCTCCTCCCCTCTATTTGAATTTAATTGAGTTTTTTTCTCATGTGAACATATAGTTGTTCATCTACTAGTTCTAATTTAGTACTGATACATATGGTGCTTGTTTTTCCATTCTTGTGACACTTTGCTTAGGAGAAGGTTCTCCAAATCCATCCAGGTTGTTACAAAAGATACAAAATCTCCATCTTTTATGGCTGAATAGTATTCCATGGAATATATATACCACAGTTTATTAAAAATCTATTCATGTGTTGAAGGGCACTTGGGTTGTCCCCACATCTCTGCAATTGTGAATTATGTTGATATAAACTTTCAAGAGCAAATGTACTCAGAGTAAAATGTCTTTTTCTTAGATACCTAATAATTGGACTTCAGGATCAAACTCTTATGAAGATCCCATTAGCAATTGCAGTAACAAACAAAAATATATAATTGGGAACTGATCAAGCGAAAGAGTTTCTGCACAGCTAAGGACACAACAAAGCAAAAAGACAACTCAGAATGGGGAAGATATTTGCATCTATAAATCCAACAAAGGGCTGATAACCAGAATCTACAAAGAACTCAAGCAAATCACTAAGCAAAGAGCAAACAACCCCATTAAAAATAGGACTAGAGACATGAACAGAAATCTATCTCATGAGGACAGACAAATGGCCAATAAACACATTTAAAAAATGCTTATCATCCACAATCATTCGAGAAATATAAACAAAAACCACTTTGAGATATCACCTAACCTCAGAGAGAAAGGCCCACATCACAAAGTCCCAAAGCAACAGATGCTGGTGTGGGTGCGGAGAGAAGGGTACACTCACATATTGTTGGTAGGACTGCAAACTAGTAGTCCTTATAGAAAGAAGTATGGAGACTCCTCAAAGAAGTAAAAGTAGAACCATTTTCATTTCCCTTTTACTGACGAGGAAATTAAAGCACAGAAAAGCGAAGCCACAGCTAGTGACAGAGCTTCAAGATTCAAACCCAAGCTGAACAGAATCCAGAATCTTTATCGTCCACCAGGCTGCTCTTCTCTAACACAGTGAGTACTAAGAGCTAATAAATATTGTCCTATCTTCGGAAGAAAATCAAAGACTTCTTTTGCAAACAGGAATACCATGCAATTTAATATTTGCAATTACATGAATCATTATATGTTTTGAGATAGTGGTGCAGGAAGACAAGTCCTAATGGAGAGAAAAAGCACCCAAACACCATGCTTATAAGAAGAAGGGCTTTATTTACTGGCCAGGAACTTACAGCATGGAAGAATTCCAAATGGCCATGCTCCCCAACTGGCCTGGTCTTTCCTTTTTTATCAATAGTCCAAAAGTTCCAATTCACAGGTATCCTTCTCATTGGCCAGTTTGAATCCAGCAGGAGATGCTATTCCAGCCTCTACAGAACTTACAGGATTTCACAGAACTTGGAAATTTCCAAGTTCCAGAAAGTTTACAAATCCCCAAGAGCTGAGTCACCAGGGAGAGGATCCCACAGTTGTATCCTTGTCCTCCTAGACCTTACCCTTCTCCAGTATCCTCTCTCAATAGTACACTACAATTTTCTTAAAAAGTCCCCTCACTTTCATACAACTGTTCTACATTTGACTGAGCCAATGGCCACCCAAAGGTGGTAATGGCCGTGGTAGATAAAAAAATGCGAACTTAACAACTGACTCCAAAGACAGGGACCCTCTAGTGAAGGTATGCAGTAGCCAACTATGTCAGCATGAGATCGATTTGATTTAAACCCATAGACTAAAAATCAATTTGCCTCATATTTAAACATAACTGACAAGTGAAACCTGAAATGTTTATATTGCATTCCTAGAATTTATGGTATTTCTCAGCATAGTACTGGCAGGCCATACAATGCCAAAGAGGAGAATGTGTGAATATTCTCCTAAAACATGGTGCTGATCCCAATCTTACGGATGCCCATGGCCCCGCTGCTCTCCACCATGCTGCCGATAACCATCATTTATCCATAGCAGCAAAACTACTTTCACCGGTGGGCAGTTTGCTTCAACTTTATTCCCGACACACTAGGAGCCTGGCTTGGTGGCAGATTTTCAAAACGAAAGCAGCATGTGACAGCAACCAGTAGCCCCTCAAATTCGTAAGCACTATGTGCCAAGTACTTTGACTAAGTCCTCACAGCAAACCTTTGAGGTTAGTAATGTTAGTTTTGCATTTGTAAACGAGGAAACAGCCAAGAGGCGTTTAAGAACATCCCCTAGAATCCACTACAAATAGGTAGTAAACTGGAATTTGAAGCCTGAAAGTCTTGTGCAAGAACTTGGATTTTTTTAACCTGGAAAGTAGGATTCAGAGAGTCTCTGAATTTAGTGAATTATTTGCAAAGTGTTCAGTATATTCAAATATGTGCATTAGCGGAAGAGAGGATCTGGAGCTTCAGTTGTGTAAGAGGTACACGCTAAGAAATGTTGATGAAGACCATAGTAGAGTGCCTCCTTTCACTCCAAAGAGGCCACCAGCGTGGAAAATAGAGGATGTGGTGACTTTATGTCTATTCTTCGTGTTAGTTTTAGAAGCAGAAGAGCAATCTAGCACGGCTCAAAATAAAAAGAAGTGTGAAAACAATGTACAGGAATTATTAGTATTTTAAGGGTCAGGCTACTCCTGATTTGTGAGAAAGGGAAACGGTACGAGAGTGTCTTTTGAAGGTGAAGGTGAGCTATGCAGACCCTGAAACTTGTGATAATTGAAAAGGCAGAGGATCTCCCCACTTGGCAAAAAGTTTTCTTTTTAATCCCGGCAAAAGCTAAATAAACTCCTGAAATCTCATATGTTTTAGGAAAATGCCTAGATGCTAGTCTGCTTTCAGTTCAACCAATTTGCCTTTTTTAAAATTAGGACTTGAAGACTATTCCTCAATCTATGAGACGAAAAATTCCTGGCAACCAGTTGTGAATTCAAAGGCAGATGCCAGGATGAATGAAGGAATCCAGATTAAGGAATTGTCCAGTTTATATCACTTGAGAAATCAAATTATTTTCTCAGGTTTGTTTAAAGTGAATATTTTAATGTTTTAAATATGTATTATCTCTAAAGATATATATTCTGTAATATATATCATTAAAGATATATATTCTGTATAGTAATGATATATTACTATATAGTAATAATATATCATATAATATTTATATATAATATATAAAAATTTACATATATTCATTAAAGATATATTATACGTAAAGATGTATATTATGTAATATATATCATTTAAAATATATATTACATAATTTATATGTTTATGCCCATAAAGTTCCTGTGCAATTTAAAATAGAGAACTGTTTGTCCCTGCACAGGAACTCTCTGGATGCCCTGTTTATACCTGTTAACCCTTCTCTTTGCTTCATACCCTCTTTTCCCCCTCAGAGCCTCTCAATCTTTTCCCTACAACTCCACAGTGACACCTTTTCATGTTGGTGTCCTTACCCCACTGTTAGCCATGTCCCACACCCAGGGGTCCACTGTGCTTCCCAGCAGGTTTCCAGGCTCCATGTGGCCCACGGGCCCCCTCCACCGGCACATCCCTTGCTGTCCTGTGAGACATCTCTGTGCTCACCTCAGCAAGTTCATGTTCCTTAAGCCTTAGAGGAATCTGGGGGAACTGGGTGACATCTTCATTTTCTGGTGATTTGCACTTGGGCAAATGTTGACAGATATGTTCTTGATGGCCAGCTTGAGCCATACCTGGAGGGGCACTGCTGGATAGCTGGAGATCTTCTTCCTGAGTAGATTCTGGGAACACTGAGTCATCACTGTCATCATCACTCTGATTTTCTAGAAATGTGTCAAGCGTTTGCATGGGACCATCCAGTCTGCCGAGGGTCAGTTTTGCTCTCTCTTGGGGATACTTGTCTGCCCTCTTGTGTTCTCCACTTGGATCCCAATTAGTTATGGAGCCCACATCAACATCCCAGGCCCAGGCAAGGCTTAGTTTATTGGACTGCTCCGGATTGTCCTCACTTTGGTCTTGTCTTCTCCTGAGTCTCCCTGTCCTTCCAGGCTGTTACAGCCTTTGGATAGAAGGGAGGAAGTGGCTTGGAGAACTCTTGGCAGTTATGTCTTCACCAAAGGTGTCCTCACAGGCTCAGGTTGGGTTTGCATGCAGAGTTGCGGCACTCTCTGTCACTCTAGAGGATGAGTCTGCCGTGGAGTTCAAGAGCTCAATACTCAGGTCTTCCTCCACTCGGAAAGCTTAGGAAAAAAACAGGTGAGATTGAGAAGAAGGGACTCATAGCACTTAAGCAATAACACCATCCATTCCTTTTTCTATACAGAACTACCCCATCTAGAGGAATTTCACCCTAGTTTTGCGATATCCCAGGGCAAAAGAGGTGGCCCTCTCCATCTGCAAACTGATTTCCTTATGCTATAATCCTCTTTAGTAAGCATCTCCACCTGATACCACTCACCATTTATCTTATTACAGTTAAAACAATTTATATCATAAAGGAAAAGATTATCATTGTATAAAATTCGAAAAATACAGAAAACTATAAAGATGAAGCTAAATAGGCCTATGACGCCATCATCAAGGGATAATGACAGCCATCGTTAAAACATTTGGATGGCTTTCCTTACAATCTTTTGTTTTTATTTATGTATACATGTATGTATGTGAGGGGTCCTGACCGTTAAGTTCACAAACTCATCCTACAAAAAGTGCTACACACCTCAGTGCTGAATGTCACCATGGTCACCTTTGAAGTCCTCCCCTTGAGAAGCTATGCCCTGATGCCAGTGCCTAGTCTTACCCTTCTAAGAAATTTTGGAACTCTTTTTCTAGAATGGCCATCAGTCATCATATTACACTCAATGTCCTGAATGACATCAAAATATCTTCCTTTCTAAATTTTCTTTATCTTCTGGTAAAGAAAATGTCATTGGGGGCCAAAACAAGTAAGTGGGGAGGGTGTTCTAACACAGTCGTTTGTTTACTGGCTAAAAACTCCCTCACAGGCAATGCCAAGTGAGCTGCTATATTGTCAGGAGGCAAGAACCACTCCTTTCTCATGCTAAGAATTTCAGTTAAGATTTTTCTACCTATTTTTCTATTGATGTTTACTTGGTCAGCTCTGCTTCTCACAATCAGCTGATGATTTTGATGCACAAGTCAATGAATTTTTTGCGATGTTTCCATCAGTTCTGCTTGTTACTGCTCTGACCTCTCTTCATCACTGACACTTTCTCTCCCCTCAGAAAAAAAAACATGTAATCCACTTGTAAACTGCTGTTTTCTTCATGGCATTATCACCATAAACTTGGACAAGTAGGTCCCTGGTTTCATTTCCACTCTTGCCAAGTTTAACAAGAAATTTAATGTTTGTTCATTGCCCTGACTCAAGTGCTGACATTCTTCTGACAGCACACAAAAACACATGACAACAATTATAAATGCCACTCAGCGAGACACCACCACGCATCCACCCAAACACAGCTGTGAGACGTTGATGTGCCAAGGTTACGAAACCTTTCCAAGTTATTTGTACAATGCTGCCGATGTAAGTGCACCGTGGGAAGTTTGTGAACTTGATTGGCAGACCTCAGAAGATGTCACCTCAGTTGTAATTGAGATTATTAAATTTTATGGCACAACCTACAGCAAACATACATATAGCAATTCTGTAAGTTTTAACTACTTATTATTAACCATTAGGTGATTGTTATTGTTGTTTTAATGAATAAATCTGCAGTGAAGCCCCTTGTTTATAAATCTCTGACTATACCTCTCATTATTCCCCTATATGTGGAATTAATGGACCAAAGATCACAAATATAATATATTAAAATCTGGTGGTAGCTGATACCGAATTACTTTCCAGAAAGAATATGCCATTTAGTCGCCCATCCTCCCACCGTCTAATGGCACGTTTGAGTCCAGTGATGCCCCAGCAAGGAAGTGGGAGTGAAGAACATGACACACACAGGTTGTAGACTCTGCCACACCCTGCTCTGCTGGCAGCTCACATGGACAGTGGCCTCACCTGCTGCTAACTCCTGGGGGACGTTAGAAATGCTTCAGATCCCAAGTCTCAGTGTCTGAAAGTCCAACTGTCAGGGAAGTCTGTGTTCTAGGACTGTTGGTAACCTTGGCAACACAAGGAAATAAGTCAGAGCCAGAAATATGGAAAGAGAAGTGGGGAGGAGGATAGAAAACTGCAGGGTTTACCCCCCCTTGCTTCTACAATATTCTGAACCCAGACCGTCTTGGGCTAAAGAGGATCCTGAGGGCTGAAGGAAAAATTCGTGGTGGTTACTTCTATCATGGTATCTAAGATGTTCCTGTCCTTAGGGAATGTAAAGACTACTGGTGAGATGGCCTAATCAGCCTACTATAGGACAGGGTGGTAAGGGCAATGAGAGAACTTAAAAGTAACATTAGGGGGAGGATGGCTGGGATTGGGGTGAGGAGTCCCAGGACAGGCCCCCTGGGAGAGATGCCTTCTGATGTGAGGAGGAAGCGAGGAGTAGAAATTAGGCAGGTGAAGAAGAAGTACAAGTGGAGGGGAAGGCACCGCGTGAGCCTGCGGGATGCCCAGGTGAGAAACAGCCTGTTAGGTAGGGTGGTATAGGAGAGCAGGCTTATGGGGCCAGGGAGTCAGTGAGATCATGGAAGGCCTCTCACGGGAAGGACGCTGGATTTACCCTCCAAGCCTTTACTTAGATGGTGGTATTCATCTATCATTCTTCCAGGCAATTAAAAATATATTAAAATATCTGACATATTTAAAACGAAGCCAAACTCCATTTGACTTGACAACGTGGATGCTGGCTTTAGGGAGAAGGAAATCTGTGGATTTGCAGGGCAGGAGCCAGACTGTACCGGGTTGAGGACTCAGTAGGAGGAGCCGACATGGGAGCAGGGAATACGGACTCCGCTGTAGGAACACGAGTGAGAAAGTGGGGAGGAGGAAGCAGAGTCAAGGGTTAGTTTCCACACCCACCCCCCACAGGAGAGGGAAGCCAGGGACCCCCACAAGGAAGAAGTTCAAAATGTGAAACGTTATACTTGTTTTGGAGGGGGACATGGGGAGGAGATTGGTTATAATACAAGAAGTATGTCATCCCCTGACCATAGAAGAAAAATAGTCAAGGTAGACATGGAGGAAGTTTGGAGGAGTGTGTTGTTGAGAAGCTCTGTTTTCTTTGTTGAGTTTTGGCCCCTTTCTTGAGAATGAAGTTAATGTCTTTCACATGAATTCTGTGAACTGCTTCTCCCTCCTTGTTCACCCTGAGGCCGCACTTTGCCTGTCCTGACAGCCTCTTGAGTCCCTTGACATGTCTTGGTCCTGTAGACCTGGAGCTTTGCTTTTCCTCCTATCCCACGTCCTCTGTGCTGCCCCTGCTGCTCACCAGGCCCTTCCCATCACGGCCCCACCCCCTCAGGCTTCTGCTCCCTCCCCTCCTGGCGGCAGCATGAAGTTATCCCTGGGCTGTTTGACTCCTAGGTCTGCAGTTGTCCAGTCTGGTCACTTTGCCTTCACTGCTACAGTGTTCTCGGTGGGTCCTTTCTGGGTGGAGCAGTAAGTCTTTCATTAACTGTTTCCAAATGTGTGACCCTAAGGACGAATGTGAGTCATGGAGGATGGAAGGCTTTTATTTACATAGACTAACAAAAAAAAAGAAAAAGAAAGTAAAAGAAAAAAAGCTTCTCTAAAAGCAAAATCAACTTGGCAGATGTAGTGATAGCAATATCCTGTCTGTTCTAAACTGCGGGGCGATAGGCTATTGTTTAGAGGTCTAACTCAGTGATTCTCAGGGAGGAAAGAGGCACCAACTCAGAGTTTCTTAGGGATAGGGTACACGTGGACTGTGAGAAAGCATAATCTAGAATGCCAACTGCTTAAATTTGCCTTTTGGTCACTTCTTTGTATTTCAAATTTCGAATAACCCTAAAAGAAACCATAAGATTTTTGTATTTGTCAAAAAAGAGGCATGGGTTTAAACACACACATGGACATCCACAGAGAGAGGGAGAATCCAAGAAGCATTCATCTGGCCTAAAAGAAACCCAATTCATTGGACTCTATTGGTTTCTTAAGATCATTTCCAATACTTGTCTCTGTCTCCACTTCCATTAACAAGATTACATTTAAAGTTTTCCATGATTCACTAGGGTTTTTAACTGTTGAACTGGCTTAAATTTCTAGGCTCTATTAAATAAGATTTTCCATCCCCACTCTCCAGGTAACCAGGTGTGGATTAAAGATTGGAGCCTGAGCCCACTGAAACCATGGTGGAAAGGCCCCTACTTGGTGACCCTGTCCACACCAACAGCAGTGAAGTTGAATGGCAGTCCTGCCTGGATACATCACTCACATGTGAAACCAGCCAGCAATGGGGAGTGGGTGGTCCAACGACACCCAGAGCGTCCCCACCATCTCACCCTGAAAAAAGAGACTACAACTCTGCCCCAGTCACACACCAGGAGCTGACTGGTCTACCCATGGCAGAAGCTTGAGGATGAGCAGGAGCGGCGTGGAACTGATTATGGATTCTTTGCTTTGGACTTTTTCACCTTCCTTCTTCCTTCCTTTCTTTCTTTCTTTCTTTCTTTCTTTCTTATTTATTTATTTGAGACTGAGTCTCAAATTGTCACCCTGGGTAGAATGCCGTGGCATCACAGCTCACAGCAATCTCAAACTCTTGGGCTTAAGTGATTCTCTTACCTCAGCCTCCCAAGTAGCAGGGACTACGGGCGCCTGGCACAACGCCTAGCTATTTTTTTGTTGTAGTTGTCATTGTTGTTTGGAGGCCCAGGGGTGGATTCGAACCCCCTCAGCTACGGTGTATGTGGCTGGCGCCCTAGCTGCTTAAGCTACAGGCATGGAGCCTCATCTTAAGTGTAAGACATGATGAAAGTTATGAAAAGTGTATCCAAAAGGTAACCCAAAGTAGACAAATTGTCAAAGTTGTGTTATTGGCTTACTCTTATTATCAATGTATAGGAAAGCCTGAAGGTACTTGCATATACAATAACACCCAATATCAGATATGTGTGCCCCCCCACTGGTTCAGCTGTTTGCTACAATCCTTCTGAACCCCCAAAGCAAACTGAATTTGTTTTGTTTCAGGATACTGATATCCCTAGAAAGACAATAACTTGAGTTATAACAGAATGAATACCCAAATAGATAAAAAAAAAAACATTAATAACAATTTTGCAATATATACAGACGTGTGTCTTTTTATAGTTTCAACAATAACTAGAAGTCCTCCATGTAGAAAATACTGTATATTTCTGAAGAATCATTTCTATGTATTGCATATTTTGTGTTGTCATGTTAACTTTAATTCTCTAATTGTTAATGGTATACAATGGATATTTGTATATTGAACTTAAAAAAATAGAATAATGGTAAACATTTTAAAAGGTGAAAATTCAGTGGCTTATTTCTAGATACCAAAATTAGCATGTGGCAGTCGAGCAAAATGTTTAAATTTGTGCAAAAAAAAAAATGAATCAATAAGATTGTTTTTCGTTGATGCTGATTTAGGAATCCTGATGGCATGATATAAGAAATAGGCAAGGGCGGAGCTGGGGAGAAACAGCCTCGCCCCCCACCCCGCCACCTTGCAGACTGGCAAGTGTCCACAGACTGTCCACCATCAGTGGGCAGAGGTGATGGACCTGGATTACTCCCTGGAGGGGTGGGGGTTTAATTCAGGACCAACATACGTCCTAGCATTTACTGAGCACTTACTGTATGTCAGGTCCTGTACTAAGCACTTTGCATGTGTTAATTTTTTAATCCTCACATCAGCCCATCAGTTAAGAATCATTATTTACCCCCTTTAACGGAAGAAGAAACCACCCTGTGAGCAGTTGTGTGCCTCCCCCACATGGCCAGAAGATAAACCAAAGAACCTGGATTCTAACGTAGGCAGTCTGGCTTCAGAGCCCACACTTGAACCCCTACGACCCTTGTCTCTCAGGAGGCTGACCATCCCCCTCCTCTCTGGAAGATTCCTGGGATTGTTGACCCCAATCAAAATCAAACCCATATTCTGGTTCCTCAAAAGAAAGTTCTCTGGGGGAAATAGCAAGTTCTCAGAGACATGCAAGAGGTCCAGGTGGTACACAGGACTGGCCCTACACAATGGTGTCCACATTTGGGGCAGGCTAAAATGAGATTTAAAATAAATACTCAACTTCCTCTTTGCTATAATGAGATCTACATTCCTCTGCTCTGGCTTTTCATAAAAACTCTGTGACTGTCTTCCAGAACACTTGGGGCCCCGGGAAGAATACCTAAGTAGGTTCTCTCCTTCCAGACACAGTGGGGGTCGGCACGAAGCTGTGTGCTGTACGGTGCATGATACCCATGGAAAGGGAGCACTTTGAAGTGAATATAAACATTGAAGGAAAAATGATTTTCCACTCAAACCAAATTAGAGTGATTCAGAAGGTAAAAGAGCTTCAAAGGGAAGTCGTCTCAAAGAAGACTTGAAATTTTTTTTTCACTTTCATTTTATTTTTACCACTTCTGTCCAGTCTCTCTCTCTTCATATATAAATATGTATTTTTTCATTTTAAATATATAACTCAGGTAGTGAAAGTCCCTGAAGTCTTCTCTCCTGCCCCAGAAGAAAAGATAATCATTTAAATTCATTTCTTCAAAAGCATCATAGAGGTAGAAACAACACACATCATCCTTGGATGCTGTGCTGGGAGTGTAGTCAGTTCCAAATGATAACTCAGCTCTACGTCTAATAAAAGATCAGGGATTTGGGAGTCCTCATAACAATACTGCTTGTGTTAATGTCTTTCTTAGGCCTTAATTTCACTTGCCCGTCTGGCTTCTCTTGGATTATAGTTATACAATCTAAATAGTATAAAATGGCTTTTCTCATTTTTGTTTTTTGTTTGTTTGTTTCAGGTTAATTTGAGGGTACACAGAGTTAGGTTACAATGTTGGCTTTTGTTAGGTAGAATCCCTCTGATAATTGTGTCACTCCCCCAAGAAGTGTGCCATCCACCCTTACATTGTGCCCATTAAATGGGAACACACCCATCTCCCTCCCTCCTCCCCTCTACCCACTCCCTCGTTCCCCCACCCTCCACCTTGAACTGATACCAGTTTTTCTCTTATGTGAGCATGTATTAGATCATCTACTGGCTTCCTATTATATTGAATACATCGGATACTTGTTCCTCCATTCTTGTGATACTTGACTAAGAAGAATGTGTTTTAACTCCATCCAGGTTAATACAAAAGATGTCCTCTCCATCTTTTTTAGTGGCTGAGTAGTATTCCATGGTATACATATACCACAGTTTGTTAATCCGTTCCTGGGCTGTTGGGCACTTAGGTTGTTTCCACATTTTGGTGACTGTAAATTGAGCTGTCATAAACAGTCTAGTGCAAATGTCCTTATGATAAAAGGATTTTTTTTTCTTCCGGGTAGATGCTTACTAATGGGATTGTGGGGGCAAGTGGGAGGTCTAATTTGAGTTCTTTGAGGATTCTCCATACGTCCTTCAAAAACATGGAATGCTTCACGAATTTGTGTGTCATCCTTGTGCAAGTGCCACTCTTCTCTGTATCATTCTAATTTAAATATATGTGCTGTCAAAGTGAGCACAAACAGGCTTTTCTCTTGAAGCAAAACCATTCAAAATAAAGCTTCTTGAGTTTACCCTTCTAGAACCTGTATTGCATATAAAAAAGAAATTTCCACAAATGGTATTAAATAACTCCTGCTGCCCAATAACCTGCATTTCAAAAAACCTTATATTATGGATAATCTTCTATGCCAATAGGTTTATAAACACTTTATCATTTTTTAAGGGTAATACCAATGGCTCTCAATCCTGCCTGAATATTAGACTGACTTAAGGAACTTTGGAAATAAACAAAAAACAAAACAAGCAAACAAACAAAATCCCAAACCAAAAATCCACACACACCTAGACCAATTGATCAACTGCTCAATCAAAAAGGTTTAGACAATTGTTTTTAAATATCTCCTAAGATAGTTCCAAAGTTCAAGCAGGATTGAGGCCTAGGTATCTTAAGCATATTCTATATTATATGATTACACCATAATATGTTTAGCCAATATTATAGACAGTTAGGTTGCAAAGTCCATCTCTGTGCCTGATATTTGCATAGTGTCCACCAAAATTGTGAATAAACATACTTTGCTCATCTACTTTTTATGAACATGTGAGTTCTGGTGAAAACTAGCTCTTGTTGGATTAATCCAGTTTTAAAATATAATAAAAACCCATTGTAAAAAGCTTAACATTTAAAATTGTTCTGCACAAGACTGGCCACATAATTTGTAAGGCCTAGCACAAACTAGAAATGCGGGACTCCTTGTTCAAAAATCATTAACAATTTTTAGGGAGGCAGGGTGGCTCAATCCTGTAGTCTAAGCTACTTAGAAGGCTGAGGCAGGAGGACAGTTGGAGCACAGGAGTCTGTGAGCTACAATTATTCCACTGTACTTCAGACTGGACAGCTGCATCTCTTAAAAAGATATATATTAGGAATTATAAGACAAGGACAGTAGAGCAGTAAGCCAAGTTCAAGACCATCTAAGTGCCCGTCATTTGTCCAAAAAGCCAACCTGGCTTCTTTCTATGTTGGATTATTAGATCATTAAGTTTAAAGAAAAGATTTTTATCATGAATGATTACACCTCCAAGATCATTCCCAAATGAAAACTTATGTAATCCTTAGTAACCTTTATATACAAGATGCTACATGCTTTACTCCAGGTGTCCTCAAACTACAGCCCACGGGCCACATGCAGCCCACCTAGGACATTTATCTGGCCTGCCAGGTGGTTTTGCCGCCACTGCCTATCCTGCTTAGAAGCCAACTTGTCCGGGGTCCCGCAGTCCGGCCCTCCAAAGGTCCGAGGGACAGTGAACTGGCCCCCTGTTTAAAAAGTTTGAGGACCCCTGCTTTACTCCTTTTTTCCTTTCCTTTTTTTTTATTATTGAGACAGAGTCTCACTTTGTCACCCTTGGTGGCCTTATAGCTCACAGCAACCTCCAACTCTTGGGCTCAAGCAATTCTCTTGCCTCAGCCTCCCTAGTAGCTGGGACTACAGGCACCCACCACAACCCCCAGCTATTTTTTTTCTTCTTTTTTTCCCAGCTGACGCCCTGATTTCAGTACTTTACTTCTTATACTGCATAAAACAGATATTATTGCATGTTGATAATATTACAAATGAGTTTTTAACTTTTAACGTAGAATAAAATGTACTATACTTGACACCAGAGAAAATAATAAGTATTTTTCTAATTCCTCTAGCTCTGACCATATATCTGCTTTACCTAGAATAAGATCAAAATGTACCAAGGTAGAAGGGAAACCTCTCTTAACATTCTGCTCAGAAATTAAGTCTCTGAATATGATCATATTCCTTCCCCCAAAATTTCCGTAGTATAAGCCCTGCCCTTCATCTACTAAAATATACAGACTTGCCATAGAAAGGGAGGCTGTTGCATTGACCTTGAGCTTAATTCCATTGGCCGCCATTTATATCATGCCTTCTAAAACATATCGCACTTAATTACAACTGTTCTGAGAAAGATATAATTGTTTCCATTTTCCTTGAAATTGAAATTCAAAGGGGTTGGGTGGATTTGTCCAACATCACAAAAAAGCAGAGCCTGGATCCAAAGCCCACATCCATCTGATCAAAAAGGCGTGCTTTGAATCTTAAAAGTAGTTAGAGGAGTAGGAAAAACACCATGCAAAGACAGGGGCAGAAGTTGGTGTGAGGCACCTGCTAGACTAGACTAGGAGCACAGAGGCTGGGCAGCTCCATCAGAAGCTAGCAGAGCAGCATGGGACAGGTTGTCCTTCGGAACCCCCAGAGGGAACCAACCCTGCAGTCCCCTGGATTTCAGGGCTATTGAACTTCAGAGCTATTGTTTTGCATCAGCCTGTGGTGCTCTGTACAACAGCCTAGGAAACCAATGCACCACGCTTCTGCTTGGGAGCAGTAATGGGATGAGAAGATGGGATCAGAAAAGATGAAGATGCTGATTATCACAAATACTTGTGCATCTCATGCTGTTTACCCCCTCCTCACTGATTGATGCCCATGGCACACTGAATGCTCCCAGCTAGAATACCCTGGAACACCTGCAGACCTCTGCTCTACTACTTGTGCGCTTCCTGAGAGTCACTGTGTTTATTCCCAACCTATTCATGGTGTTATATTCTTGTACTCTGATTTTTGAAACATAGTGGATAATTTTATTAATGGTTCTGTTCATCCATCCTGGGGTAGAAATGAGAGCCCTCATTAAAGGACAAGCATTATTTTCTAGGTCTGAGTTATGACTTTTTGTTATTCTAATCTAATGTTTTTCAACCTTTTTTTTTCTCACAGCACATTTAAATTGTGTTGATCAAAAAGTGAAAAGAGTTTTTAAAAAGTTGGTTTTTTGGGGGTTTTTTTTTTTGTTTTTTTTTTTGAGACAGAGCCTCAAGCTGTCCCCCTGGGTAGAGTGCCGTGGCATTACAGCTCATAGCAACCTCCAACTCCTGGGCTCAAGCGAGTCTCCTGCCTCCGCCTCCCAAGTAGCTGGGACCACAGGCGCCCGCCACAATGCCCGGCTATTTTTTGGTTGCAGCCGTCATTGTTGCTTTTGGCGGGTCCGGGCTGGGGATTCGAACCCGCCACCTTAGGTGTACGTGACTGGCGCCTTAGCCGGTTGAGCTATAGGCGCCGAGCCAAAAAGTTTTAAAAAAGAATATACTTACTATGTTTTGAACACTTCTTTCAAAAATAATTTAACTAATGATCTTTAAAATTTTCTGCATCACATCTAAAATCCTCTCAGGGCACACCAGTGTCCCATAGCACACTGGATAAAAATCACTGCTCTAACCTGACCTATGAATAAACTAGCCAAATTGATAGTTGATAACTTGATAAGTTACAGGCTATGCGCACACAAAGTTCACTGAATACCAATACTGCACCCAGAGATTTATATAGATTGATATGTACCTTTTTTTCGTGCCCTTCAGTGACATACAATTAGATTCATTCATCAGAATCTGCATTCCATCCACAAATACCCCAACATCCTGGTTGATATTTTTTTTCTATTGTATGCATTACAGTTCCCTGCGTGTGATGGACAGTTCTATGGGTATTGACCTGTGCAGAGCCATTTATCCACCATGTCAATATCACAGAAAATAGTTCCATCACCCAAAAACTTCCCCCATGAATTCTCTTTGAAGTCAACTATTCATCCCTTTCCCCACACACACCACCAACCCCTGGCATCTGTTATCCATCCCGACAGTGTAGCCTTTTCTGAAATGTCATGCAGATGGATTTATACAACATGGATCCATTAGAGTCTGGTTTCTTCAACTTAGAAAAGTACACTTAAGATTCACCCATTTTGTTGCATGGATCAATAACTCCTTCATTTTTACAGTTGAACGTATTCCATTGTACGGCTGTACCACAACTGGTTTATCTATTGTCTCGCTGAAAGCCATCTTGGTTGCTTCCAGGTTTTCGAGATTATGAATAAAGCTGTATAAACATTTGCATACAGGCTTTTGTGTGAACATCAGCCTTCTGTTTACCTAGGTAAAAATCTAGGAATGTGATTGCTGGGAAGTTGTGTGTTTTTGTTCCTGCTATAGTGACAGAGGTGCCAGGACAGTCTGCGTGTTTAACATTGAAAGCATAAATCACCACTGAGGCCCAGAAGGAGGGAGCAGATCTAGCATGTGTGGAAAATCCAGGCCTCAAAAAACTCCGTTAAACAGGAAGATGCAATTAAGTACGCTTTTGTGTTTAAGAGTCAAAAAGAGAATCTTGCAGGTGAGTGTCAACTTGCTAAAGATAATCTGTAAAGAAGTCACATATCTTGAATCACAATAGCAGAGAGGAAACACAAGAATTGAGTTTGGTTTTGCCTACTGTAGCTCTCTTCAAAGGCACCACCTCTTGGTTAGTAGGGATAGGGGAGCAGGATTCTGACTGACAGCTTAGTGTGCTCCAGTAACTTAATCCTTTAGAAAACACTCATTCATAATATAGCTTTGGGAGACAGGTGAGGAGCCCCCAGTGTCACGATAGCCCTTGTCATTTACTGCTGGCACAGCTTCTCCCTGAGGCGATGACTCTGTTGCCCTGATCATTGGCCCCCTATAAAGATCTGATGCTGAGACCTGTGACTTGGTGAACTTTTCATCTGTTCACTGGGCTCAGTTGGTGCTCCATCCATGCTACATGCATATAAAGGGCAGGTCCAGGAAGGAAAATCTCAGGATCTCCCTGTCTGATCATGCTGGCTTATCAAGCTTGCTTTTGTTTGGCTGCACCTCCACTTAGCACAAGGCAACTTAAAGAGAGACCAGCACCCTCAAACAGGAATAAATCAGGATAGTGAGGTGAAAATATGGTGAAGGGAGGCTGGAGTCCCCCCACCCTCAGGGCTCCCACTGTAAGCTGTGGCCTCTTTGCCTCTGAGGGGCAAAGCTGGGAGAGGAAACCAGAACCACAAGTGCTACTCTCGTGCACCTCATCCCCTTCCCCCCACTGGTCTCACCACAACTCCAACAGGGTGAAAAAAGAGCTGGCTTCTCCCTTTCCCTCTCCAGCCTGGGCCCCGCCCTAATGCAAACCTGATGGTCTATTGGGGAGCTGACAACTGTGGCTCATGGGCCACTCCCGTTTTTGGACAAGCTGAGAATGTAAAAACTGTTTTAAAGGGTTGGAGAAAAATAAAAGTAAGAAGAATATGAAAATTATAGGAGATTCAAATTTAAACGTCTGGAAACTTTTGTTAGAACACAACCATGCACACCCATTGACTTATTATCTATGATTGCTTTCGAGCTAACGCTGCAGATTTGAGTCGTTGTGACAGGGACTGTAGGTGGCACTCTTAGGATTTCACACTGCTGCTCAGTGTACTATAAATCTCAGTGACACAGTTATAACTAGACAGCGTTTCTAGCACCACACATATTGCCAAACCATGACATTTTGTTTGATTTTAAATACCAGTGCAAACCCATCATGTCAAAACAAGAAAAGTGAACTTCAAATGTCACACTTTGAAGGCATATGGAGTGAGAATTATTTAGTTATTGTGTTAAATGGCAAAGCGTTGTGTTTATTATGACATTATAGCTGTGCTAAAAGAATACACTACACATCAACAATCTTCAGACTAAGCAGTCATCACGCTATGGCCACGTCAGGAAAGCCGTGGTCAGGAAAAAACCATTAGAAAATTTAAAATACAATATCCCAGCATAATTCTTCTACAAAAACAAAACATTAAAATGAGATGCAGTCAAACTAAGGACCCATTTGCTAACCAAGTGAGGAAAATTATTCTCTAATGGTGAGCTAATGAAACTGTGTGTGTTTGCAGGAGCTGAAGAAATGTGTCCAAAGAAAATAAACTTCTTTAAGACTATTAGCCTTTTGGTGACAATAGTTGCTGGTAGAGGTGAGGACACTGGGAGTAATGACAACAGTCAATTAAAGGACAAGATAAATAATTTGAGTGGGGCAGTGCCTGTGGCTCAAAAGGGTAGGGCACTGGCCCCATATGCCGGAGGGGGCGGGTTCAAACCCAGCCCTGACCAAAAACTGCAAAAAAAAAAATAAAAAAGGTAGCTATAAAAAATAAAATAAAATAAAAAATAATTTGAGTGATTTTCCTGGGCTTCTGATGAGCCACAGATGTCTGAGAAATCAATGAGGAGTTGAAGTGACTGAAAAGTCTATGAATGGTCTACGACTCACGCACACACGAATCACCTGGGAGACGGTGCAAATGCAGATTTGTATTCAGTACATCTGCGATTCTGCTTTTTCTAACACGCTTCTGTTGACAGTGCTGCGCTGCTAGTGGGCCCCATGTTGACTGGCAAAACTACAGTCAACTTAGAATGTGGCTATTTTTGCAACTTAAAGCTGTCACCTACAGGTAAGGCTAAGAAACTCATTGAAAAGGAGTAAAAAATAATTCTACTACTTCGTCCCTAAAAGACATGGAGATACAATGTGTCTCTTGATGGATGTTGAAGTGTTAGTGGGTTAGTTAGTACACAGCACATCTTTCTCCTGTCTGAATTCAAAACCAATGAAGGTAGAGGACGCAAGGAGATCAAAATATCACATTTAACAGTGATAAAGCTATTTGGAGAAAGTGCCTGAAATGTGGCCAAGTGGGCCTGTAAATGCCTCTCTGAACTGAATGATACAAATTAACTTTCTAAAAGAACAAGCTGGATTGAGGGACAGAGCCAGGACCAAAGGCTCCTGGCATGGTCCCAGATAGTAAGAATGCACAGCGTCTGCACACAGCACGGGCCCAGAAGAGGGGGAGAGGGACCCAGCCCACTGGCCAAGCCCCTGGAAGGAGCCACTGAGGAATGGAGAACTGAGGAGTCAGGGAAGAGTTATTTTAGAAAACTCCCTCTGCACAGAACCAGGAAAGCCGGCAGCCCGCTCAATCCTTACATCACCTCAAAAGACATTTGCGGTGGATTAGAAGCGACAGCCCCTGCTTGCTGTCACCAGATGGCTCCCTCATCCAGTTATACTCTCCACCCAAGGTTTTGCTGACGTTATCACCTACAAAGAGCTTCACTTCTAAAATAATACAAAATAGAGCAGGGTTGTATGTCCACAGTGGAACTGCCGCAGAGCTGGGAATGAGAGTAAAGGGCCTTTTTAGCTTCTAGAGACCAAGGTTCATCTGACTGTAAATACCCAAAGGTAACGAGGGGCTCCAAAGGCTGATGAGTCAAAAAACAAATAAAACATAAAAACTGGCAAATGTCTTGCAGTCATGGACCCACTTGGAAATTCATCCCACACCTGTGATGACTGCTGGCCTGCCGGACACTCCTTCACACCATCAACTTCAGCCACGCAGCTGAAGAGCTCGAGCCTGCTCCACGTCTGTGGCTTCCTTTCACATCCCCCAGGGCCTCCTGGGAGGGTGTCCTCCACTGACTTTGTCCCTGGAGACAGACAGACTGTACATCCTCATCAAACTGTCCCCTGTTACGTCCCTCTCACCTACCATCCCAAGGGTAATCTGCTTCCCATCGTTCTAGCAGGCTTCCCAACTCTCCTACAGGCAGACTCCCTTCTTTGACTGCAGAGGTAATCCGCTGGGCTTGCACACAAGTCACTAAACCAACTTGAAGTCCAGTTCTTTTTTCCATGTAACGAGGAGGTGACAGTACCTGGCTTTTATTTGTTCCTCCCAACTCTGAATTTCTGTGATTCAGTGGCTGAGGTTGTGTTAGATACCTAAGAAAAAGTAGAGCTGGTGTTTCACAGGTCTTAGCAACTTTTCTAAATGTTTTTTAATTGCTGAGAGATGATTTAACCGAAATCACAACATTACATAATGTCCTGTACTCAAAACAAACAAAAAAAAAATTCAACTCTTTATAAAACTGGGAAAATTTTGTGCAGGATTATATTGTGTTGAGCTACAAATGCCTTTACTAAATGAGCCAACATTCAAACCTATTTAATTTAGAGCTCCACGGTGGTAGTATAAAAAAAGAGCTCGAAGCAAGTCAACTATAATCATTTCTTTGTTAATTTGTGAATAGCCACTTCTGTTCTAAGAGCATGCAGCTGGGGGTTTCATTGGGAGGGGGACAAAGATGCTTAATCACAACCATTAATATGTGTTTACCAATGTAATTTATCTCCACTCATTCTCCAATTACTCTCTCTTACTTAAATATGGATAGTGTTTCCAAGGCTGTGATTTTCGTAAAACACTGGAGAACACATTCTTACAGTTTTAAGTACTAATCCTACGATTGCTGCTTTTTTGCAATCCTATCAGGGTTTGTCGGATTGCGTGCCAATTTCCATTCCAACTGATGGGTTTGGGTGGAATCCTGCCAAAGGTTCAGCGAGGGAGATTAAGTTGAGACAGAAACAGGAAGTTGCAGTCTTACTACCTGACAAGCCTTTGGAGAAGTGGGAGCCAAGTCTGCTTGCTGAGATCGTCAGAGCTGTGAGCAATCTGAAAGATTATCTGGGATTCCCTCGCTTTACAGACAAGGAAACTGTGGCCCAGAGAGTCTGAGGGATTTGCTTAACTCTTCTCTGAGAATGCTCCACAGATAACAGGATGAGAGGTGTCTCTTAAGGAAAAGAATATAGGGGAGCAGTTGAATATAGGGGAGGTAAAAGTAACATGTTTCCATAAGATAAGTAAGAAAGGCAGAAACGAATTGGAACCGATGGATAATTGGCTGAATCTCACAGAAAGACCTGGAAGGAATAATCAACTAATTCAAATATTCTTAACAAATGAAGAGAGTTTAAGTGCTTTATCCAGGCTCACGCAGAGAGACACAGGCTTAAGTGCTTTATTGCAGGCTCTCTATCAGAGATATGACTAGAATTGGGGATTTTTCACTTTTTCTATTTCTCACTGTAAAAATAATTTCAACTAATATGCTGTTTAATTTTTTTGGCAGTTTTCTTTTTTTTTTTTTATTTTTTTTTTTTTGGCCGGGGCTAGGTTTGAACCCACCACCTTCAGTATATGGGGCCAGCACCCTACTCCTTTGAGCCACAGGTGCCACCCAATATGCTGTTTATTTTAAGAATAGAAGTGAGCATCTGAAGAATCCCAGAAGCACCAGAACAAAAAGCAGATAAAAGATGGATTTCCTGTCTAACACTGATTTCCTACCCAAAAACTGAGATTACTTAGATTCAACTAAAATTACTACACTTCTTGTATGAAAAAAAAAAAAAAAAACGTATTAAGATAGGAGAAAAAGTTGGTACCACATGAATAACACAGTTCCTGGTGGGAAGACACATACACCTTTTACTCCACTGACGGATAATTGTGAAAAGGACCAAACAAGAAACATAAACTAGATTAAGAATTTAAGGAATAGGGAATACAAAAAATTGTCAGATAACAGATCCCTGTTAAAAATCTATAGTCTTGATTTAATAAAGACTTTACAATTTGGAAATGATGACAAGGATTGAAAAGGATTCTAGTTAAGGATAAGTCTGTCTTATAGAGTATTTTTAAATAAATTAGCTTAATTAGGACAAAATATATGTATTTCTCCCCATTAATACTGGTACAGTGCAACTTTTGTTTAGTGCTTTTACCCAGTTTTTTTAAATCGTGTAACATATCCATATGTGGAGATCACATCTACGGCTTTTCTTGGGAATGATTTCACCTTCCTGATGAAATGTTTTTTGTATCTTGCTTCACCTAATATGATGACATTTTACAATCATTAGGCTAATCATCATCTTATCTAAGGGGAACAGCAAGCCTTGAAGAAGTTAAGAATGAAGGAACATGGTCTCAAAATTTAGAAATCTAACAAAGTTACCAAATTCATTAAACTGTGCATTTGTGCATTCACTCAACCAACAAAGAGTCACCAAGAAAATACTAGAGACTAACTCTTCAGCTAGAAATTGAAAATATTATAATATTTTCATATAGCTTAGAATCTCCTAAGGAAGACGTACAGTGAATCCAAAATAATACACTGATGTGTGATGGAAAAAATACAGTTAATGAACATAAAACTTGATTGGAAGTCACAGAATGCTTCTTGAAAGGAGAGGACAAAAGTCTTAAATCTTGATTAATGTTTCTTATCTTGACTGTGACTTCCAAGAGTCAATGGTTGGTTTCCACGAGATAAATATTTACTTAGTCACTATAGACACTATTTGGGCCATTAAGAAAAGCAAACATTAGCTTGCGTGTTTAGGTTTTAATTGTGAAGCGTGTGTCAGAATGTAAACCTGTTTTTGTCACTCAGTATGTATTGCCCCACTGGACAAACTATGAAGAGATGAGACTCATTGGAAATGAGTAATTAATGAGCACTTAAGAATCCCATTAAAGTGTTTAAAAATCCTTAAGAGCCCTGACACAGGTCACACAAGCCCCCAGTCATTTAGTTTACAATATGAAGTCACCTGGCAAAGTTTGTGATCTTAGGCAATACGGAGAAAAGTTTCAGTTCAGGTCCTGTAGAAATCATTACACAAGGATAAGACTGAATTACTGAGGTTTTATTGTCAGTGGAAAGACATTAAAAGCACTTGTTATCCCATTTTTGTTCATATTTGTTCTCCCATGCTCCACATCCACCAGCATATGTTGTTTAGTTGTGTTTGGTCATAAATACTTTCTCTACACTTCAGTTACTTATTCTTCCTCAAAGGAGGAGGGAAAAGGAGGGGAAAATTATTCCCAGTAAAAAGGCCCTAAGAACAACACCAAAATATCAATAATGGTTACTGGTGAATTGTGAGACTGCAGGGGGTTTTTCTTCTTTGTATATATTCTTATGTTCCCCAAGTGCCCTACAGTTAGCATAGTTTGTTTTTAAAAAAAATTGAAATAAAATTATAAAACACCTTAATACATCCTTCTAGCAGATTTAGCATAAAATATTAATTTCAAGAGCACTGTTAAGGAGCAAACCCTTCTGTAAGCAGTCTAACACGGTCCACATTTCATTTCAATCTCTGTGGAATGCTGGCTTCCCAGGCCCCCTGAATCTGAGTGCCCAAAGATCAGAAATTCGGCAGGTGACTGAATAGCAAGAGTGAGCAGAGACCAGTGAGTTAGAAGGACTTGTAGAGAACCAGCCACTGGTCTAGAAACTGTGAGCTGCACTGGCAGGCAGCAGAAAGCAAAGTGGGAGGGACAGCCTCGGAGAAAAGCTGAGTCATCACCGTGGCAGAGACTTGGGCAGAGAGCCGCAGACATCCACTCTACAGGGACAACGTAACTGAATTGATAAAGCAGCTTATCAGAATAGGTCTTCATTTTATTTATTTATTGTTTTTTGTTTATTTATTTATTTATTTATTTAATTTTGAGACAGAGTCTCACTATGTTGCCCTCAGTAAAGTGCTATGGCATCACAGCTCACAGCAACCTCAAACTCTTGGGCTTAAGCATTCTCTTGCCTCAGCCTCCCAAGGAGCTGAGACTACAGGCACCTGCCACATCACCCAGTTGGGTTATTTTTTTGTTGTAGTTGTCATTGTTGTTTCGGCAGGCCTGGGCTGGGTTGGAACCCGCCAGCCCAGGTGTGTGTGGCCTGCGCCCTAGCCACTGAGCTAAAATAGCTCTTTAGTGCTCAGGGAGGCTTTTCAGTGCTCAGGGAGGCTCTGTTCCTCACTTGTAACTGATGAGAGTATTTTATTCTGTCTCTGTTTTTCTTATTTTCTTATAACATAGGACATTCTCTTTCTTTTGCAACTAAAAGAAGGTAGCTGGCATAAATAAACATATAGGTCGTAGGCAATAAAATTTAAAAAACAATAAAACACTGTAACAAATATCCTAGAAGATTATTTTTTTGCAGTTTTTGGCCAGGGCTGGGTTTGAACCCACCACCTCCGGTATATGGGGCTGGCACCCTACTGCTTGAGCCACAGGCAATGCTTTTTTTTTTTTTTTTGACACAGAGTCTCACCCTGTCACCCTCTCCCTCACCCTGCATAGAGTGCTGTGGCATCACAGCTCACAGCAACCTCCAACTCTTAGGCTTAGGCAATTCTCTAGCCTCAGCCTCCCAAGTAGCTGGGACTACAGGCATCTGCCACAAGGCCCACCTAGTAATTTTTTTCTGTGTTTTATTTCCTTAGAATTGTATCCTGTTATAAAAAATAGGCCAAAGAAGTAAGAACTTTTTTTGTAAATTGCTGTGACTACTATTGCAGTTTATTATTTTTGTATGATGTCAAGATCTTTTAATTTCTTATTTTGTGAATTTTCTATTTCTGTTCTATATGGCACACACCATATTTTGGCCAACCAATCTCCATTTGCAATGTGTTTCTCCCTTATTTGACTCCCCTTGAAAGAGAGTAAAAGTCAATGAAGTTTGAAGTTCCAACCTCCATTGTTGACATGAGAAAGAAGTTTCCTGGTGCATTTTTCTCTCATTTCTGTTTTCTTCCTATTTGAACTGCCAGGAGATGCAGCAATCACATGAAACCAAAAAGATACAAGCTAAGAAGGTATGAACCAAAAGGTTTACAGAGCCTAAGACATTGGCAACATTTAGAGTCAATGTAACCGCCTTCATTTGGTTCCCAAGGGACTTCTTGTTTCCCAAGTAATAGAGTTCTTTTATCCATTAAGCCACTGGGATGTATGCTTTGCTGTTTCTTTTAGCTAAAATATTTTTTTGTGTGTAATACCCATTTTATCTTATGGACATTCATGCATATTCACTCCTATGTTTTCTCCTGAGTGTTTTACAGTTCTATGTTTATTATTATGTCTACAATCCATTTTGAGTTAACTTTTGTATATGGTGTAAAGTCAAAGCCCATCTTCACCGGTTGGCAGGTGAATATCCAGTTATCCCATAACCATTTGCTGAAAAGACTATTCTTTCCCTATTGAATGCTTTGTACACTTTTCTCAAAAGTCAATTGAAAGAAATGTAAGAGTTTAATTCTCAATTCTCAATTCTGTTCTAGATGCCTATACTTACCCCCAGTAACCTACTACCTTGATTACTGTTGCCCTGTAGTAAGTTTTGAAACTGGTATGTGTGGGTCCTCTAGATTCATTCCCCATTTTCAAGATTGTTTGAGTTATTCTGGGTCTCTCACATTTCCATATGAATTTTAAGATCAGCTTGCCAATTTCTGCAAAAAAGGCTGCTAGAATTTTGGTAGAGACTATTTTGAAATTGTAAGTCAATTTGTGGAGTATTGCCATGTTAACAATATTAAGTCTTCCAATCCAAGAGCACAAGTTGTTGTATTTATTTAGACCTTTTTAAATTTCGTTCAATGACATCTTATAGTTTTCAGTGTAAAAAATGTATACTTCTTTGTTAAATTTATTTCAAGGTACTTTATTCTACTTGATTTATACTACTTGATGAATGTAATTAGTTTCTTAATTTTATTTTTGAATTGTTCATTGCTGTTGCATACAGTTGATTTTTGGAAAAAAAAACCATATTTTAGTTTTGCATTTTTCTAGTCTCTACTTCACGTTTCTCTGAGAACATTTACTGTCTCCTTCTTGGTGCTGGATTTATGTTTCGTGTTCTCCTCTCTTTCTAGTATCTTGCAGGAGAATGTTGTGTTACTGTTTTGGATCTTTCTTCTTTTTTAACGTAGGTACTTTGCAGCTATAAATTTCCCTCTAAGCCAGCAGTTCTCAACCTGTGGATTGTAACCCCTTTGGGTGTCTCCTGAATATCAGATATTTACATTACAATTCCTAACAGTAACAAAATTATAGTTATGAAGTAGCAACCAAAATAATTTTGTGGTTGGGGGTCACCACAACACGTGGAACTGTATTAAAGGGTCACAGCATTAGGAAGGTTGAGAACGACAGCTCTAAGCCTTGCTTTGCTGCATTTTATAAATTTTGGCATATTGCATTTTTGTTTTCATTTATCTCAAAGTATTTTCTAGTGTTCCTCAAGGTTTCTTTGACTCACTGATGATTTAGGAATATGTTGTTTTATTTTCACATATTTGTGAATTTTCCAAATTTCCTTCCTTCCTTTCTGATTTCATTCCGTGTGGTCAAAGAATATACAGTAGAACCTCCATCGTTGACCACCTCCCTGTATTGACCACCTCCTCAAGTTGACCTCATGTTCATAGACCGGCCATGCACCACAGGTATGTCTCAATACACTAGGCCTTCTTCCTATGTTGACCACTTCTATATGTTGACCAGTTTGTTAGAGTCCCTTGGATGGTCAACTTATATAGAGGATGTACTGTACTTAATATTTTGGAAAATTTTAACCCTTTTAATTTATTTAGGTTTGTTTTAGGGCTGAACAGATGGTCTATGCTAGAGAAAGCTCCAGATGTGCTTGAAAAGAATATGTATTATGCTGTTGAGTAAAGCGTTCTATAGATGTGTTAGGTCCAGTTTTTTCATAGTGTTGCTGAAGTCTTCTATTAATATTTCCTTATTTATATTCTGCCTAGTTGTTCTTATTAAAATTGGAGCAGTAGAGTCTCTATTATTGTTGAATTTTCTCTATTTTATCTCAATTCCATCAGTTTTTGTTTCATATACATTGGAGATCTGATGTGAGGTGCATGTATGCTAATAACTGTTACCACTTTCTGATGGATTAACCCTTTTAATCTTTATAAAATGTGCTTATATATCTTTAGCAATAATTTTTATCTTAAAGTCTATTTTGTCATATATAAATGGTTACTGTTTTCAATTTTTTTTTTATTGAACGGTAACTGTGTACATTAATGCACTTCTGGGGTACAGTGTGGAGTTTTCACATGCAATCCAAAACACTTTCATCAAACAGATTAACATAGCCTTTATGTCATTTTCTT
>NW_003852519.1:344478-346900 GCF_000181295.1 Otolemur garnettii
TTTTTTTTTTGGAGTCAAAGTCTTACTATGTTACCCAGGCTAAAGTGCCATGGTATCATAGCTCACAGCAACCTCAAACTCTTGGGGCTCAAGAGATCCTCTTGCCTCAGCCTCCCAAGTAGGTGGGACAGGCACCTGCCTCAACACCTGGTTGGTTTTCCTATTTTTAGTAGAAACGGGGAGTCTCACTCTTGCTAAGCCTGGTTTGAAACCACTGAGCTTGAACAATCCAACTACCTCAGTCTCCCAGAGTGCTAGGATCACAGGTGTGAGCCTCCAAGCCCTGTCTCATCTGTTTTCTAGATGTCTTGTTTTGTTTCTGTTCCTCTGTTCCTTCATTATTGCCTTCCTCTGTATTATGTCAATATTTTCTGGTGTACCATTTTAATTTTCTGGAATTTTTTAATATATCTTTTTTTATTTTCTTAGTTGTTTTCTTTGGGATTACTATTAACATCTTGACTTATAAAGTTGTAGTTTAGATTAATAGCAACTTGATTTCAACTCTATACAGAAATCTTGCTTCTCTATAGCTCTGTTCCAGTTCCCCTCTTTGGCACTATTATTGTTGTACAAATTATGATTGTGTGCCCATCAGCACAGGTTTATGATTATTGCTTTCTGCCATTGTCTTTTAAATCAGATAGATGAAGAAAAAGAGATAAAACAAAAAATGCCTATATTTGTCTTTTATATTAACCTAAATAGTTGCCTTTACTAGTAAGTTTACACGGTTCAACACGTACCCTACTGGTGAAACTAGTTACAGCTCTCTACTTACTCTCCAAATCTCCTCCCTCATTTCGTTTGGAATCTTTTTAGTTCTTCTTTTGGTATGACTCATTGACAAATTTTAAAATATATACTCGTATTGTGTGCATGAGTGTGTGTGTGTGTTTTATCCAATATTTGTGGTTATGTTTGGTTGGAAGGTCAGTTAAGTAAACTAATTTCTCCACATTGCCAGAAAGAAAAGTGAAATTTTTATTCCTTTAATTATGCAAGATTCAAAAGTGTCAGGAAACAGAGGCACAGGGATCAAACAAGACGAGTTTCTTCAATTCCTTTTATTTTTTACTCTAAGAAAACATTGAGTAATATTGTAACTATACCCACACTGCTTTTAGTGTACTGTAAGGAGATAAATATTTTCAAGCATCTAACAGCTCTAAACACCTGGGTGCTTGTTTTGGGTGGCAGATAAAGAGGTATTTGCATATTTACTTAAGCTCCATGGACAAAACAGTTTCAAAAGCATCAAGGGTTCTAACCCTTTGACTCTCTTTGGTATATCCAGTAGAGCAAAAATGATTGCCAGTGATAATATTCACTCATCATTCTATCATTTCATTTAAGCTAGATTCAATGATTGGACTCCTCTCTGTTCTCAACACTTTAAATATTTGACTCCTTGCTCACATGGTTTGTGCAAGGTAATGAGGTAATTGAGTTTACTCATGAGGTGAGTCATTTGTGTCTTTCTTTCTCTATAGGAAAGGTGTTTCTTTCAGGATTTTTTTCCTTAGCTTTGATTTTCTAAAGTTTGAAAAGCACGTGCCTACGTGTACTTATGAGACACCCTATGTGGTGCTCTCCAAGCTCCCCAAATCTGCAGTTTGGTATCTGCCTTGAGAAAATTCTCAGTCACTATTGCCTGAAATATTTCCTCTGGTCTTCTCTCTGTTTCTTCTCCTTCTGGCATTTCCATTGTGTATATGTTACATCTGCTGTATTTGTCCTACAGCTCTTAGGTACTCTGTTCTATCTTCTCAGGCTTTTTTCCCCTATGCTTTTCAGTTTTGGAAGTTTCTGATTTCATTTGTTTGTTTGTTTGTTTGTTAGATCATCTTGGCTTCAGACCGTTCTCTGATGCCACCATATCACACAAGTATCCCCATCCCTCAAACTCAAAGGCTATCCAGCAACCAAAGAACAAGAGAAGTGTGGTTGGGAGTTAAATTATTGAGTAGTGACGTATAAGAGACTAAGTTTTATACTGAGAGTGAAGGAAATTACCAGAAAACCAGCGGGAATAGAGGGATGTACTCCCATATGCTAAGTTGGATTCAGTTATGATGATATTGTTTAAATTTTTTTTGTATATGCAAATCTTGTCATAATGAAAAGTTGTACCCCTAAATCTTTTGGAAGAGTTACATGCCAGTATTTATTAAAACTAAGACTGTACAAACTTTTAGAGCCACCAATCATTTAAAGGTAAAAGAAGCAGTAGGCAAAGAGATATGTACAGAGATTTTTTTATTTTAACAATATCTGTAGGGCTAAAATACTGGAAATAGCTCAAATGTCTATCAGTAGAGTATGGAATGAAAAAGAACTATACGTCCAGGGCTGAGCAAGGTAGCTCACACCTATAATCCTAGCACATGGGAAGCCGGGGCAGGTGGATTGCCTGAGCTCT
>NW_003852519.1:347220-362480 GCF_000181295.1 Otolemur garnettii
ATGATAAAAATAAAAATAGCTGGATGTAGATGACAGGCACCTGTAGTCCCAGCTACTCAGGAGGCTTAGGCAAGAGAATCACTTGAGCCCAAAAGTTTGAAGTTGCTGTGTTGCTGTGAGCTATGATGCCACAGTTGTCTACCAAGAGTGATGGAGTAAAACTCTGTCTCAAAAATAAAAACCCCAAAAAAACTATACATCCATAGCCTGAAATATCACATAGCTCTTAATATGTTCATACGTATTATACGTATTATTAAATTCAAAAGCAAACTGTGGTTATTGTGTATATTATCTCATTTTTGCAAAACAAGAAGAGGGGACTTATATATTAGTATAAAAATGTAAAAAGATATATCACCAGTTAACATTAGTTCTTTAGGATGTGGTATTAGAAGAAGGCGGAAAGATAACAAATTTTGTGTTTATACTTTAAGACTATTTGACTTGAAACAAAGAACCTGTTCTAATCTCATCACAGTTTTAAATAATAAAATGTGAAAAAAAATCCCTGTGAGAAGAAAAACTCCCCAGTTTAGCAATAATATTCTAATGACTCTCAAAAACTCCTCTGAAAAAAGAAACATGATTTTTAAAAATTAGATTTTCACTTCTCTCTTGCCTGTTGTCTCTCAACTCTCATGACAGTGATGAAACCTAGTGAGATGAGGAAAAAGAAATTTCTTAAAATGAACCACCCACATTGTGAAATATACTTAAGAGTTAAGATTTGATCTTGATGGGTTTTGAGTCCTAATTTTCAAGGACCACTCTCAGTTTGGGATGGTGACACCCCTTTCACTAGAAATATCCCGGCACCTGCCAGCTTCTCCTTTCCTCCATACTCTGCCACCCCCACCCAATGCCCCACGTTTCTCCCCAGTTCCCACACTACTCACGTTCACGTGCCCAGAACTCCTTGTCTTTGCCTTAATTCCTGTTGCTCCCACTTCCAAGCCTCCCTGCTCCCCTTATTTGGTGTCTTCTTTTGTCCTTGAGACCCCAGTAGACACCCTAAGTTCATCATGAGACGCATGGGTGGAGCCACATGGGGGTGTCTGAAGTCCATACCAAGTTTCATCCTACCTTTTTTCACTTCATCTTAAGAAACAGGACAAAGGAAAGGGACAAGGCTGGACAGACAAGGCTGGACAGACAAGGCTGTGTCCAAGAACAATGTGTGTGAGGCATATACCAAGCTGTGTGGAAGATGATTCACAACTACTAGTTATTCTAGCAAAGAGAGAAAGAAAAGAAGAGAACTAATTAGAACCTGAAAAAAGATCAGAATGGGAAGAGAACTGAAGGAGCTGACCAAATGAGGACTGTCAGAGAAGAAATTCAGCCATTAATTTATTCACTGTTCTGTCATTCCTCCCGTCTTTCTCGTGGTTCAGTGCACATCCTGAGCTCAGGCCATGCCCTCCAAGTTTTAAGAGTCAAGAAGGATAAGTCAGTGTTTCTGAAAAGGAGCCTTTGGGGATGAGGATCCACTAGATATAAATATGTGTGCATACTTTAGTATATTTTACACTACATGATTTAATTAAGGGTAAAAAGCATAAAATTAAACCTTACAATATTTTTTAAAGAGCAAATTCAATATGCCAACAGTTATTCTTATCTATTTGAATCCAGAACAATTTTTTGATGGGATGACAAGCCATGGGAGATGGTGGTTGCTGCAATTTTGTTCCCAACCAAGTACTAAAAACTTAATTAATCTTTTCTGAACAAAACATTAGCAATTCCTGGAAAGCCCTTGGTTTGAGGCAGGGTAAAATGAGGCATACAATGCAATCTGGTGGACTGAGTACAATAGTTTTAGTGATTAAACTATCCCAAAATGTATTTGACTCACTTCAAGAACTGATCATACAAAGCCCATGGCCTACTTAATGCATGAGCTCCTGTGGCCTCAACTTTGATGCAGCATTTTGAAGCAGCTCAGAGGACCTGAAGCCAGACCACCCATGAGGAAGCACTGAACCCCCTCCACCTACAATGCTGCTCCCTCACACAGCAGTGAGAGCAAGTTCAAAACTGGGTGCAAGTGTTTGCTGCAAGGGCTTTGGTCCTCCACCTGCCCATGTTAAGTAACTCAGGCACACACCTCCAGTGTCCTGGCAAGAAATTCAATTCCCACAAGAATGGGAAAAAGGCCAAAGAAGGCCAAAATTTTCTTCAGAGAGAAGCTCAGTAGCAAAACCCTGTGGGAGGGAGAGCAGTGAGACAATGGCCCTGGGCATATTGGGCAGGTGACTCAGCGCCCGGCAAAGGAGCTTGTAATTCTGGAGAAGCAAAGGTTGGTGCCACGTGGATTTGGGCAGAGAGGAAGAGAGAAAGTGCTCTCATTGAGAAAAAATGCATGGTGCTGCATGCAAAGATGGAAATGCCTTTCCTGCCTTCCTCTGTCTTTCCTAAGAAATTCTGGGTTCTAGGTCCATGCTTACAGTTTAAATTCTGCAGAAAAGAAAATAGCCAGCGGGTGGCAGCACCAGATAACTGGAGTGAACCAAAACCCCACAACCGCGCTGAAGCTGTGTTAGGGAAAGGGTAGTTTGCACTGGAGCTTTTTTGATGGGATTTCACTTAGCTATTAGTAAATAGCTCACAAGAAGGAATTTGTACCACCCCCAGCACCTTGCACAGTGCTTGGAACATGCTAGGTATATTTGTTGATTGAATGGACAAATGAATAAATGAATTGAGACAACTCATCTAAACTAGAAGTAAGTTAAGTTGAAATAATTTGATATTCTCCTCTTCTTCTATCAGTGCTATAATTTTAATTCATTTTAGTAATAGTAAGACATTGTACTAGATTCTTCTTCTCTATTCACCTTTTTTTGCCGACGTTGATTTATTTTTCCTAGCTCTTTTGGAGAATTTTTAAAAGCATGGTTTAAAAAAAAAAAAAACCTGAGATTAGAAACACAACCGCTAAAATTCCAGGTTTAAAAGAAATCGTCTAAGTTTGGATGTTGATGTTTATAAGGAAGGCACAAATAGACTTGTTTGCAAGCAACGCTTATTTTAGATTTTAGTCTTTAAAAACCTATTCTTTCATTGACCCTCTCCAAAATATATTATTGTGTATTGGCTTGTATTTCTTTAGAATCCTTGCTTAATAATAATTTGAGGTAATAAAGATGACATAAACTAATATGCAGTTTATTAGTAATATGCACCAGGCCCTGTACTACACGGGGTAATGGTGATGACTTTCTATCACTCTTAAGATAAAATAAAGAAATCCTCATCCTTTTCTTAACTATGGACAGAAAATATCCTCACTAGGCACCAAAATAAGACCTTCCGTATCTACCTATCAGAAAAAGGAGGGCCAAAGCTTTCCCTGAAAGCTAGTGGCAAGATTTGCTAACAAAATAATGGCAGGCAAGAAGACTCAGTTGGAGCCTGACAATTACACATACGTATGAGTTCTTCCAGGGCAGGAATGTTGCCTTGTATACTTTCGTATTCCCAGCACCTCACACAGTATCTGGCATTTCTTAAGGCCTCGATAAATATTTACTGAATGTGTAGAGACTATCAGGACATATCTCACCGATCAATGGTACTTGAATTACAGCCACATTCTCAACAGAAGAATAAGCAAGCAGATCACTCAGCAGACTCATAAGAATGGGCCCAGAACCAAAAATGTTAGCATCATCTGGAGATGGCGACACCCTTAATTATCTCCCTCATCTCAGGAACTCCTATCCTCGCCCTGTTCAACTCTGTTACACCTAACCGTCTTGCTACTGCTGTTACACTTTACGGTGTATTAAATGGGAAGAGCCCATTGAGGTTCCTTTTATCAGTACAGGAAAAGATTCTGAGTTATCATTAGTCTCTCTAATTCTGGTTGGATATTAAATCCCCACAACTATTTCCTTGTTGATGGTCCCTTTGCATTAGGCCTAATTCCTACTTTGCTCTCATTCGGCATCCTCTCCCTGGGTAATCTCATTCCACCCATAATTTCTATGCCAGGAGCTCCAGATCTGTAGATGTGAGTCAGATCACTTCTGGAACTCCAAATCCTTGCATATAGCCAATTGTTTATGGATAGCTACCTTAAACATACATGTCGTATCAAAGGTCAGATTCAGGCTGTCTAGCTTCAGGTGGCAGATGGAGCACATCCATTTATTTTTTTAAAAAACACATTAAAATAATAGTAAAGATATGAATGTTCCCACCCAATACAACCCAACACAAAGAATGGGGAAAAGCGACTAGAGGAGTAGAGAGTCCAGCAATGTTCTGGACGTTGGAAGATGGAGGCAGAGGGAGACTGGTGGTCAGAGCTGAGGACGTCGCAGCCCAGGAGTGGGACAACAGCCAAAAAGGGAGCCGATTGGCCTCGAAGAAACTGAGAGACGGCCCGCGCTGGAGACCACACGCCTTATAGAAGGCAAGATGGAGAAACTATCACTCTACCAGCGAAAGCTCTTTAGCCCCTTCAGAGATACTCAGAACGACATTGCATCCATACACGAGCAGGGTAGGCGACATGGACGCCAGAACTTCATGTTCCTCTACAATTTGCATCTGTCCCTGGGCCTCCTGCCTCAGGGAAGGTTTCCATCATCCCCCTGGTTCCCCGCACCAGAGAGTTGAAATGATCCTTTATTCTTTCCTTCTCCTTCTGCCTCTTTCAATAGATTAAGTGTTGATTCTCTGGCCTAATTACCTCCTTTACATTTACTTCCCCTCGCCTCTCCTATCTCACAGCCGCTGCCTTTTATAGACCTTTATTCTGTCCTTCCTGGATTTAGTGATGACTTACCCCTGCTCTCTCTACCTCTCATGTGAAGCCTCCCCAAACCATTCCCTGGGGTCATTAGTTCCCAGTCAGCCCTGCGCCTGGCACACCACCTTCCACCAGCAAGCTCTCGGGCATCATTTGAACTGAGTAGACACTTGACATCTGTCCAGCCCCCAATTTTCACTACTCCATACTTTTTTCTTTATATCCCTGCAATACGGACTTACTTTCAGTTCCTCCTCAATTTATTTATTTATTTATTTATTTATTTCAGTTTTTGGCCAGGGCTGGGTTTGAACCCACCACCTCCAGCATATGGGGCCAACGCCCTACCCCTTTGAGCCGCAGGTGCCACCCAAAACATGTCCCTTTTTTAATGAGTTTTTTAAAAACTCTTCTTCCTTCCTGGAACCTCACGTAAAAACTCCCTTCAGCTCAGCTCCGGCGTTGTCTCCCCTGAGAAAGTTCCCTACCTCCCCAGATCTGCTGTGGGTATCCACACGCCCTGGGGACGTCTCATTTTCCTTCTCTACAGCAGACTTGTGTTGAATTGTGTTTCCTGCTCCCCCAGACCAGACTGCAGGTTCTAGGAACAGAAACCAATCCTTTCAGCTTCAACCCTTATATACTCAGCACAAAGATGAATGATCATAATCATGAAATATAATTTTTATAGCAAGGAAACTCAAGTCATCATCTGTATAGTCCCTGTCCTTGGGCCAATGAGGTGCTATCATTTCCATTTTATTAGATGAGGCAAATGAAACAAGGAGAAGTGACTTATTTAAGGTTTCAAAGGTGGAGTATATGACTTGTGTGTGTGATGGGGAAGGAGGTAGGGAGGGGAGAGAGTGGCCCTTATAATTAAAATCCTGGTTTCTTCTTACTTAGTGCTTTACCTGCCACCTGGTGATAGCTCTTACCAATTGTCATTTAAAAAATTCACCTTAAAAAAAAAAAAAAGAAGAAATTCACATTGAAAAAAAAGGAAATATAAACAGCAATAAAAAATACATTGCCCAAAAGGACAATGGGGATTATTTTCTCTTATCATCTGATCATTTTAAGCCCAGCATTGTTCCAAGCCAGGAGGGTAATCACCCTTTGAGTGTATAGGATGATTTATTCATTAGGAACTATGTCCTGTGTGTAATTTTTCTATTAAAACAAACAAACAAGCTCACGCTTCTGTGGGCCACCACATTCAGTTCTCCCCCATATTCGCTTATTGCAACTTCTGGCATATATGCCAAAGGGGCAAATGGGCAAGGTATTAGTAGCACGCTGACTGGCCAAAGCCGTTTTTCTCCCTACCTCAGCACAGTCTCAGAAAGCCCACCATGGCCATACTTAATTCTTGAGAGTCTGCAAGTCTTCACTTCAGGAGAAGGTCTGTGTCTTCTGTTTCTTTCATTTCTCTCTTGCCACTTCATCTGTGAGCATAGCAGATATCCGGGAGGTAACTTGCTGACTTGATACCGAAGACAAGAAGGGAGCTACAGCACACTGGGTGGCTGTGCGCACGGCTGCTCATCTCCCTCTCTTGGACATTGTTATTTGATAAGTTCCTTCACAACCTACTTGCAGCCTGAATCTACATCGAAATTTTTGTAGATAAGCTGCATTGCAAACATGGATTTTAAACTGCCTGATCCTGGTTTTTCAACCAGGCAGAGGCATTCACCTGGCCCTAGTTCTGCTAGGTAAGCACAGTTAATAAAAACTGGAGCAAACCTGATCAACTGGATTATGAGTCCTGGACATGGTCGGTCAAGGGCGTATACCCATTACTTACTCTTTATAATCACCATTCAAATGATGTAAATTTCCTGGATTCTGTCCTCCATTGTCTTCTCTTTGGATACTTTCTCCTTGATCAATCTTATCCATTTAACATCATCATAACCAATAGGCTAATGACTCCCAAATCTGTAGTTCTAAAACCAACCTCTCCTAAGAGCTAAAGAACCCGGTTTCTAAGGGCCTCCCACATACTCCCACCTGGATAGCCTGATATCACCTTAAAAATAAGATGCATAAAATAAAATTCAGCACTCTACCCAAGCCTATTTCTCTAGTTGTTAAAGATATCATCATTCCCCCAAACACAATGGCCCAGAGCCCTAGTCATAATTTAAACTCCTCTGTCCTCTTTATTATCCACCTCTGCAATAGCTGAGTTGGCTTTTCCACTCACAAGGACTGCCCCTGTGACTGTGTCTATAATATCTTCTCTTACTCCCGACCATGATTTTCATAGGGTCTGCCCCAAACAGTACCTCACTGCCAAGTTCACTGATTGGTCCAAGGGGTAGGCATGTGGCTCCAGTCCATCAGTCGATATTTATCTCTGGAATCCTTCAAATTGACCCAGGGAAAGATTTCATTCTTCTGAAGTACCTCAGCTAGAAAACCATGACTCCTTAGCCAACTATGGCCATGACCCTCAAGCAGGGAGAAAATCTCTCTGTAGCGGAAAAGAATAAAGGCAACATTCAGGAAGAGGATATAGAGGAAGAATGATATCTGAGGTTGTGACTGCATGGCCCCCACCTATTCTCTTTCCTTCCCAAAGTTAGGTTAATCTTGCAAAGTCATTTTCCTTATCTTTTTAGCTGGATCAAGTTGGGTTTCTGCCATTTGCAGACAGTCCTGGCTTAAGCTTTTTCTGTTTACCACCATGCTCCTCCCTGAAAAGATAGAAAAAGATTTAGTCAGTTGCCAAATCCTATGGACTCTACCTGGTAAATATAATTCATCTGTATCCTATCTTCTTCACCTAGCCCAGGCCATGGGTTACAGGAACAACTTCTTTATTCTATTCTTTAACTGCAGCCCCACATCCTCTAAACATCTTTCAACAGATGTCAAAAAACTTCTAAAGCTCAGACCAAAGGTGTCAACATTCCCTCCAGTCATCTTGAGTGGCTCTGGAAGACTTCCAGAATAAAAGTGAAACTCCTCAAATGCCTTTTTGTTTCCACGTCATCGTTCCCAATATATCCTTCAGCCAAACGCGACTACTCACCTATCACTAAACATTCCCTGTACTTTCCCGCCTCCATGCTTACAATTTTCTCTCCATCTATCAGAGATACAAATCCCATCTATTTTTAAAATATCACCTTCTTCATAAAACTTAAAATCTCTCGAACGGCAGCAAACTACGTTTTCTTTGCTTCTACAACACTTGATGCCTCTACCAAAGCACTTTGCTTTATACTATAGTTCTTTTCATACATTTTATTTTCCTTTTAGGCTCTAAAGTTCCTAGAGGACAGGAACTCTTCTGTGTGAACCATCACTTAGTAAGTTTTCCCCAAATGCCTGTTAAATTGATCAGGATCCGACATGTAGATTTGGGGAAAGGATGTGTTTCTCCTCAGATCACTTCGAATTTTAATTCAGTATTGGAATTAATCCTTCCTGTGGAATCTCTGAGACATTTACTATGAAAATACACATTATTCTCTATTCTATAATTCTCATGATTTTCTCTGTAAGAAAAGTCTCATTTAAAAATAAATTCTGTAGGCCAGTCACAGCAGCTCTCACGGCTATAATCCTAGCACTTTGGGAGGCCAAGGCAGGTGAATTGAGTGAGCTTGGGAGTTCAAGACCACCCTGAGCAAGAGTGAGACACTGTCTCTAGTCAAAATAGAAAAAAAAGAAATCCAGGTGTTGTGGCAGGCACCTGTAATCCCAGGTACTCAGGAGGCTGAAACAAGAGGATCAGTTGAGCCCAAGAGTTTGACATTGCTGCGAGGTATGACGCCATGGCACTCCACCTTAGAGTAATAACTCTGTCTCAAAACTAAATAAATAAATCTCTGTAAAGCAACTGAATACCTGAGTCTATCCCATTAACAAAAACCATCTCCCTTCTTTTCTTTCTTTCTCTTCCTTCCCTCCTCCCTTCCTCCTTTCATTCCTTCTTTCTTGTCTTTCTCTCTTTCTTTCTTTCTTTCTTTCATCATCAGTATGCAAGCTAGAGCTTAGGTGTCACTATAGCCGCCAAACCAAGTCAGCTTTGTGCAACCCCTTTGCTGCGTCAGCAGTTCATCTCCTCTCTGGTGTACGCAGACTACACCTGAACCATTTTGAGTCACGGTATTTGCATGACATTGAAACAGGGCAGCTGATAACATCTACTCCCTTTCTCTGACCTAAATCATGAATGGAGCTCTTCTTTCTTCCTTTAGTCACCAGTTCTGGAATATTTACAGTCAGTGATAGCACAAAGAAATGGATTTTGAACTCCAATCAGTTTACAGTTCAAGTGAGGAATTCTTAAGGGAAGAAAACACAGAGTGGACCCCTAATAATAATGACTGGTGTAAGAGGAGTAGTGAGCTATGGAAGATGGGAGAGAAGAAGAATGAGAATGAATGACTGAGAGCAAGGGAAGCTTATAAAGAAACCCTGGAAAGGTAAATATCTGCTTGTGGATGAATAGGAAGTGAAGAAATAGCCTTCTGCCTTTTACATAGCTGGTGCTCAATAGTCATTTACCTAAAATTTCAGTGGTAGCCGGCACAGTGTTTCGTACCTATAATCCTAGCATCAGGGAGGCTGAAACAGGAAGATTGTTTGAGGTCAGGAGTTGAGACCAGCCTGAGCAAGAATGAGCCCCTGTAATTAAACTGGGAAAATTAGCTGGGCGTTGTGGTAGGCACCTGTAGTCCAGCTACTTAGGAGGCTGACACAGGAGGATCACTTGAGCCCAGGAATCTGAGGTTGCTGTACGTTAAGCTGAGGCCATGGCACTCTAGCTGAGCAAGACTTTGTCTCAAAAAAAAAAAAAAAAAAAGCCACTGGTTAAAATTTCCACAGTGCTTAAAATTAGGAAAATTAGCTGGGCATTGTGGTGGGCACCTGTAGTCCCAGCTACTTAGGAGGCTGACACAGGAGGTTTACTTGAGCCCAGGAGTCTGAGGTTGCTGTACATTAAGTTGAGGCCATGGCACTATAGCCTGAGCAAGACTCTGTCTCAAAAAAAAAAAAAAAAGCCACTGCTTAAAATTTCCACAGTGCTTAAAAGATAAGGCATGCATTCTTAGAATTAAGAACCACTAAGAACAATTATTTCTTTGAAAGAGCCATGGTTGGCTCAGCACCTGTGGCTCAAGTGGCTAAGGCACTAGCCGCATACATCTGAGCTGGCGGGTTTGAATCCAGCCTGGGCCCGCCAAACAACAATGACGGCTGCAACCAAAAAGAAATAGCCGGGCGTTGTGGCAGGCACCTGTACTCCCAGCTACTTGGTAGGCAGAGGCAGGAGAATTGCTTGAGCCCAGGAGTTAGAGGTTGCTGTGAGCTGTGATGCCACAGCACTCTACCCAGGGTGACAGCTTGAGGCTCTGTCTCAGAAAAAAAAGAAAGAGCCATGGTCATCTTAAGGCTGTGGAGTGACCTGCTCAAATGATTTGACTGGAATAGTCAAGTCCCTGTTTGCTGAAATGATTTGACTGGAATAGTCAAGTCCCTATTTTCCTGCAATTCCGCATCTATGGAGTAGAGACAGTCTTCAGTTCTAGATATTTATAGTCTGGATCTACATCAAAATTTTTGCAGATGAGCTGCAAGGAGAGCACACATTTTTAAACCCCTTAATCCTGGTTTTTCAGGATAGAGCCATTCATTCAGCCCCAGTTTTGCTAGGTAAGCACAGTTAATAAAAACTGGGGCAAACCTGATCAACTGGATTAAGAGTCCTGAACCTGGTTGGCCACAGGCAATGTACAGATGTTGCTGATATAGAGCTGAAGAACATATAGGCACCCAGTCCTACACAGGAGCAAAGAGCTGGGATATTGGAATGGAAATTGCACCGGATTTGTGGTCAGAACAACCAGAGTTTGAATCCCGACTCCCTTGTGTAGATTTTGGTCAAATCACTTCATTACTCTGATTCTGTTTCCTGTGACCTTGAATAAAATACTCGATTTCTCTCAGATTTGGCTTCCTCTGAAAAACTGTAATATAAAGCTGTTGTAAGGATTAAATGAGACAATGTATACAAAAGTGTCTTATAAAGTCTTAAAAATATTATGTAAATGTGAGGCATTAAGAACTTCTGGTATGGGCTTATTAACAAATGATGTGTTGACATTTTCCTTAAGCAAATGGTTTCTCTTACTAGTTCTTGAGAACAGAGGAGTCATGTACAACAGTGGTCCAAACCTTTTTGGCACCAAGGACCAGTTTCATGGAAGACAATTTTTCCACAGACTGTGGCTGGGGCAGGGGTGAGGAGGGTGTGGGAAAGGTGATAGCTTTGACATGAGTCTGCAGAGCAATTGATATTATGGTCTCTGTGCAGTCAAACCTCTCTGCCAATGATCGTCTGTGCTTACAGCCGCTCCCCAGCACCAGCATCACCACTTCAGCTCCACCTCAATCATCAGGCATTAGATGTTCATAAGGAACACAACCTAGATCCCTCACATGTGCAGTTTACAGTAGGGTTTGGCTCATGAGAGAATCTAATGCCCCTTTTGATCTGACAAGAAGTAGAGCTCAGATGGTGTTGGGGAGCAGCTGTAAATACAGATGGAGTGTCACTTGCTCACCCCACCTGCCACTCACCTCCTGCTGTGTGGCCTGGATCCTAACAGGCTATGAATGGTATCAGTCCTGGGCCCAGGCCTTGGGGACCAGAGACGTATAGTATACATACAGAGGGGGTGAGCCATCCACTAATTAAACACTAATTCAAATGTTTATTCACAGTATACTGTGTGCCAGGCCCATCATGAGTGCTGGAGAGACAGGAGATAGAACAGAAAGGTTATAATCCCTGTCTTCATGGATAGGATATAGATATTATTATTATTACCAGGGAAAGCACAGGGCTACAGAAAGTCACTTGGGTTGTATCACTGTGAAGTCAAGGCAGAATGATATTTTTCAGTTGCTGATGTCACAAAAAGCACAAAAGATAGTTACACAAACTGTATACACAATTGACAGACACTACACTGAGAAAATCCCAAATTATCAGAAGGGAGTCTCTTCAGCATTCCTCCCCACCTCCTTCCCCACTCTCAGTTTGTCACAGAACAGAAAACCAAGGCTGAGGTGGCACCCATAGCTCAGTGGCTAGGGCACCAGCCACATACACCAAGGCTGGTGGGTTCGAACCCAGCCCGGGCCAGCTAAAACAACAATGACAACTGCAACAACAATGACAACAACAAAAATAGCTGGGCATTGTGGCGGACGTCTGTCGTCCCAGCTACTTGGGAGGCTGAGGCAAAAGAATCACTTAAGCCCAAGAGTCTGACATTGCTGTGAGCTGTGATACCACGGCACTCTACCCAGGGTGACAGCTTGAGATTCTGTTCCTCCCCCCACCCCAAAAAAAAATAAAAAGAAAAAGTAAACCAAGGTTGGAGGAGAGGATGGGGCCACACACGTTTTATCTGGGATTAAATTACATGCTATCAGTGTATCCTAGAGAAAGGCAGCACAGGGATGGTAAATAGTGCCACAGTTGGTGGAGATGGAGGATGATCAGGAAGACCTTGCTGAGACGGTGCCAGCTGAGTCTGGAGGAAGTAAGGGAGCCACCCACGGGGTGATTGCAGGGTGTCATGCACCCACCAGAAGGCACAACAAGCAGATGGTCCTGTGTTGGGAGCATGCCTGGTGCTTGAGAGACCACAAGGGCATCAGGGAGGCCACAGTGGAATGAACGGAGTGGGGCTGGCTGGTAAAGACTAAGGAAAGATAAGATCAAAGGTAACTGAGCCACATGTGGGGACAGAGCTGTGAAAGATGCTGGATTTTACTCTGGGTGAGATGGAGAGGTATTGAAAGATGTCGGATAGAAGAGTAACATGATCTCAATGTTCTCCAGGGTAACTCAGGCCGATGCCTTGAGAACAGATTGCAGGCTGTGAACACAGAGCAGAGAGACCATTGAAAGATGAATGAAATCATCCAGAAGGCAGAGATGGGGCCGTGGACCAGGATGGCAGCCGCGTTGGTCAGGGGTGGTCCCTAAGGACCCACCGTGAAGGTAACACCAGCAGGATTTGCTGACACAGGGATGTGGGAGAGAAAGAGAGGTGTATAGAAAGCCTAAACAACCAGTAGGGTCAAGTGACACAGTGAAACGGGGTGAGTAGGAAGGAGCGACAATGGTTTGAGAAGTTGAAGGTCTTTTTCTACTTCCTTCTCATCAGCGTAAGTGAGAAAGATGGAGTAAAGGTGAAGAAAGAATTTATCCAACTAGCATAAAAATAGCATTCCAAGAATAGGTTAAGGCCATAGATGCAAAAACATAAGATAGGCCCACCTAGTGAGTTTGCTGGAGGGGACCAGAGGAGTGGGTGAGTCTGAGAGTAGCGGGGAGAGGGCAGGAAGCTGAGGGAACACAAGGAGAAGACTTCTATCTTATGCTATTGCAAGATCCCATCACTGGGCCACAGCAGGGGGCAGCAGGTTAAAATAGGTGGTAGCATCACCATTTAGGTTGCAGTCAAACCAGAGGTGAATGAGGAGCAAGGTAAGAATTTCAACAAAGACACACAGAACACTAAGTCCATAATATTGTAATGGGGAGAAACGACTTCAGCCTCCAGTGGGGATGGGGTTTATCATCCACACGTCATGAAGAGCAATGCATGTTTTTAGGTGATCTTCCTTCTTGCATTCTCCATATCCAATCCATTGTTCAACTTCTGTAGGTTGTACTTCCCAAGCATTTCTTGGATCTGGCTGCTGCTATTGGTTTCCACTGCTAAGAGTCTGTTCTAGGTTACTAAGATCTCTTTACAGCTGCCTCCTATATGTCTCTCCACTTCTATTCTTCTCTCCCTCTGGTTTTTTTTCTATGTAGGTATAAGAAAGTAGCCCCTAAAATATTAATCTGACATTTGCTGATATTTTGGATAGTCTCCTTAAAATCTTCCGTGGCTCCCCATTTCACTTAGAATAAATGATAATGATTTAAAAAAAAAAAAAAAAAAAACAGCTCCCACGTAGCACCTGCTCTATGCAAGGCACTATACTAAGAACATTCCATGTATTTATTTACTTAATATCCAACCCTATGAGGAAGGTACCGTTATCGTAACTCGTATTTATCAGATGAGGAAATGGAGGCACCGAGAGGTCATTTGTTCAAGAAGCCTGTCTTACCCTGGGTTTCCAAGAAAGCAGAGTCAACATATGTATCACTTGCTGCTAGGCCATGCAGTCTCAGGCAAGCAGCAGTGAGTCAGGCAAGGAAGGACATCCATTATCAAGGTGAGGCCACTACGTGGTACCAAGTAGAACTGAGTGTTGATCTTGCCTCACTCTCTATCTCAGGACACTCCATCTGGGTGGAGGATGAGGAAGCTTTGTTCACTGAATCACCTTTTCTCTCTTTGGTTAGAGAGGTTTACTCCGTGGCACCTTAGCTCCCTGCACTCATGCCCACAGGCAGGTATTTGCACCAATAGCAATGTACCCGGGCAAAGGATGACAGGTGTGACAGAACTTAAGGCAAGGTGTTACCAGGTTCATCCATGGGAATTCCATCAGAACGGAGACAGAGCTGCCTGTCACACGGGGGCTGGAGCAGAGCAAGCAGCCAAAGGCCCTCAGGATATGTGAGGCCGGAGGATCTGAAGGAGGGCACAAGTGACCAACGCCCACAGCAAGTATTAGAGCTGGAATTCAAGCTCTGTTGGCCTGTTCTCAAAGCCCATCCATTTAATCTCTGATCTGCTGCCTTGCAAGGTAAGACCTGAGCCCTTCACCATGTCCAACAATGCATTGTGGGATCTGGCCCCTGCCATCTGTCCAGCCCCACCTTGCACCACCCTCTTTCTCATTCAGTAAGCTCCAGACTTATTGTTCTTCCAGTTCCTAAACTACCCCGCATCCTCTGCTGCCACAGGCCCTTCGTCCATCTGTGCACATTCTACTTCTTCCTCTTTTGCATGCCAGCACGTTCTCATCTTTTTTTTTCTTTTTTTGTTTGTTGTTGTTGTTTTGTTTTTTTGTTTAGCAGGCTCTGCTGGGTTCAAACCTGCCACCCCTCGTGCCTGGGCTGGTGCTCTAACTATTGAGATACAGGCATCCAGCCTTCTCATCTTTTAGTCACCACTGAAGTATCACCTTCTCAGAGAGGCCTTTCTGACCACTGCACAAAAGAGGACTGCCCCTTTTAATTCTCCTCAACTCACATGTTTCTTTTACAATACTGATTATAGCTTGAGGCAATCCTATTCATTTCCTTGGTCACCTCTTTCTTGTTGGTCTCCCCACTGGAATGGCTGTTAGGGGACAAACAGACTTTAAAGTGGCCTTGTCCACATCAGTGTCTGAAGGGAAACTACCCCGGAGCCACAAACGGACAAGTGAGAGGCACTAAAAGGTGAAGGTAACAGACTGGAAGGAAAGAGATGGAGGACCTGGCTCTCTCAGATCTCCTTCCAGCTCCGGGAGTCCTGGGACTGTGGAGGATATGGAAGGAAAGAGATGG
>NW_003852519.1:362740-371083 GCF_000181295.1 Otolemur garnettii
AGTCCTGGGACTGCGTAGGATATGGAAGGAAAGAGATGGAGGACCTGGCTCTCTCAGATCTCCTTCCAGCTCTGAGCGTCCTGGGACTGTGGAGGGTACCTTTAAGGCGGTGCAAAGGAAACAGGAAGGAAGCAAAAGTAGGACTTCCTTAGGAAGTTCAAAAGAGGAAGTCAGAGTGTCGGGCACATTGTATGACAAACAGGAAGCCATTTAAAACAGGGTTTTGAAACTGTGAATCTGTAAGTGGGTGACAAAAATCCAGGAGCTCCACACACAATTTTATATAAAAACGTGTGTCTGCATTTGTACATGTGCAATTTTCTAGGCAATAGTTTCAATCACATTTGAAAAGGACCCCATAAAACTCCTACCTTTACATGGTTAAGAAACTCCAGTTGATTGTAGCAACATCTGTCTAATCTAGAACTCACTTCCTCAGTTTCAGATGAAGACATCCAGCCCAGAAGACGTTATGGGACCTGCTAAGATTCAAACAAAATGAAGCAGGTGATGAGAAGGCCTGGGATTCCTGTCTCTGGATTCTCATCCCACTTTCTTTGCTGCACCACAATCCCTTCCTGAAACTAAGTCATAAAGTGCTATGTGAAGAAAACAGAAAAGTTTAATTTCTTGGGAAAATGAAGAGAAAATACAAAACTGATTACAAAGGTAAATTAAATAGGACCATAAGGCCAAAGGAACAGTTCTGTGATTTCAGGAGAAAATCCTATAAATATCCTGGAATGTGTAGGAAGGGTTAAATTAATTATTCTGCCATTTGACATCAAAATGAAAATATAGATTATCTTTATTTCATACACATAAATATGAGTACAGTGGTTCATCAGTATCCTTGGTGATTCCTTCCAAGACTCCCTGAGATACTACAATCCCTGGGTGCTCAAGTTCCTTATGTAAAATGATATAGTGTTTGCATATAATCTACACAGCTCCTCCCATATATGTGTTGAAATCCTCTCTAGATTACTAATACCTATTTCAAAGCCTACACATCACTACGTTTACATACTACTTGACATGCAGCAAATTCAAGTTTTGCTTTTGGAATTTTGCAGAATTTTTTCTTTCCGGAATATTTTCCAGTCAGTTGACTCCATGGATGCAAAACCCACAGATATAGAGGGCCAACTGTATATAGCAAAGTTGCCCACGAGGAAAGAATTTTAAAATAGAAGCATAAACTGACAACCTATCAAAGTACAAAGCTCATCTATGATGCAAAGCAAAAAAAGAAACGTGGTATGTTTTTTCATAACTGCGAAAATAGCAAAGTGTGCTGAACATTTAATTATCTTTCACAATGTGAGTTTAAGGATAAATTAAGTAAATGAAATTCACAATCTCTAGTCCTCATTTTAGGCAATTAATCAACTTTTCATTCAGAGCACATCAGACTGTTAGGATATCTGAGGTCAAATGCTTGAATGTTCCACTAATTTCTGGAATTGGATAAGCCAATTTTTCCCTGGTTCTCAGGTTCTTCTATCTTTACAGTAGAAAAAGGTTGATCTTGGATCATGGCTTTAAAATTTTCATATTGCTTTTTATCTTTTTAATTTAATTTTTTGATTACCATCCATGCAGTAAGGCATGTATTTACATGATCTACATACATAAATGTGTATGCCTAAAATGGAAACAAAAGTTTCATAAGACACTACTCACTCTTAGCACTCTGATATTTTCTATTCTATTAGACTACGTCTTGTTGGGGGTTTAAAAATTTAATTCAATAAATTTAATGTATTAAATTTATATCATGATCTACATATGGGTCGCAACCTACGATCTAAAAAAACATCATAAAAAACATTAAGATCACTTGTAGCTTTTATATTCCACTAATAAATGTTCTACAAGAACCACAAGTCATTAGCGCACTCCATTTACTTGAATTTCTATTTTCTCCTTTCCTACGCTGAAGGTGAAAACGGACAGTGATGGAGAATGACAGGTAGACAAAGGGAATCTAAGAGCTTTGAACATCCATGAAAGGAAATTCTGCCAGTAAGTATTTGCACATTTACCATAGAGAAAAGACAGAACATCCACAACTAATGGGAACGTGTTCATTGACTTTTTTTAACCTGCCTATGAACTATTCAAGATTTAAGATCTTCCAAAGAGAATGTTCCAGAGGAGCAGAAAGCTGAGGGGATAGAAAGAAAGAGAGGAGAACAGAAAGGGAGAAAAAGAAGAAAAGAAGTAAACAGAGGTGAATGTCAAGTGTTGGGAGGTGGTCTTGATCCTAGACTTTCACTGGTGCCAACCTAGTCCACAGAGAAACATGCCTGGACACATGTGATAAAGGACATTATGAGCCATGTCGGCACCCGCCCTGCTAGAGCACTCCTTATAAACCACAAATCTGATCACTTCGCCTCTACTAAACATACTTCAGTGCTTTCTTAGCCTCTCCAGGGTAAAGCACTAAGTCTTCAGCATGGTAGGCAAACCATTCACCATCTGGTTTCAGCCTCCCCTATTCTCCGAGTACCATCCATGATCCCTTTTGTACACATACCATCAGTTACAAATGGTCCTTGGAGTTTTCGGAGCACCCCTTCCAATGCCCTTAGGATTTTATTTCTGCTCTTCTCTATTTCTAGAAGACCTCCTCTCTGCCTACCTCCTTTGGTTCTTCAGGTGTCTTTTTATCTGTCATCTGCACCTGGTCCGTGCACCTTTAACACTGTGCTTAGCCCTGTCACGAACGCTAATGAAAAGTATCACCACACTTGGTATGTGTTCAGTTACCCTTCTAGACCATGAGTTCTTCGAGAGCAGGGAGGGATCATGTCCATTCTATTCAAGGTGAACAGTGTCCAACATGTAGCAGAAATTCCTTAAGTGTTTGTTAACTGAATGAGTATTGAAGGATTCTCCTATATTCCACTGTCCAAGCTGCTGTGAGTTGTTGTGGAAATCTAAACTTCAGTTACCATGCTTGGTAGTCAGGTGCGAGCAGATTAAATAGACAGTCCTCACCCTCCTGAGAAAATGTCAGCTAAATCTTCACAGAAAGGTAAAATGTGAATTTTCACTTGTTTAAAAACTGAAAAATGATAACGATTAAGCAGAATGAGAGCATAAACCCTTGGAAGTCAACCAAAAGAATGTCATTGTCATAAAATGGCCCCTCCAAAAAAGTTTTCAATCAAAAGAGAAAAAAACTCATTAAACAAAAAACCCCAGTGGAGGGTTAACAGATTTTAGCAACTTTCTTCTGCTACATTCCCTTTACTAGTGGAAAACAGAGATAGATAGGGCTAATAGTAAAAAATCCTACGTGCAGAAGAAAATCACTTCTAAATCTCATAGCTATATTTCTACTCTGATAATCAAAAGAGTAGAATCTTTCTAAAACAATAAATCGCTGGTATGAGGAGCAAGTAACATGAGATCAGGATAATTCATTTTTAAAATATTGCAAATAAAATGAGAAATGGTCACTTTAATCGAATAAGGGACAATGATAAGAGGAACAAAGATAATGAACGTGAACCCTGAGGGGAGGAAACGAAATATCACATCTTAGCAGACGAACAGAAGCGAGCCCCATGAAAGCCTTAAAAAAGGAAGAGATAAAACAAAACAAGATTCTAGACGGGCCAAGCAGACCCTTTGGCATTGAAGTCATTTTAGATTTGGTGTCTTAACAGGAAATACAAGCGGACAGCTCGGAAGTGAAGAATATGCTTCCATTAAGCGGCTGATAAAAAGCAGATGAGAAAATATAAAGGACGGAGACCATGGTTTAAACCTTCTTGTCTCTATGACAGTGGCGGTATCGCAATTAGATGATAATTTCTTTTCATTTCCTGGAGAACAAAGGTACTGAATGAAGTAAATGTATTTGTTGGTTATCAGAAAGAATAAAGAAGCCTGATTCCAAAAGTATTTTCCCCTGAATCAAAGTCTAGTCTTTGGTGAACTCTGTGAAGAAAATGTCTGTGAGCACAGGAAGAAATGCAGCCAGTAAAATAATGTTATTTCTTGAAGATCATTCAAGATAATGATGTGATTATGTTTCCATCATTGCTGGGATTTTGCTCTAAAAGTTACTGATGGTTACCTGTTGGTGGAAAAACCATGATTTTTTAAATAATTTTTCTTGTACTTATATTTATAGTATCAAAAGTTTTTATGATGAACATGTATTGTTGCTGGAATGAAATGAAGTTCTGCTTTCACTCTTCTTCCTCCAAAAAGAAAAATTCTGAGTAGAGCAACATTCAAAAATTTGGTTTATTTCATCTGTTGTGACAGAAATATGAAAAATGTGATCCCATCAGTTCAAATCACTGCTAAAATGACTGCTAGGAAATTGGACTATTCAGAAGAGCATCAAATCTAGACGTGTAGAAGTGGAAACTGGAGAACTTAGCTCCAGTAGAAGCAGCAGCTTTAATAAGCTCTCCTTGCTGGGTAGAGGAGGGCTTTGTGCTGTTACTGGTTAGGAGATTTTTATTTTAATTGACTTAGCCATTGACAATGTCATTACCAAGTCCTTGATTGGAAGAAACAGAAACTAATTCAGCTAGCTCAGGTTTATTTTTAAGGACACAAAAACTATAAAATTATTCAGTCTGGCCTCGTGGGAGCTGTGGATGGGACTCGGTAAGCTGTGGGAGTCATGCTCCATAAGTCCTGGGACCTACATGGCCTCTCTCCTTTGCTCTGAGTATCTGCTCCATTCTTATCTCTGCAGACCAGATCCCTTTACTGATTCAAAATTACTCTCCTGTGATTTTGTTCTGCATGTGGCTTCTTGTAGGTCACAAAACTGCTCCCAGTCTTGATACTACAAGACAGATAGGCTCCCCACAGCTAACACAAACTTTTAGAGAGCCAATTCCAGGTTGGTTCCAAGAGATGTTGATGTTCTCAGCTTGGGTGAGGTGCGCAGATCCGCCCTGCAGAGGGGCTGGATACATGGGATCTGTGGCCACCTGTGCTCAGCCCTTCTAACAGGGCTTCCTGGGGGTAAGGTCCAGAGAAGAGAATTTTGTGCAAGCAATCATCCAAAATATATTTATCTTGCTTAATGCTTTGTCTTTTATGTTTAATGCTTTGTCTTTTTTAAAGACAGAGTCTCACTCTGTCGCCCAGGCTAGAGTACAGTGGTATGATCATAGCTCCCTATAATCTCAAACTCCCAGGCTCACTTAAGGGATCCTCCTGCCTCAACCTCCAAAGTAGTGCACCCCACCACACCTGGTTAATTATTTTTTGAGAGATAGGATCTCACTGTGTTGCCTGGGCTAGTCTCGAACTCCTGACTTTAAGCAATCCACCTGCCTTGGGTTCCCAAAATGCTGGGATTACAGGCATAAACCACCAAGCCTAAGTTATTTACTACACTTTATTATGCATCTTTGGATGAATCTACACTTCTTATCCACAGCCTCATTCTTATAGCATCCTGCTCTTTCATGGCTGAAACAAAGTAATTAATTCATAATAAAGTACTTAGGACTGATGAAGTGACTTTACAGCAAACCACTCATCGTCTTAGGGATTAATTTAGCTTACTTAGTTCTCTAAAGAGACAGAATGTGGATGATTTTTAGTATAACTTTCTAGTATAGAAATTGTTTTCTAGCAAAACATTCTAAATCTCAAAGATTAAAGGACATCACTCCAGTGCTAATTCCATTTTTAAAGAGAATCCTAAATAATCATAATAGTCACCATTCATGTTAGACACTCTTTTAAGAACTTTACATATTATGATTTATAAACTTCACAACAATCTGAGCAACAGAATGTGTTAATTAGGGTAATACTAATGGTGTTAACAAGTTAATGCTGAAAGTACATACCTTGAACAAAATCAGGCTCATTTCTTGCTCATATCAAAGGCCAGGGTGGATATTCCTGGTCCCTGTATGTCTGTCCTCCACACCAAATGGAGGACCAAATGGAGGACAGACACACAGGGCCCTCATATCAAAGGCCAGGGTGGATATTCCTGGTCCCAATATATCTGTTCACACTTTTCCTTGTGTCTCTGCCATCTCCTAAATCTCCTAATCTTCTGCTTTCATCCAGGAAAGAAAAAAGAGAGTGTGGAGAAGTTATGTATACCTTAAAAAGCCTGGGCAAGAAGGGAGTCATTTATTTTTAATTTCATAATCTTAAGTGAATACAAATGTTTTTGTTACATGGATATCTTACATAATGCTTAAGTCAGAGCTATAAGTATATCTGTGACCACCATAGTGTTCATTGTACCCAGTAGGTGAGGTTTACCCCTCAATCCCTAATATTCTTTCCCCTTCTTGGTTTCTAATGTTCTTTACATTTCTTTTTGCCTATCATTTAGCTCCCTGTTCTTAGTAAAAATATGTGCTACTTGCTTAACCAATTCTCAGATACCTCACTTAGGATAACAGTCTTCGGTTCCATCCAAGTTGCTGCAAATGACATTATTTCATTTATTTTTAAGGCTGAGTAGTACTCAATGGTGTGTGTGTATGTGTCTCTCTCTCTATATATAATATAACATATGTATTAATTGATGGGTGTTTGTGTATATGTATAATAAATATTTGTGTATATATAATAAATATATATATGTATAAATTGATGGGTACTTAGATTGACTCAACATCTTTCCAACGGTGAATTGTGCTGCAATAAACATTTGAGTGCAGGTATTTTTTTGATAAAAATGACTTATTTTCCTTTGGGTAGATACACTTTTAAATCTCCTCTATTGATGAGTACTAGTCTTGAGGCCATACCTCAATGCAAGGGGAGTAGGAAATAGAGTCTCCAATGGGACAGCCAGTTCTCAGAAAAATCATCAATCCTGGTTTGCACATTTTTTCACATTTTAACCTCTCTTCAATAAGCATGCATTGTTCCATCAATGACAATTTTAGTATTCAAGGAAGACTCAAATTTAGTCAGCAGCATTTTTTCTTTAAGGTACATAAAATTGCATTTTATGATGAATGGAATCTTAAGATAAATGAAAATTAGTTTATAATATGGCAGAGGGAGAAGAAATGTTGCCTTTTCCTTAATCTGCTGTTCTTTTCACCAAATTTCCATATATAGCCTTCTCTCCTCATCCTAAAGACACAAGCTAAAGTCTGATCCAATTCAAGCATATAGCTCAAAGTCCAGCATCTCTGGGTAATACATGTAGGAAGTCTTTTCATCTAAAGCTCGTCTCAGTTGTTGATACAAACATAAAAAAACATTATCTGCTCCTTCACATATAATGATAAAACAGGGACAAGATAACCACAATAAAAGTTCTCAATATGAAAGAGAAGAATTGTGAAGGCATAGCAATTATTGATCCACTGTAGTAACAGATCCTGCCTTTTAGGTTATCATAAACAGTTTTATAAACGCTTTGCCAAGGCATGATACGGGCGTCCCTCTTACCACACTCAACATCTGTTTCTGCTACCCAACAGTGTTTAGTCAATAACTGTTACTTTAGATTTATTATACTAGTATGTCTTTCAATGTAGCAATTACTGTATTAATTAGGGTAACGTTAGGGGCAGTACCAAATATACAGTTCACGTGTAATAGATGTCTGTTTCTCATTCATCCAACCACCCAAGTCATATGTCACCTGTGAATGGCCTGGGTTCCTCCCTGTGGGGATTCAAGTAGCCAGTCTCTCTCTATCTTGTTGTTCAGTCTTCCTCTGGGGCCACATCTTCAAATGAATGCAGTGGGTGGAAGGAAATGGAGGTGGAGAATGTGTACCCTCTTCTTCAATCTTGACCTGAAAATGCCATGCATCACTCTGCTCACATTCCATGGGTTAGAGCTAGAAGGAAGGCCATATCAGGTGTACAAGGACAGGCACATGTAGTCACTGTCTGAGTAACTTCCAGTGGGATTTAGGGACTATCTTTCGGGCTTGTTATTTGAAGGCACTTCTTCCCTGCAGTCTGGCCTTCCCTGGGCCAGGACTCCTGGGTTTGGGTTCTTCTCTATCTTCCCTCTAAAATTTGTCACATTTGTTTCCTAGCACCCATTTCTCTCCCTGGGCTTCAGAGCCTCACGTCTTTCCTTCATGTGGAGCTTTCTTACTTAGACTAGTTTGTCACCAACATTACGAAGAATATATGGAAAGACTGAAAACAGGCATGCAGATGAAGGAACAGAAGAGGAAGCTTCAGACTATGAAGAGGTTTATTCCTGAGCCTGTCTGTGCGGCAGAGAACCAGACATTCTAGGAAAGCACATGGCCCAGCACACAGTGGTGACGAGAGTCTAGGAGCAAAGCATTCAGTTACTTCATGTCAGAAGCAGGGGGAAAGAAGTTGTACTTTCTTCTTATGATAA
>NW_003852519.1:371295-372405 GCF_000181295.1 Otolemur garnettii
GTTCATAATTTGGATTAGTTGTCAATATTTAAAATAAGAAGAGTTCATGTGTTTTAAAAGCCCAGACCCCTGATTACTACTGAAAAATTGGAAGATCTGTCACAGCCAGCATCTCCCCATGGCAGTCCCAAAGAGCTGAGCAGTGATCTGCCCTTTGGGGGCTGCTTCTGTTCTCCAGTTTCCCACAGTCCCTGCCTGGCCTGCTTTAATTCCTTTACATAACCTGTCTGTTTAAAACTCTTGCTAGACCAACCTGTTCGTTTTTCACAGATAAGAAAGTGAGGCTCAGAGTGACTTTCCCAACCATCCCACTTTTATGGCATCTGCTGGAGCTGTTCCCATACATTCTTCCATCCCAGCCTTTTTCATTTCAATGGTGAGATTTATTTAGCAAAAGAAAAGAGATTGGAGAAGTAAGCACACAGTCTGAGGAAAGTGGAAACGACAAAGCTTGAAAAGACAAAGGTCATGTTAACAAGAGGACAATTTAGAGCAGGGGTGAGGAGACTTTTCATGTTGGAAGGCCACATTAATTTAGCTATAATCAAATTAGCAGGCATTCAGGAAAACTTCAATTAGACATACTTAAAAATGTAGATTATTCTGTAAAAATCTAACTGCTATGTGCTTAATAATTTCAAAAATGAAAACTGTTCATTTTTAAGTTAACCTTTGAATGACTTGAATATTGGGTTGCAGCCTGAAGATCTTCTGTTTCAGTTGATTCTCTAGATGGGTATCAGTGATTTGTCACTTTAATGGCATCTTGATTTGAGTTAGGTGGGAGAATGTAGAGTCACACCAATAAGTGGTTGAAAAGCAAGAAAGCATATTTCAGACATGTCGCCAAAAGCATGGGTATCCCACTGCATTTTTCCATATTTCAATGGGATCTATTGTAGCATCCAAAAAAATGTCTTTAAAATGTCATCTGAGGAGAGCTCAATCAATTCTATCTGTAGTTCTTTAGGTGTCTGGGTGGTACCAACTACTGAAATGCTCATTTGAGTGTGACATCATGACTCTCAAATTCAGTGGAACAACACCCACATATTCTTCAAGTCATTCCCATATATCATCCTGCTCATCAATGACCTTTGCTAACTGGGG
>NW_003852519.1:372667-377842 GCF_000181295.1 Otolemur garnettii
GAAGGATAGGTCAAATCCACACTGAATACCTCATTGTTCAATTTAGCATGTTACAAAACTGAGGATGCCTTCTTGTATTTGCAGGAATATAGTTAATGATGCTTCTAACTTGTTGCAAAGTGTCACTTAAAATACCAGTGTTAGCACAGAGATTTTGCTGATGCAAAATACAATGGAAAAAATGAGAGCATAACCATCTGTTAACACATTTTTAATCTGTACAATAAACCCTTCATGTTTTCCTGTCATGGAAGGTACACCATCTGTACATATGTTCACTGAAGACCTGCTCCAAGGTCAAGGGGCACATGACCCCTCCTTAAAAAGCCCATGATCTGTGTTAGTTGCAGAGATGCATTTGAGACAGCTTTTCCCATTTTCCCAACCAGATGTCTTTCTTGGCAATCTTCGTTGTCTAATAATTGGATCTTCACGTAACAAACAACCAGACTGAGGACGAAACCCTCTTGTGATTTTGATAACAACTAAGGGGGCTCATCCGAGATGGCACTGCTTGTGGTTCAGTGGCTGCAGAGCAGGGAAAGATCAAAAAACTACCTTAGTAGCCTTCTGACTATATTTGCCAGAGGGCAGCTTTGGACTCTCCCACCATGTGTGCTGTCACCAGCCTTCCACACATTCCTGGTCACCTCCCAATCACCCCCAAAGAAAGGACCTCTGGCTTTTGTATCCAGGCAGGTGAGTGCTATTTGGAGATACTGCACAGTGGAGGGGGACCCCTCTCAATTTAGGAAATTCTGAGGAAATCCCATTTGTTTGGGGTTGGAGAATCCCTCAATCATTAGAGAGAGTGTGAAGTAACCTGTTTTGATTCAGTGCTCCCTGGACTTATTAAACTATAGTTTGTTTAGGCCAGTGGTTCTCAACCCTCCAAATGCCATGACCCTTTAATATAGTTCCTCATGTTGTGGTGACCCCTAACCATAAAATTATTTTCATTGCTACTTCATAACTAATTTTGCTACTGTTATGAATCGCAATGTAAATATCTGATATGCAGGATATATTTAGGTGACCTCTGTGAAAGGGTCATTCGACCCCCAAAGGGGTCATAACCCAAAGGTTGAGAACCGCTGGTTTAGACTCTTTATATTGAGTATTTACCGGCATTGGTGTGCTCCTTATAACAGTCTATTAAGCTCTCTGCCTCTATTACCTTTACTACCTAGTCGGAATTTGCTGTCCATGATATTACAAGAGTAATCCAAGATCTGGGACATTGAAAGACAGCTCTTTTGTGATTCCTCTTGTGGCAGGTTCTAAGGTCTGAGACGTTAAAAAACACCTCCATCCTAAAGCCTGAGAGATTAGAAGACATTTCTGTCCTAAGGTCTAGGAGACTAAAAAATATCTCTGTCTATGGAGGCAACCTGGCTGAGATGCAGACTTTCACTGTTGAAAATGGAAAGAAAGGAATGGAAATATAATGTATATAGATTTCTGTGGCGCTTCAGAGGATCTCATGGCTAGAGTTCTGAGATAAAGGCTATTGAAACTTTGTGTTTGTACATATGTGTTTAGATGTGTTTTGTGTATGTACCTGCATTATCTGTTATGTCTAAATAGTACCAAACTTGGTTTCTAAATATAAGGAGCTCTCATAAATTAAGTGAATAAACCCTAAGCCTTTTCAAGTTTGTGTGAATCTAGTAATCTTAGGTTACGGAAAAAAAAAAAGCAGATTTAAAAAAATTATTGTCAAAATCAAAACAAAAAAAATGTCTTCAAAATTGTTAGCATACATTTTTGCCTGAGTTGACTGGTCATTTTCATATTTGAAGGTATCAGGGTGTGACACAAAAGTTATAAAACTGTAAATCTAGCCCCTCCCAAAAATGATCTGTGTTTGCATAATTTTTGATAAGTTAGTGTAATGAAAACAGCCAAGTCTCCTGAGTTAACAGCAAAGTTAGCCATGTGTGTAAAGTTCTTGCTTAGGTAAAAAGTAGGAATCCTTAAATAGCAGTAAATACCAGTATTAGGTATTTATAACAGCACAAAAATGGAAACTGTATATTAAAAATGTATAAAGATATGTTGGTTTATGTCTCTTAATTCTACTTGTATACACAGTTTCTTCCATTGACTTTACTGTCTGTAGAAAGGTACCCAGTAAATCCATTTAGATCAAATTGTAGGATTCCCTTTGGTCTTGCTCACTCTTGATTTGTTCTGAGGTTGCAAATCAGCCTGGTGAGTGTGTGTCGTGTTACCATAGCAAAGGCCTTGGCCCAAGAAAATTTAAAAGAGGACCCCTGAATTGCTGATTTTTAAATAGATGTCTAAACACCTGGCAAAGCAAGGCACTTTGCCATCTTGGACCAGATGGTCAGGCATCCATTCCAACCATAAAGAACTCCCCTTCTTCCCTAAAACATACAAGAAAACTACAGAGAAGATACTAAGATACCTGGTTACAGAGCTTTCTGGGTATAGTTGTTCCCAGTTATTGGATTTATGCAATAGACACATAATAAGAAATTTATCAGGCACCTTAGGACATTACTAAAGTGACTGTAAAATATATTGTTATACAAAAAAGTCTCTAAATCCCTTAGCTTAAATAGTTAACGATGCTATGGTTTATATACCAAATTGCTATAAGTCGGTAACTAAACCCAAGATTACAATAGCTCAATGTTTATGGATAAGTTGATGTTATAACCTTGCTTTTGGTGTCTTTTTTTTTTTTTTAATGTTATGTTGTAAAAGGTGACAAGTCTGTACACCAACAGCCCCATCTGGACTAGAATGTTTCATTGGCTAGAAGTCTTTTGACTTTAAGTCCCTTAGCAATAAAGGTCCCTCCAAGGGACAAGAGGGAATGGGGCAGGTACCATACCACCGCCACAATGATGGGAAAAAGTAAAAGTTTGGCCACAAAATCTTGGCCAAAAGGAAGGAAATGTAAAGTCACATACACATCCTCACTCACTGATTTAAGAGACCACTTCTGGACCAAAAGGCCCTGTCCCCCACCAAAAAAACCCCAGCAACCCTTAAAATTGAGTTCCTAGCCATGAAGGGCAGGAGGTTGTACATTGCCCACGGGGCCCGACATCAGCTCCCACCCCCAGACTTACATAAGCCTTTTGATTTGTTCATTCAGAAAAAGGCAAAGAATTGGACTTCGGGTGTTGATACAAACTTTGGAGAATCATAAGCAACCTGTACCTTATTTCTCTAATCAATTGCATGTAGCTAACAAAAGGGTGGCCCGTTTCTTAGACAGTGGTGGCTGCTACTTATATTATACAGGAAGTGGGGAAGTTAACCCCTTGGACAACTGGTGACTATGCATAATGTATTATTGACACTAGAACAAAAGGGAGGCTTTTGGCTAATGGCTACTGGATGGGTAAATATTAGGCTACCTTGTGAGATAATCCGAATATAACTCCAAAGGTGGTGTCCACCTTATGTCCAGCTACTTTGCTGCCTATGGACTCCAGTTGCTCATTGTGTGATCACAAACAGATTATTGACCAAATGCATTCTTATCTCCCATCTTTGACTGAGCAGTCCCTGTCAGACCCAGATGAACTCTTTACCCATGGAAGCCACATTATAAAATAGCAACAATGCAAAGCCAGGTATGCTGTGGTTACCTGCCAACAAGTATTTGAGCCTCCAGCCCTGCCCTTCAGGACATCTGCCCAGAAGAAAATATTAATTGCACTAATAGACTGATTCTAAGTATATCTGTATGGTGGTACATGCTCATAAAGCTATCTGGAAGAAACAAGAGTGTCTTACTTCTGAAACCAGAAATTATTAATATGGGCCACAAACTCCTGAGTTATTAAAAGCTGTTTTACTGCCCAGAGAAGTGGCCATCCTGCACTGCTGGGGACATCAGATCAGTGTCTATAGTAGAGTTAAGAAAAAAATAGCAGTCTGGCAATTGTCCAGCCAATTGACTTTCATGCCCCCTCCAACTGGATAGCCTAGGACCCCTATTTGTACAATTCAGCAAATGATATTTGCCCAAGGTCTAGGGAAACTGATAACATGCCAGCTCCCAGAGGGACAGGCAAATAGAAGCATGTACTATATTCATGCTTCCTCTGAGTTATTTTTGCCTGTGAGGTCAACGGGGAAAATAGACGATGAAGGAGACTTGCTCGTTGGAAAGTCTCTTTTCAGCACTTTTCAGTCCATATCAGGTCAGGAGTGGCCCATCATCCTCCCTAAAACTGCTCTCATGAATGACTAGGGGAATTTTGAATAGAAATTTCACCTGGGAAACACTGGGCCACTATTTCCTGAGAGGGATCCCAGAAAGGTCAGGGTACCTCTTTTGATAGACTTTGCTACCTTGGTGGGTATATATTGCTGAGCATGGCCACTCAGCAATATATGCTAAAATGCTTGGCCCAACATGTTTATTCTTCCTCTTACTCCATCTACATCCCACTCAGCAGGAAGAGGTTACATCAACATTCTGATTCCCCAAGATTGATGAATGAGCTAAAAGGTAAGTGGAAATTGTAACCAGCTTTCTGAACAAATCCCAGTGATGCCCGTATGTTTTTTATAATCCTTTCCCTTAATTAACTACTTGACCATTTGAGTTCTTGCCCAGAAATGGTAGCTTTTCTGCAAGACATAGGAGTTGACATTCTGAAAGCCTCAGGACAAACTTCTTGAGGCCATGACTCACCATGCTCCTTGACCTGCCCCTCATCCCTGGGAGCCCTCCTTTGGCTATCCTCCTTGTTTCAATAATGGTACTTTTGTGCAATGAGCAACTGGACCTAGATGTTTAAGATTATGAAACCTCTACTAGATGTTTAAGGTTATGAAATGACAATTCAACCTAAAACCAAAAGGTACAATGAAAATGAACTGCTTGATATATGTCAAGCATCTTAAAGGAAAATGTATTAGGTTCTTACTTTTATGATGTTTGATATCTGCCTACCATGCATATGTCACAAGGCTTGTCAAACAGAACATAACTTTAGATGATGACTAACTTTGTTTAATGTATGAAGAAATTTTCATGACCAATCCAAGCATAATTGTTAGAAAAAAAGTTAATTAAATTGTTGCACATAGGATAACAGGTTACAATTAAACTTTTCAGTAATAATCATGTGGGTCTTTTATGTAACTGCTTAAAGATAGCATTAAAAATCTTTTTGGTGGCTC
>NW_003852519.1:378073-383474 GCF_000181295.1 Otolemur garnettii
AAAAAAAAAAAAAATCTTTTTGGTAATTTAAAACCTTAAGATATACTAAGTGAAGCTAAATGGTGGATATTTACTAAATATTAGATCATTTCTAAATAAGGTATAATATTGAAATGTTAATTAGTGAACATAAGTTTATATATATTTGGCTTCTTAATTTTACAAAGAATCTAAAGAATGTTTTGAGTTTGTTCATATTCTTTCTGCCACACTGAAAAAGTGTTCGATGAGGAAGCATTTGCCTCTAGAAATTGTGAAAGGGTGTCTTCCTAAATTTGTTAATCTACAGAATACTGATACATGTAATAAACAGTTGACAATTGCCTACTTCTTTTTCTTCACTGGAAATTAAAGTTATTAAGTATTAAAAGTCCTAATCATTATACATAAAGGAACTATTAGAAATAACAAAGGTTAAGGGAAAATGTCTGTGTCTGTAAAATAAGTAAAAAAATTTAAGATGTGTTTTAAAGATAAGAGGTATGAAGGGTGCATTTTTGTTAAGGAAAAAGGAGAGTAATTTTGTCTTATAGTAGTTTAAGGTTATTTAAAGATTATTTCAGAGTAAGGAAGAGGAAAAGAAAGGACAACAATCTAGACGCATATAGGAAATTATAAAAAGAAAGAGTGAATCTTGTGCAGTCAAGATGGCTACAGTTAAATGTGTTCATTTTAATGTTTTAAAACGAACTCTAATACCAATAGTGGGGGGCACCCATAGCACAGTTGCTAGGGTGCCGGCCACATGCTCTGGGGCTGGTGGGTTCGAACCAGGCCTGGGCCTGCTAAACAAAACAAAGCAAAACAAAATAGCCAGGCGATGTGCTGGGTACCTGTAGTCCCAGCTACTAGGGAGGCTGAGGCAAGAGAATTGCTTGAGCCTAAGAGTTTAAGGTTGCTGTGAGCTATGATGCCACAGCCTCCTACTAACAGTGACAAAGCAAGACTCTGTCTCAATTTTTAGAAAAAGAATAGTGTACTGATATAGAAATGGAGTCTGGATTGCTGATTTGTTCTTAAAAAGAGATTATAAAAAATTATCTTTACCTGTTGAGCTCTTTGTCTAGGTAAGAAGGATTCTGTGACTTATCAAAACTCATTCTTCTGCTTTTATCACTATCATGTCTTTAACAACTTTTTAAAAAATAAGTCTTCTCAGTATGGAAAAAGGTAGGGTTTGGGTTTTGATGTTGTTTTCACAATCATGGAACATTCTTTATTTACCTTAGAAATCTTCATCACTTTGCTTAAATTGATAACTATTGTTTCAGAGTTACCTATTATCCTATTAAATCAGGTGTTCAAAATTGTTTTGAAATTTTTAACAATCTCCTTTAAATTAAATTCTAAAGTCTTTTTAACCTTGAACTAATTTTGAGATTCCACAAAACGCCCCTTGAAGATCTCACATGAATTTTCTTTCACTTGAAAAAAAAAATTAAATTAATTAGTTTTATGTGATGTGCTAAGTTACATGAGAATTATTATCAACTAAAATGTAACTCATAATGGTCTTTATGTCATGTTTGTATAGTTACGTTATTAATATAGATATTTCAAAACTTAAATAAACTTCCTAGAAAATTTTCAAGCCTTGTTATCCATGATTTTTCCTAATATATTTATATAAATATTATATATTTATAAACATAATTATTTGCATACCACAGATAACCAAATTTCCTTGTTAATTGCACTATAATGAACTCTCACCAGATCTTTCTGGCTATTTTTAAGTCCTTTGTCATCACAGACAGTTACTGCTTTAGTTTGATTCTCCGAAAGCATTTGCAATTACCTGCAAGTAAAAATACTTCATCTTCAAGGACATTCGTGGAAAAGACTCTGACAGGTATCCTAAAGTATTTAGATCATGCTACTGGGCTAGGTAAAGATATCCCACACTCTGATGAACACTAACAATTTTACAAAATTGCAAACACAAATCAAGCAAAACAGGAACTAATGTCATAGTACTAAATGAATTGTTAGGAACGATCATAATTTTTGTGGCCTTTTTGTTTGAAACATTTCTGGTTCTTTAGTGCTTTATTTTCTGTATTTTGGGAACTTTTTCTCTCTTAAGCTATCTATAATTTAATGCAATTTGATAAAGAATCAATGTATCTTTGTCAACAAAGATGAAACATTTACTTTTTCCCCCTACATGATCCCTCCAGAATTCAGAAATCTTTATTAAGTATTCTCATTTTCAGGGCAAAGTATTTATTAGCGTAAATTCAATAAAAATCTGTTCTCTTATTAACAAGACACAATTTGAAACATTGTTTATTAGTTATGAAGGCTTTAATTGAATGTCAACTTTTAGGATGATGTGCATGAAATAGGTTGTGGTTTTTTTGTGGTTTTTTTTTTTTTTTTGGCTTGATTACATATTTTTTTTTTTATTGTTTGGGGTTCATTGAGGATACAAAGAATGAGGTTACATGGCTTACATTTGTTAGGTAAAGTCCCTCTAATAAATGTGTCTGCCGCCAAGAGGTGTGCCATACACGGGAAACCCCCATCCACCTCCCCTCTCCCTGCTCCCTCATTCCTCTTCTCCCCACCTTGAGTTAATTTGAGTTTTTCTCTTTTGTGGGTATGTATTAGATCATCTACTGGCTTCATATTGGAATTGATTACATTGGATTCTGGCTTCTCCATTCTTGTGATACCTACAGTAAAAACGAGGGTGACTTTCTGGTGCCCTTGCTTACAGAGCCTCTCAGAACATTAGCCTGCTGATACCTGGGTGATAGGTTTCCCAACATGACAGATAAGTAAGAAAAGTCACTTTCTGGTAGGCTCAGGAATCTTAAAATATTTGGGGTACTTCAGAAAGAGAAGAATTTATCCAAATCTATAGGTATTGCTGGTAAAGTCTGGTGGTAAGTCCTTGGAGTGGTTTCCAAGCCTTGATAGGCTTTTAAAAGTCTAATCTGAGATTCCTTATTAAAAGTTCCAACAATGAAAACGTAAAAAGAGCCTATACAGGTGACCCTTTCCTAACATGGATTTGAACTGCTTGGGTTCACTTATATGCATATTTTTTCACTATAAGCTACACTAAGTGCACCTGCCTTTCCTGCGCCCCTTTCCACCTTCTCCACCTCTTCACTCTCTGCCAAGACTGCAAGACCAGCCCTTCCTCCTCCTCCTCACCCTACTCAACATGAAATCGATGAGGACAGAGACCTTTATGATGATCCACTTTCACTTAATGAATAGTACATATACTTTCTCATCCTTATTATTTTCTTAATAACACTTTCTTTTCTCCATTTTGCTTAGAGTAAGAACACAGTATACAATACCTATGTCATAGTCATACTAAATATGTGTTTATCAACTATTATCTGTAAGGCTTAACAGTAGGCTGTTAGTAGTTAAGCTTTTGGAAAGTCAAAAGTTAAATACAGATTTTTGGACTATGCAAGGGGTTGAAGCCTCTAAATCCCGTGTTGTTCAAAGGTCAACTGTATTCTTAATTATTATTTTTGCAGTATTAATGTAAATAATCAGGCCAAGTTTAATAAGTTGAGACCTCTTTTGCCAACTAAAATAGTCTTACTTCGATTACTTTAAACAGAAATGAAGTGATTGTAGAGAGAAGTATTCTATGTTTCTAAGAAAAACCATAGCATACTTTTGTGGTTTGTCAAATTCTAGCCATGTTCATCATCTTTCAGGCTTTTTTTAAAACCATGTTATAAATTGACTCCAGCCATTTTTTGCATTTTGTAAGTAATTAACATTTCCAATTTTTCTCTCACCCTCCTGATTTGGCACCAGTGAGAACTAACACCTGACTGCCCAGATCCATATTAGTGCTATCGAGAAAAAGCCCTGCAGGCTGAAACTGGATGCTTCACACTCTGCTCGGAGAAATAACCATGACTGTGATGTTGTATATGCCATCACCAGGGATATTCAAACTACAAACCAGGAAGTTTGTCAGAATGACACTTCTTGGTTTCTTTTCACCATCTGAAGATGCTTTGAGCCCAATGTCTAGAAATCTACACTGATTGCCTTCTGGACTCAAAAATTGGCTTATAATTTGTTCTAACCATTAATCTTTAGTTTTCTTTTATTTCCATAGAAATATTCTTTATTAAATGCCTGACTGCTAGCACCATATAAAGGCCTAACATAGGTGGGTATCCTGTTTCTTCTGGTAACAGCATCTCCTGAAATGAGATACAACTATTTAAGTAGACTGACCTATTCCCAGGACTAAGAGAAAGACTGATTCAATAAGATGGCACAATGTCTTTAAATTTGTCCTTTTCTACTTATTCATTCTTGTTCCAGTCTGCTTTTCCTCCCCCATTGAATATATTTTATCTTGCAACACCTAAACTAATCTATCTCTACAGCTACCAACTTGGATTTTGATAAATGAAACTTTCTGAAAAAAAGAAAGTTTCAAAGAGTGGAAGGAAGGGTTCTAGCATGTGCCTACTCAAAATGTAGTTACTGGGCACTGAGAGAAATGGAGAACCAGCAGACATAAAAATGCTATTTATTTCCCCTAATTGCCTAAAAGAAGAGTATAAATTTTCTATTTTTTCAAGGAAATTTACATTTATAAAGGAAATTTCTATAGGTAAATGTGTCTCTGTACCAGGAAGAGAAAACTCTAATCTGCATACCAAGTCAATCCTTACTCACCATACATTTCCTCCCTCCCGCCCTTTCCCATGATTTGTCTTCTGCTCACAGAAGGCCAAAACTCCCTTTCTCTTTGTTGAGTGTGAGATAATATATAAACCTGAATCCTGTGGCTGCCTCCTTGAATTTCTTTTCTTTTGAAACTTCCATGCCTATATGCGTATGTGCTGTTTTCTCTCTTGTTCATCTGCCTCTTGTCAGTTTGATTTCAAGGGTCCCACCCAGGGAACCAAAGGATAAAGGCAAAAAGTTATTTTCCTCCACTAGAAAATCAAAATGCAATCCTAGCCAGGTTAGTCAAACAAAAGAAAGAAATAAAAAGCATCCAAATTGGAAAAGAAGTCAAATTGTTCCTCTTTGCAGACAACATGATCTTATATAGAGAGAAGCCTAAAGACTACACCTAAACCCTGTTAGAACCCATAAGCAAATTCAGAGAAGTTGCAAGATACAAAATGAGCACACAGAAATCCCTAGTGTTCCTCATGCCAATAACAAACCAGCTGAAAAAAGAAATCAAGAAGCAATCCCATTTCCAGTATCTACAAACAAGTAAATACCTTGGAATACATCTAACCACTAAGGAAAAAGACCTCTATAAGGTAAACTACCAAACACTGATGAAATAAATTGAAAAGGACACAAGCAAATGGAAATATACCTCATGGTCATGAACAAAAAAAATTAATATTGTTAAAATGATGACACTACCCAAAGAAATCTA
>NW_003852519.1:383797-386525 GCF_000181295.1 Otolemur garnettii
AAAAAAAAGAAATAGAAAAGGCAAGCCTAAAATTCATATGAAACCACAGAATAGCCAAAGCCATCTTGAGCAAAAAAGAACAAAGCTGGAAGCATCACACTTACCACTTCAACACACAGTACAAAGCTATAGTAACTAAAACAGCATGGTGTTGATACAAAAACAGACACATAACCAATGGAACAGAATAGAGAATGCAGAAATAAGTTCATTTATTTACAGCCACCTGATTTTTGATACAGATGCTAATAACATACATCAGGGAAGGGCAGCCACTCCAAACAAGAGTGCTGGGAAAACTGAATATCCATATGCAGAATGGAATTAGATATGATATAAAACTGAACTGATATAAAACTGATATAAAACTAAAAAGCTTCTGCACAGCAAAGGCACTCAAAGAACTCAACAGCAAAAAATCAAATAATGCCATTTCAAAAGTGGGCAAAGGATCTGAATAGATATTTCTCAAATGAAAATATATAAATGGTCAGCATGTATATGAAAAAAATGCTCAATATCATTAATCATCAGAGAAATGCAAATTAAAATACAATGCAATATTACCTTACCCCAGTTAGAATGGCTATTACTAAAAAGACAAAAAATAACATAACATATTATGTTAAAGATGCAGAGAAAAGGGAACTCATAACACTGTTGGCAGATAATTAGTATAGCTATTATAGGTGACTCCAAAAACTAAAAATAATACCATATAATCTAGCAATCCCACTAATGGGTATTTTTGCAAAGGAAAAGAAATCAGTATATCACAGGGATACCTGCAGCCCCGTGTTTACTACAGCACTACCACTATAGAAAAGGTATGTACTCATCCAAATTATCCAACACTGGTTAAACAGATAAAGAAAATGTGGTATATATACATAATAGAATACTACTCAGTCATGAAAATGAATGAAATCTTGTCATTCGTAGCAACAAGGATGCAAAAAAAGAGGCCATGATATGAAATAAAATAAGCTAGCACAGATAGACAAATAACACATGTTCCACGCGTATGTGCAAGCTAAAACATTGGTGTGATGGAGGTGGAGAGTGGAATGCCAGTTACTACAGGCTGAGAAGGGTGTGGTAGGATGAAGCAAGTTTGGTTAATGGTTACAAACATACTGTTAGACAGGAGGAGTAAGTTCTCCTGTTCAGTAGCAGATTAGGATGACTTAGCTAACAATAATATATTGTATAGTTCAAAATAGAGAGAAGAGAAGATTTGAAATGTTCCCAACACAAAGAAATGATAAATGTTTGAGATGATGGAAGTCCTAAACACCCTGATTTGATCATTACACATTCAAACCATTCAAACGCATTTGATCATTACGCATTCAAACCATCACATGTGCCCCATAAATATCTATAATTATGTATCTATAAAAAATTCTCCAGTTTGCATTTTAGGTTTAAAAAAATATTTTTTAGGAGTTCAGCAGAAGGTTTTCTAACAAGAAAATTGAACAACGACTGCAGCACCGGGCTCGTTCTTTTTCAGAAGGAGGATCTCAGGTCTACTACTGCTCTAAGACTGGGCATTTATACCAGAAATGATTGTGTAAATTCACTGTAAAAGTTAATAGAGGGAAGTTGCGGGATTTTATTTAAGATCCTGACCAGTGCCAAAACAGCAGGGAGGAAGTAACACAGACAGTTAATAAACTTGAAAAGAAACAATGCGATATGTGTGTAATCACCACGTGAAAGTCAGCAGAGCAAGGCGTTGGTCTTGGCTCTGCCAGTGACGGGGTAGGGTCACTTTGAGACAAACACTGCAAGTCTCTGAGGCTGAGTTTCAACCACAAAGTGAGGGGCTGGGGCTGATCCGCAAAGTGTTATCCTCAGACAACAATCACCCACATCATGAGGAAGATTTTAGGAATGCAAATTTGTATCATGGCGTTGTGGCAGGTGCCTGTAGTCCCAGCTACTCCAGAGGCTGAGACAGGAAAAGCATTTGAACCCAGGAATTTGAGGTTGTCATGAACTAGGCTGACACTCCAGCACTCTAGCCTGGGCAACAGAGTCAGACGCTGACTCAAAAAAAAAAGTGCAAATTTATCATCTCTAGCCCCCTTCCCAGACTTCCTGAGTCAGACCCTCAGGATGAGGCCTTCAGTCTATGTTTAACACTCTCTTGGTAGAAACCAGTAAAATTTGAGGATCCCTGAATAAGTCACTGGGCAATCTCTTTGTACCTTATATCTGTAAACGCTCTAATTGCAAGCTAAAGAGGAAAGATAGCTGAGTTATACTAGCATTCAACACAATAAATAAAAAAAAATATTCAACAGGATGAGACATAAATATTTGTTTTGAACAGTGTAAATGTTTGATTAGCCATTCCATCTCATGAGCTGTAAGAACACCACACACACATGCAAGGAGCATCCCAACAGTGAAATGACTTGAGCAGAAACAAAACTAAAGACCACGAGTAGTAAGACAAGGGCAGTCACACAAGCAGTGGGAATAATCTCCACCCCAGGGCATCCCAAGCAGTGGGAATAATCTCCATCCCAGGACACATCCATATCGGGACTGGTGTGCATACGGCAAAGGCACACTCCCTTTCACTGTTAAAAGTTCTATAGCTTTTTAAAAATACACTTATTGCTCAGCTAATGAACTACTTTGTAATTTTCTAGTTTATATTAACATTGTTTATGCTTTAAAAAATTCTTCAAGGACCATTGGAAGTATCATAGGA
>NW_003852519.1:387236-390836 GCF_000181295.1 Otolemur garnettii
ACAAAACTGAGAGATTTCCATTTGATTTCTGTGGCATCCCGTTTCTGGCCTCCTCCCTTCACCTTCAGATACCTGCTTTTTAATTTCTTTTTCTTGTCAATCACCTATGTTTGTTAATTTAATGGCTATTAACAGCATGAGTAAACTTCCCACCGAGCATTTTCACTTGTTTTTCCTAATGAATTCTATTCTGAAATATCCTCTTATCTATGAAAGGAGCTCCAGGTATCACCTAGTAGGTAGGGAAATGGGTGAGAGGAGCAGAAGATCCTCCAAGGTCAGTAAGGAGGGCTCTGAAAGGATATCTGACTTAGAGATCTTAGTGTGACTGGGAGCAGTGAGAGTGGGGAGGGAGGGGGAAGCCGTCCAGGAAACTGTGGTGAAAATTCATAGAGACTGCACTGGCCTCTTTACTAAAGCGCTTTCTCCCACAGGAAGGACAATCTGTGGGTTGGCTGGGGCAGACAGTCTGTATCAGCTGTCACGAAATCTGTATGGAGTTTCTTCCAGGACAGAAGCCTTCCTGCCCTACAGATCAGCTCTCCCCACTCCTTCCTGCTTCTCTGCCCCATCTTCCCAGGCATGAGTGCGGATGATCTCTCCTCTCCTGAACCCTGATCATGACCAATCGCCTGTCCAGGGAGCCAGGGCTGCTACATGGGTTCTGTGGGTCGTGCCCTACACAGGATGGCTTGGCTTAAGCGGCTGAATCCTAGCCCAGCTCATGTTTCCCTCACTAAACCCTGTGCTAGCAGGTCACCTTCTTCTAACTCACACAAAGGTGCCCTGTGAGCTAGCTGCAACTGTGCCAGTGACCCCTGCATTGCATTTGGGAGTAATGGTTCAGTGTTTCTCTTTAAAAACCCCAACCTACTGTCTAGATTACCCTATGCTTCTCATTTCCCTCGGATAATTCATGGTGATGGGTAACCGTGGCACATCTAAGCCGGCTGTTGAGAGGCCACCATCTAGTGTGCCTGGACACCTCCAGATATCAGGCATCTCTATTTGATCCCAACTGGTTTCTGCTCATTAGACTTACTATTTTAACTATTCAAATTAACTATTGAATACACTGATGAAATACAGTAAAAAGGCTCAGCGCCTGTAGCCCAGAGGCCACATACACTGAAGCTAGTGGGTTCAAACTGGGCTTGGGCCTGCTAAACAGCCATGACAACTGCAACAAAATAATACCTGGGTGTTGTGGCGGTCACCTGTAGTCTCAGCTACTCGGGAGGCTGAGGCAAGAGAATCACTTAAGCCCAAGAGTTTGAGGTTGCTGTGAGCTGTGACACTACTCTAACGAGGGTGACATAGGGAGACTCTGTCTCAAAAAAAGAAAAAGAAATAGAGTAAAAGAAAGAGTCTTTGAAAACTAAGTTCAACACTTTGCAAAGACTGGGAAAAGGTAAGCAGTAGAATTAGCTGTTGTTTGAGTTGTGAGGAGACGGCTGTAGAAGGTTGGCCAGAGGAAACATGCCAATCTAAGATTCTGCACGCTAATTATTTCACATGTGTTTTGAAGTCCTTGAGTCGCTTTAAAGAAACTCATTCTAGAAGTCACAGACCAGGAGTTACGCCTGTAGTATATGAAAGAAAGATGTGTCACTATAATTGGCAGAGCCATGTTAAAAAATCAAATGAAATACATTTTTTTTAAAAAGCAAGAATACAGTGTACTTAATTCTAATATGAAGGCAGCAGATGAGCTAATGCAAGGGGGTGTAGGGGAAGGAGGGAGCGGGGGGGGGAAGGGGACAGGGGTCACAGTGTACAGACACCTCTTGGGAGCAGGACACAAGTATAAGAGGGATTTTATCTAACAAATGCAATCAGCGTAACCTAATTCTCTGTACCCTCAATGAATCTCAAACAATTTTAAAAAATGCACCCTCATAAGCAGGCACTCTTGCATCAGATTATTTTAACCCCAATTCTGGGTCAACAAAAAACAGATAAGGCTTCCATCCATAAGGCTAGAAAGGGGGTGATGATGCCTGAAGATATCTGAAGGGAAATATGAGTTCATTAGCAAGGACTTCACTGAGATGCCTGAGACACAGGCACATTCACGTGCAGTAGAAGTGCTGTCCATATTAGTGTCACTCCTTACTTAGAAAGGATATAATTGAAACAAACTAAAACAGAAATGGAAAAAAAACCCTTTGGTCCATATATTTAAATGTTTTAAGGGGAAACATGTTGATGATAGGTGTGTGCTATTTTAATCAGGTTTTCTATTAATCAACAGTCAACCTGGACCCACATGATGTCATATGACAAGACATGGATAGTATTTTATCTAGATCCTATGGGATTTGTGTACAGTAGCCCCTCATCCTTTGAGATGCCCTTCCATCACCAGTACCCTATGTTGTTTGCCTTTGGTAACATTTCTGACAACAGAACAATAATGTATCACATGGAGAAAGAATAATTCTTAAGAACAACCATACCATCCTATCTAAGTCAATTCAAAATATTTTTTAAAAGCTCATTTAAATCCAATGTGACTATATGAAATACACTTTACTGCAGATTAGCACAGGACGTATATTCTAGCCGGTAACCACTAAATCAATATTTGGTATTTGTGCCGGGAATTTTGTTTAAAAAATGTCTTTAAGTTCAAACTGGCTAAGAGGCAAGTCACGAATTCCCTTCCAACAAAAAAAAAAAAAAAAAAATAGAAAGAAAGAAAACTGGGGTATCACAAACTCAGATCCTTTCTTAGGAAGGATAATTTAATGTGAGATTAATTATTCATTAAGGGAGGAAGGAAGAAGACTAGAGAAGAAGTTTTATTTCATCATTTTCCAACCACTTGGAGTCAAAGAATTGCACAACTTTGGAACTGGTGAGGAACTTACAAGTCACCAAGCTGTGTATTTATCCCATGGCAGAAATTTGTTCTTCAGATCACACGGTCCCCCATTCTGTTTTATTACCAACAACAATGAGATAGTCCCCATCCAAGGAAAGCATATGCTTCATTATTGAAAAGCTCAATTTAGAAAAGTCTTGCTTCTAGTGGCTCTAGTCTGCCTTTTTATCACCTCCGCTTTGCGCTATTACTTCAAATTTGCAGATTTGAACATTGCCAACCTTGTACATTTTCAGGGAACCAAGCATATGTAACCCAGAGAAAACAGGACAAGTGTGTGCATGTGTGAGTGTGTGAGTGTGTGTGTGTGTGTTTTCTGGATGAACTGGTGAAAAACAAGTTTTTATCATAACTAATTCAGTAGCAGAGCGTAATAAATTGCTCAGTATAAGGAAACCCTATCTATTAGTTTAGCAATTAAAAAATGTGGGGGCTTGTCCCCAAAAAGTGGTAAGCTCAAGTGTTCCAAGAGAGAGCAGTGATTATTCACTGGGAGGTCTATGGGATGGGGTTTTTACTGGATAAAAGGTTAGAACAAAAGGCCTCTAAAGTCCCTCTAAATTTCTTGAATCCTGTAATAAACTTAACATTCCCCATGACTTTCTACTCCATATTTGGTTTCTTCAAATGTTCTTCATGTTCTATACTGTCGGTGCAACTCAACCAAAATAATAACACCTGCTCAGTCTATTTTGCGTTGAATTGAGGGATCC
>NW_003852519.1:391147-392968 GCF_000181295.1 Otolemur garnettii
TGACAGCTTGAGGCTCTGTCTCAAAAAAAAAAAAAAAAGAAATCTCAGGCATGAGAAAACACAGTACTGTGGCAAGCTTCAAAGAGATAGTCAAAGGTTAAAAAACAAGCTTTTCTTTAACTGCATGATTTAACTCTTAACACATTCTGTTTGCTGCACTTCTGTCTTCTCTTTTTGTTACCACTACTAAATATGACTGAGGCTGAGACAGTACCCTGTGCTGTGTCTAGTGAGTATTGTTTCCAGGGCTCATGGTCACTGGTGAATCTTGGCTTTGCTCCAAATTACTCTGTCCCTAGTGCCTAGCACTTTCAACGTTATGCTGTCTCCTACACTACAGCTTCCAGGTCTTTTTAGTATTCTAGTTGACCTGCTGTGAAAATATGTTGATATAACACATATCTGTAACATTTTATATTCAAAATCAAATTGGTAATCAGTAAACACGATGTTGTAATGGGGTCATGAAGAAATGACCTCCATATTGCTCATAAAAACCTGTAAGAAATGGATGGCTACCAAAGAGCATTGGAGCACACAGATTTCTACCAAAGTCACCAGGATTCATCCTTAGGACTAGAACACAACTTAAAAATCAGAAAGTTAATGAATTGATGTGTAGCTTATTTTAAAAAGTACTGCTCGAGCATCCCTTACCCATAATGCCAGAAAATCATGAAAAACAAGTTCTTTTCATAACTAATTCAGTAGCAGAACCGGATGTGAGCCACTGGAGGATATTTAGTTATCTGTATTTATCTTATTTTTTTCCTGAATATTCACAAGTTTGGCTGCTGGATTATTCAATTGTTTGATTTGGAAAGTGTGAAATATGACCTTCCTAAATCCAAAGTATCTTAAATCAGAAGCACATCCAGCCAAAGCATTACGGCTTAGGAACTATGAACCTGTTGTATGTGACCGGAGACCTGGTAAGCATCTGTGTATTTGCAAGAAAAAGAGGAGAGGATTCCACTTCCCGTGCTGGGTTGTATCAGGCATTCTGAAGGACACAGTAACACAAGTAAAAACAATTAGATCCTTAATTAAATGTAATTTTAATGCCATATTGGGCTCACAGGCAGTAATGGAAATCTCTTACCCAACCCTTCCCCCAACTAACCACCAAGTAAATTGAAATAGACAAATTACATTTTAAACGTGGGGGGAAAAGATTTTTAAAATGCAATCATTCCAAGATAATATTTTAGTCACAATAGGGGACTTTATGCTGTGATAATAAATTAATTTCAATATCTCACTGACATAACAGAAAATTTATTTCTCTCTTTTTCTGTATACCACTGCAGGCTGGTGGGAGACTCTGTTTTACATAGTCAGTGAAGGACTTGACTGATGAAACCTTTCCCATCTGGCATGTTGCAAGTTGTTGAAAAAGAACTCATGGAGAAGTCAAACTCAACCTTCCCAGCTTTGGACCAGAATTGACACATGTCACCGTCATTCCTATTGCCTGGGATTATTCACATGTCTTCCCCTGCGTGCAAGTGTTCACACAGGGCAAGACAAGGAATATATTTATCTGATTGTTACTGTCTCTGTTATCAAAGGAGAGAAGAGAAACACAGAAAAAAAGTGAAACACATGGACATTTTTAAATGACATGGTACTACATACAACAAGTCCAGATAAAACTAAAACCACAACCCACAGATCACAACATTCAAAAAGCAAGTAATGTCAGAATGGAGCTTTAAAATCTAGTTAGAACACATAATGGTTTAAAATAAAAAGACAAAGGAAGGATATAACAGGAAAATATAACTAAAAGAAAGCTGGCCCAAGTGGCTAAGGCGCCAG
>NW_003852519.1:393187-412444 GCF_000181295.1 Otolemur garnettii
TTAGTCCCAGCTGCTTAGGAAGGTGAGGCATGAAGGTCACCTGAGCCCAGGAGTTTGAGATTACAGTGAGCTATGATACCATTGCACTCTGGCTGGGGTGACAGAATGAGATCCTGTCTCCACAAAGGAAAAAATGAAAGAGAGAAAGAAAGCTGATATGGCTATATTTTTATCAGAAATAATAGATTTTAAGACCAAAAAATTATTAGGTATGAAGAGAGACATACATAATAATTTTTAAAAGATCAATTCACCAAGAAAATATAAAAATTCTAAACTGATAAGCACCAAATAAAATAATATCAAGTTACATAAAGTAAAAAAATTGACAAGGTGAAGAGAGAACATGGCTTAAAAAGCTGAAAATATTTACTATCTGGTCCTTTACAGAAAAAGTTGTCAACCTCTCTACATGGATATAAAGCTTTTCAGCAAATTTCCAAAAATACCAGAATCAAACAACAAAAATCTCTGAACTGTAATGCAATCAAACATAGTCATTAAAAAGTAAATAATCTCCTGAATTGAAATTAAAAAGTGAAAAGGGTGAAAGGAGCCATAATAACAGGAGTTTAAGAATGTGATGTAGTAAATGACAACACAACTGTTATCTATTAGGAGGTGAGTGATGGCCAAGGATGGACAATTTGAACATGAATGAGGACACTCATCCCAATGCATTGAAATAAATCAAGTATGTTTAAATCCACGAGTTTGGATACTTGAGAGACATGCCAGTTGATCACTTTGTTAAGATGACAGGGAACTATTCAAATGAAGAGAGAAAAAAATCAATCATTTGTCATTCCTTTCTCACGTGAGCCATACCATTGAGCAGTCAATACGATCAAGTAGACACGCTAGCCCAGGTGGACAGGTTGAAATGCACAAGGAAATCCAACAGGCCTATTGTACGCAACTGCCCACATGAGACCACAAAAAGGGAGCCCTTGGAGAGACCTATGGGAAACTCTGTGGCTGAACCAGGAATTGAAGGCATGTGAGGACAACCTCAGATCCAGGCAGGACCTCTGCATTTCTCCATCACCATATCTGAGCGCAGGAAGCTTCTGAAAGCCCCTCTACTTCTGCCTTCCAGATTTCAGGCAGGTTCCTCTTTGGCTAGCTCTAATTCAGAATCATAAGGGGAAAAGAATTGTGGATAATAGCAGAACACGTCCATGTAGTCCTTCTTTTTCCATTTTAACAACTCTACATCCTCTCTTAAATTTCTGCTTCCACTAATGATGAAATCTTATTTACCAAAAAAGACACTGATCCTGTCCCCCAAAGGATACACAAACAAGATGTATCTTTGGATGATGTCTGTTTATATTTTAGTTCACTCTCATGCTCCCTTTGACATCCTGTAATTTAAATTCTAAGGCATAAAGTTAATAACTTTTTGTTAAATTTATTTTGTATTTTTACTTTCTTTGGAGACAAAGTATTACTCTGTAACCCAGGCTAGAGAGCAGTGGTGTGATTATAGCTCACTGTAACCTCAAACTCCTGGGTTCAAGTGGTCCTCCCACTTCAGCATTCTGAGTAGTGGGAACTACAGGCATGTGCCACCATGCCCAGGTTATTGACTGATTGATTGATTGAAATGAGGGCTCTGTTATTTTGTCAAGGCTGGTCTCAAACTCTTGGCCTCAGATGATCCTCCTACCTTGGCCTCTCTAAGTTCTAGGGCTAAAGTCATGAGCTACTGCTCCCAGATAAAGTTGATACTTTATGTTAGAGAGTAGAAGGATGAGGGGGGAAAGTGTTCATGTGTATACAAATATAAATATATTCATGTCAAAAAAAAATAGTACTCGTAAGCACTGCTTCTCAGCTTTTTCCTTTAAAAAAAATAGTACTCGTAACTACTACCATCTTCATTTCTGCAACTGTACACACGGCCATAGCTGGTATTCATAATTTCCTTTTCCTGTTACCTACTCAGTATTCTCTGCATTCAGCAAGGAACTTGGTGTTCCTGGAGGAGAACCCAAGCCTTCATTCTTGAAGGATCTTTACCATTTCCAAATCTGCTGTATTGAGTTATTGCAATTTTCTATTCATTTTTGGCCATGGCAATATGAAGAGGTATGCCCAGAGGACCTGTCCAATTCCAGACATACTCCTATCTGCTCCCATAATGTACTAGCAACCCAGTTTCCCCTTAAGAATCAGAATCAATCACACTAGCTAGTATAGTAAGGCAAAAAAAAAAAATTATTTTTTTGAGACAGTGTCTCACTCTGTTGCCCAGGCTAGAGTTCTATGGCACCAGCCTGGCTCATAGCAACCTCGAACTCTTGGGTTGAAGCGATCTTCCTGCTTCAGCCTTCTGAGTAGCTGGGACTCCAGGTGCCCACTATGATGCCCAGCTAGTTTTTCTATTTTTTAAGTAGGAATGGGGTCTCATTCTTGCTCAGAATGGTCTTAAACTCCTGGTTGCAAGTAATCCTCCCACCTTGGCCATCCAGAATGCTAGGATTTCAGGTGTGAGCCACTGCGCCCAGCCTACTAAGACAATTTTATGCCTTTAGCTTCTGTGACACAAGAGACTCAAAAGCGGCCAGGTTGCAGTCTCAGCTTCCAGTCTGATGGAACTGTGGTGTTCTCTATAGAAGCACTCTTCCTTTAGGAACTAAGACTTCTTAAACAACAAAGCACAAAGGTGAGAGGATGCAAAGACCAATTTCTGCTAGTAGACCATCAGGGTTAGTAATAAAAGAAGGCACTCCTCTTTCCTTCCCTTAATTCTTTGACCTGTATTAAAAAAAAAAAAAAAAAAAAAGCACCGCATGGGGGTTGCCTACTCTGTATAAATTGCATCCTAGGAATCATCACTCTAGCCCTGCAAAATGTTGTCACCTCTCTGGCACCACAACTGAATCTCCAAACTACCATCTCACTATCTTACCAGACCAACTACCTAAAAATGATGAAGAACAAGATAAGCCCCCTGAATTCCATCACTTTATTTGGTATAAAAGTAGTTTTCTGGTTAGAAGCAACGTGGTGTGGAAACCATAGGGCTGAATAAGGCATTTTGTAAGACCACAGTGGTTTTGCCAGAAGTGACAGAGGCAGAAGAGCCCAATCCATATCCAGTTCTGTCCCCTGGAGAGATTTCCTTTTAAGTTCTGTCCCTTAGGGTCACTTCTAAGGGCCTTCACTGCTGCAGTTGTCCACTGCCAGGGGGTGCTACAAACCCTACAAAGCCATCTGTATCAGGCCTGAACTTTTCCTTCCTAAAGTGGACACAGAGAACTCCCCATGAGACCGCAGTGTGGATTGAGAGAGAGATGGCCTATTAATAGGAATGAGAGTCGTAAGAAATGCAGTCAGTTGCTAATACAACTTCCTGTACCTTCAGGATCTGCTTAAACCCAGCTTGTACACATTGCTTCTACTTATGCTGGGGTGTTACTGTGCATGCCCAACCTTCTGGCTTTGCGGTACAAACTATACCTAGATCAGGTGAACGATGGATCAGTTAAGTGACAATCTGGGGTAGTCCCAAGTCAAGCATTTCGTCTTTTCTAGGGTCCAGTAGGATGTCGGAAGCTATTCCCTGAGAGAAGAATGGCTATCTGTAGAAGATGGCATAGCTTTGCCCTCAAATCCTCAAGATCTGTGCTATAATTCACCAATAGGGTCCTTCCAAAAGCCCTACTATGCCCTATCTGTCATAAACATTTTGTGTATCAGTGGATCTTCTCCATATCAAAGGCCTCAGGGATAGAGGAGCTGGCATACAGCTAGGAACTGTTTGCAGAGCCTTCTCTTACATGAGGCCCCCCTCTAGTGAGGGAGCTCACTAGAAGTTGTGTGTCTTTGTTTGGGATGGGAAGCACTACATGCAACAATTTTTTGCCACCTTCTAAGAGATTTCTTCACCATATCCCAGTTCAGAGGAGGCAGTCCCTAAAGTGGAAGGCTCCTGAACTTTTGTGAAATTTATTTCTCATCGTCTGGCTTTGGCTGCTTCTTGCTCATCAGGTCCAGTCAACACAGTACCATCACTGTAATGGATGAAAAACTATACCTTGTAAAATGGAGAGACCATCAATGTCTTCAGACAAGATAACGGAAGGCTGAAGAGCTGATAAAGGCCTGAAATAGACTAGTGAACATATATTGTTGAACCTACCATTTAAACACAAACTGCTTTCTGTAGTCCTTACCACCCATTTCGTATTTATTTGTTTTAAATTTCAGATTAATGTGAGGGTATAAACAAGTGAGTTACAATGTTTGCATTTGTTAGGTAGAGTCCTTCTTGCAGTTGTGTCCCACACCCAGAAGGTGTGCCACATACACTTACATTGTGCCCAGTAAGTGGGAGCACACCAATCCCCTATCTCCTCTCCCTCCCTTGCCCCCAACTTGAATTGAACTGAGTTTTTCTCTTATGGGAGTTTGTATTAGATCGTCTACTGGCTTCATATTAGTATTGAATACATTGAGTACATTGGATACTTCCTTTTCCATTCTTGTGATACTTTACTAAGAAGAATATGTTTCAGTTCCATCCAGGAATTGATGTAGTCTCCACCTTATTTTATGGCTGAATAGTATATTCCATGGTATACATATATCACTAGATTATTTATTGCAGCTTACTTTACAATTGCCAAGATGTGAAAATAACCTAAATGCCCATCAACCCAGAAATGGATTAATGTCATCCATATTTAAAGACCTTTATGGCAACACTACGCTCTGCAGTCCCTCCAAGAATTGTACATTTTGATTTGCTATTTTGGCAGGTACAAGCAGTTCTAGGGACTTCTTTCTGGCCTTCTTTTCTGGCCCCCCCATAATCTAAGAAATCAACTTGGGGATTCTACATTCCAAGTCTGCATTTTAGAACCAGGAAAATAATTACGGGGTTGGTACAGGTCACCAGTATCACTATCAGCTGAGCCCAAGCCAAAATTCCCCTTATTCCCTGACTTCTTAAGGTCCTACTCTGAGGCACCACAATGACCTTATGAATTTCTAGGAGCGAGTTTGCAGTCATGCTCCCAAATTCCATTTATTTTTCTTCCTACAATGTACAATCACACTGGCAAGTGGCCACAAGCCCCTATGGAAAAGGGTAGGAAGATTTATGATATCCATTTTGGGCAGTAGCAGCATTCGTCCTTAAGGGGAACTGCCTGCCCTTAATGTCAAGAGCCTTTATGTCTATGGAATGGATCAAGTCTGGAGATAAGTTGAGGATACAGGACTGTCTGTTCTAACATTTAAGTCAGACTTCTCCACTCCAGAAACAGATCTTTTTTGTGTATACAAATCAAATAAGACTTTAGCAGTCTGTCCATTTATTTTTATCCTAGGGATATCAAAACAAGTTAGCCAATGCCAAAGATAAAACTATTCTGATTACCACTTCAACTCTGCTGTACATTAATACAATCATGTTTTCTTGCCCCTGGTAGTTAAGATAGGTAAGTGATGTCAGTTGGTGCCTGCCATGCCATTATCCCACCATCTCCAGCTCAAGAGAAGCATTAATGGCTTACAGAGAATGGCTACCTCAGAACTCCACAAGGATGCTGGTGTTTGCTTCAACAATATATTTCTTTCTTTCTTTCTTTCTTTTTTTTTTTTTGTAGAGACAGAGTCTCACTTTATCACCCTCAGAAGAGTGCCATGGCATCACACAGCTCACAGCAATCTCCAACTCCTGGGCTTAGGAGATTCACCTCAGCCTTCCAAGTAGCTGGACTACAGGTGCCCACCACAATGCCCGGCTATTTTTTTGTTACAGTTTGGCCAGGGCTGGGTTTGAACCTGCCACCCTCAGTATATGGGGCTGGCGCTCTACCCACTGAGCCACAGGCGCCACCCCAACAATATATTTCTTAAAGCCTTGAGGCAGGGAAACTCTCCCAGGTCATAATTAAGGGGCAACTGACCGGTTATTACATGATAAATCCACTCCAGAATTCTTACTCCTTAACTTTCAGATACCTGTTTATAGTAGTGTGAGATGGGTTTATGAAAAAGGTGGTTTTCAGGTACTACTTGATAGAAAAATAAATTTGCATGTATGGATACATTTTGAATAACATGAGACAAAGACTAAAAACAGAAATGGGAGGGTTGATAGTTAATTTTGTATGTCACCTTGACTAAGGTATGCTCAGGTAGCTGGTAAAATATTATTTCTAAGTGTGTCTGTGGGGGTGTTTCTGGAAGAGATTAGCCTTAGTAAACAATATCTATCCTCACCAACATAGGTTGGCACCACCCAATCCATTGAAAGCCCAAATAGAACAAAAAGTAGAGGAAGGGTGAATTCTTTCTCTCTTTTCTTGGGCTAGGACATCCATCTTCTTCTGACCTCAGACACTGGAGTTCCTAGTTCTTAGGTTTTTGGACTCACACTGAATTATACCACCAGCTTTCCTGGTTCTCATCTTGGGACCAGGATGGTTAAACATCTTGAGACTTCTTGTTCTGCATAATTGCATGAGCCAATTCCCCTAATAAATCTCTTCTTACATATCTATCTCCTATTGATTCGGTTTCTCTAGAGAATGCTAACTAATACATGGTTTTAGCAGAGATGAAAGATTCAATAGTGATGATAGATGAACTACAGAAATGTAGCAGTGGAAAAAGGGAAATGGGAATAAACCAAACTGGAGAGTTGCTGCTTCTAGAAAGATGACTGGAAGCATGGAGAATCCATGAATGAAACAAAATGATTTGGCAACAGGCAATATACATGGCATAAAAAAAGCAGCAGTATGCCAAAAATTATTTTGAGTTTCATTAATTTGGAGTTTACTAATATAGTGGCATTAGTACAAAAGATGGGGATGCCATAGAGAGAAGGCATATTTAGATTTTAAAAAATGTGACAAAAGCCCTGAAAAATTCTACAACTATTATAACTGCCAAAGAATTGGCTGATAGAAAGCTAATTTGTATGTGTAGTGACTTTCTACTGTGACAACTTGGCCAGGTTGAACTATATTCCTGGAATTCCCTTCCCTGTTATGTTTCCAGTTATGGTGAGCCACGGAAAGAGTCTTAAGTGATTGGTAAGGTAGATATGAAATCACAGACATTCTGTAGCTCATGCACATCGTCATTTATCTGTTGGCCCTTCTCATGGGTATGAGGCAGTGGCTGAGGCTGCAACTGTTCCATCTTTGACAGAATCCTTCTTCAGCTTCTGTAACTCCTGGGTCAGGTGTGTGTGTGTGTTTAGTTCCATGACAAAAATTCCCAGCTTGTGTAGAACACCCACACTGTCAAAGTCAGAGGCAATGAGAACTGACATGGGTTTCAGTCCATCTTCATGGTCTGGTTCACGCTTTTGAACTCTAGCTTGTTCTTGATTTCACCTACTTTACATCTATCTTCTCTTCAAAAATGGCTGCCCTATATATAGCAGAACCTCCGTAGTTGATTCTTACTTACATTGACCACCTCCTTAAATTAACCTAACTTTCACAGGAACCACATATATGTATCAATACAGTAGATTTAGTTTTTTAAGTGAACCACCTCTGTTCATTGACCAGTTTGTTACAGTCCCGTGGGCAGTCAACTTATAGAAGTTCTACCATATATGAATATTTCTTTCACTCTATAAGTCAGCATGAAATTAGAGAAGCAAAACATACATATATACATGTGTTTGCACATGCATAATTCCACTTCTTTGACTGTATCCTGACTTTATAATAAAGAGAATGGATAGGTTAGGTCACTGAATCCATGTCTTACTTGGATAAGCGTAAGGATTTCTTCTTTCTCTTTCTACCAGCTATGACAGATCCTTCTTTAAAAAGCATGCCTATTAAGTTAAGGAATTTCTGGTTGGCATAGATACAAGGATGGTGCTTGTTATTATAGTTTGTATTGTTAAAAATATTACTTCCATTTTTAAAGTATAACATTATAATAATGGCTACCTGTTTTTAAATTAAATATATCTACTTCCCCAAACTCCTCACCCTTTGCTCCTTCTCACCACGATTTTGAAGAACAAAGATTTGACATGCAGGTTGCTCTTCCAGTTTGTATGTAAAAAGTCATAAGAGACCATAATTCACTCTTTAGACCCCAAACAAACCAGATAGGCTACATAATTATAAGACCAGCAGAGAGATAAGAACACAAAGAAGCCTGAGATAAACTTCAGAAAGTGATAGCCCTTCACATGAGAGTAAAGGCCCACAATGATTCTCATCCCTGACTGAAGTGGAGGGAGGAGGAGCACATCATATGTGATGGTAAGAAGAAACCACTCTAGTTGTTAACAAAATTTAATGGCAATACCTGGGCTGATGTGCCAGGTTAGAATCAAAGGAAGCCACAAGTACATAGCAATGCCACATCAACTCACATTTTTTTTTACCACTGATGTTCACTAACTACTAGGGTAGGACCACAAAAACAAGGGCAGTGAAGAACTGCTGAGAAAATGTCTCAGAGATCATTGGGCTTTCAGCTAATAAGAAATGTAAAGGGGCAGGAGAGCTGAGTAAAAATCCTCAGCACTCCATGCCTTTAGTTAACAAAGATGTGGGTAGGGAAGCAAGATTGAAGAGAGATCCTATCATAAGAATTGATGCTAAGAAAGACAACTATCAGGACAGAAAAGCGGAGAATAATTGCTCTAAGATAATTAGAGCAATTACAGGAAAAGTCCTAATCCTGCCTTCAACATATTTGAAGCAGGTGGTAAACCAAATCAAACTAAAGCTATAACAAACCCAGCTCAACTACAGATTATATTGGTCCCAACCCTAGTGGCCTTATAGGAGCAGATGTGTTAACATTTTTGGAGGAAATTTCATTTAATTCATTGTGTACTATAGTTGCACACAGTCAAAAACTATCAAGACACACACATACAAAAATACACACAACAAAAAAAAAATGGTGACCCATGGCCAAGAAGGTGAACTATCAATAGAAGTTAACCAAGAAAACAGCAAAAGTTTTAGAATCATCACAGTGTAACAAAAATACTAAAGGATTTAAAGGAAAAGGTAGAAACCATGTGCAAAGAGATGGGCAAGTTCAGGAAAAGTATTAAAAAACTAAATAGAAATGGTAAAAATAAAAAATATATTATCAGAAGTAAAGAATTAATTAGATGAGATTAACAGTAAATTGAAAAAAAAAACAGAAGGAAACTTGAAAAGACACAAATAGAAAGCATTCAAATTGAAACACAAAGAGAAAAAAGATAAAACAGTATTTGAGATTTATGGAACAACATCATATGGTCTAACACTTGTATTGGGAGCAATAAAAGAAAAGGACGAGTAGACTGAGCATAAAAATGTTCGGAGATAATTAATAAGAATTTTCTAAAACCAATGAAAGATATCAACGTATAGGTCCCAGAACTGCAGCTGATATCAAATAGTACAAATGAAAAGAAAACCATACCTAGGCACCTCATAGTCAAAATCCTGAAAACCGATTTTAAAGAGCAGATCTTAAAAGTAGCCAGAGAGGGGAGAATTACACTGCCCACAGGGGCACCAAAATAAGTACAAATGACTTTTTATCAAAATAATGGAGACAGATGAAGAAGGACACGTTTAAAGTGCTGACAGGAAATAAAAATCTATCAACCTTGAATTTTATATAAAGTAAAAATATTCTTCAAAGATGAACATGAAGTAAAGACATTCTCAGACATACAAAAGCTGAGAGATTTCATCTCCAAAAGACAGCACTACAAGAAACGCTGAGAGAAGTTCTTAAAGAAGAGAAGTGATACCAGATGGAAAACCAGATCTGCAAAAAGGAATAAAAAAATACCAGAAAGGATACAAATCTAGGCAAAATAAAAAGAAACACATATTTTAATACATTCATTATATGTATGTATTTACAAATTTTATAACATGGAGAAGTGTAACATAAGACAACAACGTCACAGAGGATGGGAGATGGATAAATGGGAATTATGTTGTTGTAAATGTTTATAGATTCACAAAATATAATAGTATTGTTTCAAGGTAGACTGTGATAATTAAATATGCAAATTATAACTTAAAGAGCAAGCCCTATATTTAACATAAAGAAGAAAAGCTAGAAAGACGATCTAGGAATTTAGGTGGAATATAAAAAATATCCAATTTACCGCAAAGAAATTAAGACACAAAGAATAGAGTGAAATGAGTGAATAAAAAGAACTCTTCCCTCACCCACTATTACTGAATGCTGAATGGATTTGGAAATGAGCTTTTACTACAGATTTGATAATGTTTTTTCATGAATTCAACCTAAAATTATAAGTCAAAATAGAGCTTATATGCAAAACTTATACTGCTGGTAAAATCATTTTGACACAACTAACATTGTTTGAATCACAAATAATGTCAAGCTGTTTTACACAACTCCCATGCTGTCAGAAGTTAAAACAAGAAGCAAGATCTCCATTCCAACACAAAGTTGCAGCAGTTATATTTTTCTGAATTCCAACTACAGTGCCAATGGTGTTTTTTGGATTTCAATGCGAGTGCAAAGGAAATTTCCATATATAAAATCCACTGAACTGTAGCAGTGAAGAGCTTCCACCTAACCTTCAACTGTAAGTGATTAATCTGCAATGTAATGGCATGCTAAAGAACTATCAAAAGGATTAATAGAGTTCTGATAGAATTTTAGGAATGCCATCTAAGCAAGTACACTCAAGTAAAATCACACACTTGTGGATTGATATTAATATTTTGCAGTACCTGTCTGGGTGGAAAGACATTTTCAAAAATGAAGTACACACCATCTCGTAAAAAATTAGCATCCACAGATGAACATTTGCAATTTTGATGATAAAGAGCACTTTTTGCACCTCCTTTCAGAGGGCAATCCCCTGAAAGATTTCCATTCCTCTCATTAACAGCCCTGTATTAAAATTATTATGATACTTTTCATTTTGTCGATAACAAAATTGTGGACATCTGTTATGTAAGTATTAAACATCTTCCTAACGTCCTCAATTTTGCCTCCTGACCCATAAAGACTAAAATATCTACTCTCCGGGCCTTGACAGAGATTGTCAACCCCTGGGTTTAAATGTAGCTTTTGCTACAGCTGTCACTGTGTACTTTGGAAGCACAAACATTCTACCTTAAACTACATGTCCATAGATCACTTGGAGAAGGTTAAGGGAGAGTTAGGCTGAAAATTGAGGGTTAATTCCACCCTGGGGTTAAAGAATAATTGTCCCTAACTTTAAATACGTAGAATATGTAGCTCCCTGCTAAGGAAGCATCTGTATATATTTTCTCATTTAATCTCAGAAGCTCATAGGATAGGAGCTATTTTTCCCCTAGGTTGCTGCAATCCTGATTGAGTTGTCAGATATCATACCGGTAGGTGATGTAGAGGATTTAACCCAGCAATGAGACATCGGAACCAATATCTGCAACATCAGTTAAGAGGGGCAAAGGTGCACAGATAATTATTGAGGGGGAGGATCCGGTGGGTAAAAGCAGAGGAGCTGGTGTGCACAAAGACTGAGCTCTGACAGGGAGGGTAGGGCCACTAGGTGGCAAAAACTGCTGAGATTCTTGCAGGCTCACAAACCCATTCCCACCTTCCCGGCAACAGGACTCTTTCCTGCCCCATCTTCTTTTAATACATTCTGGTCCAGAGTGTTCCGATCAACGTGTGAACAAAGTACTGTATGTGCAAGTCTGAACACATTTTATCACGCAGAGAGGTGAAGAAAAGTGGGTAGGTAAAATACACAGGATGGGTAAGATCTGGGAAATATGTTCCGGTCCGGTGCAGAGAACGTATAGATACGTATACATATGTATTTATAGGGCATTTAACCTGTCATTATATAAAAACAAAATTACAAATTTCCGTTTTATATTCCACATCCACACATTAAACCCCTATGTATATATTAACAGGGTCTAGAATTTAAACATAATGTTCTAAGTCTTTTGTGGTGGACACTCCAGAACAATTTAAGAGTCTGTAAATAATAAACAAAAGTGATCAGACTACTTAAGATCAAGGCTAGAACCCTCTGGCCTGCTGGCTTTAACTTCCCCCAACTGTTTTCCCAACCGAATATTCCTCCCTGCAGGACCCCAGAGTCATGCAACTGGCCGACGACTGTTTGAGAGAAGCGGTCCTTTGGAGGGGTATTATCTGCAGGAACAGGTCCTGTCAACTTTGTAGTCGAGTCACCTATTTCGGTTGGTAGCGGCCGCTATTTCTTTAAATGGGCAGTGGATTTCGAAACGGGAGGGGGGTAGTCAGGAAAAGGAACTCAGCTGCCTCTGATAACTGCCCTGTAGCCTCCCCTTCCCCAGAGCGCGTGCTCGCTGGGGGAAGCGCCTGCGGCAGCCGCAGCCCCCAACCCGCGGGTCTTTCCGGGGCGCCCACCTTCCCCAGCAACCCCCCGCCCCACCGGCCTTCTGCTTCTGCGGCGCGGCCGCCCGGCTTTGTCTCCGCCGTCGCGCTCCGGCGCTCGCTCGCCCCACGTTTCCCGGTGTGCAGTCTGTAACCCGATCTCCCATTTCCTGATGGATTCTCTTAAAGAGGCAGCGGTCGAGAAGCAGAACAAAGGCTATTGTTTTATTTCCTCCTCCGGGTTCCGCGTTCTTACCGGAATGGCCCTGCGTACATAATTATTTTCCTTGCATCCGCGCGCCGGGAAACATGTTAGAAGCCGTGTGCATATGCATGTGTCTAAGAGACCGAGCTAGGGGAGGTGGGAGGAGTTGAATAAAATCTGTTTTGTGGTTCTGGGGTCAAGATGTAACGTGTTTCCAAGGTGTCTTCGCGAAGCCGGTCGCCGTTCACCTGGGCCGGCTGGGGTCTCGGCGCGCAGGGCTGGCCCCCGCGCCGGAGACTGACCTGGGGGTGCTGCGCCGTGCGCCTCGTCCGCAGTTGCGGCCTGGCGCACCCGGATCCCCCGGTGTCCTCCGCCCGCGCCCCCGTGGCTGCCCCTCCCCCAGCCCGGCTTTTATTTCCCCGATGCCAGGCTGTAACCCGAGCTTTTATTTCCTGGTGGCTCCTTTAAGAGGCAGAGCTCAGTGCTGGGAATTCACGTCAGTTTCTGCACTGAAACTCTCAAGATCAATGAGCAAAGAGCTTTCTCAGTTCTGCCTTTCAGTTTCTCTCTTCCAGGAAGGAAAACATTCGAGAGAGCGGCGGGAGGGCGGGGGCGGGGGCGCCGGCCGCGGGTGGGAGGAGAGACCGGGAGGCTGGCCGGGCTGCGCCCCGGGTCGCCGCACCGCGACCTGCAGACCCCGCCGCCGCGCTCGGCCCGGCTCCCACGCCCCCGCCGCCCGGCGCACCAAACTCCGCGGCCGCCCCGCCCGCCCCGCGCGCTCGCAGACCCCCGGGGCGGCTGCCGGGGGGAAATGCTGGAAGAAACTTCTTAAATGACCGAGTCCGGCTGGCCGTGGAGCATTTCTGGGTTGGGGAAAGGAAAGGAAAGTGGAAAAAACCTGAGAACTTCCTGATCTCTCTCGCTGTGAGACATGTCTGAGACTCCTGCTCAGTGTAGCATTAAGGTAAAAATCTTCTCCCCTCCCTCTCCGTTGGTCGAAAACCTTGAGCTGCACGCACCGCCAGGGCAGTCGTGCTGGGCTCCTCAGAGTGGGCTGTTGCAGTTGCTCTGCTCGCAGTAAATTATTTGGGGCGCGAGGGAACCAGATGCAGCTCGCGGCAGCGGCGGCGGCTGTACCCTTTAGCGTAACCTTGCTACTACCCCCCGCCGAGCCCTTGCGGGCTCCTTGGCCCCCACCCCCTTTCTTTTTGACAATGAAATGCTGATCACAATTGGTCAGGAGGAACCCGGAATGTCTCCAGAACTGTAAAACACCCCCGTAATTAGTGCGCTTTAAAAAATCCCTGCTCCTTATTCTACACGTACCAACATGTGACTGAGATGTAACTTTTGTTCCCGAGGGGTGGTCTTCTTAGGAAAAAAGTTCTTCAGCCCCCATACGATGGAATAGTTTCTTTCTTTCTTTTTTTATTTTTTTAAGGACTCTGGATCTGATCAGACAGGATCCTCCCCCCCCCAACCCCCCATTGTAATTGCAAGTGCTGTCGGAGAGACAGTCCTGGTGTCAGCTTTTCCTGGGCATTGCACAATGAATTTTTTTTTTTTTTAAGCCAAGGTGAATAAAGTTGCTGAATAGTTATTTTACTCCGATGCGTATGAAAGTTGAGCAATCCCAAAGTAGAAAACTCGTGTGATGCAGGGAGAGAAAGAAAGAAGCGACCAGGCAAAATGACCTTCTGTGTTTGACAGTGCAGGGAGGATATCAAAGAGCAGAAATCTCCCAGCTTTCTGGCCATATTTTGCAGTATTGTATATGCAGGATGGTGGATGTTTGCAAACACAGGGCTTGGTTTCCAAGTAGCTGTGTGTATGCCTATCTCTATAGCTATAAAGACTTGTGGTGCTGCCGTTTGTTGCTTGTAAAAAGTTGTTGTAAAGTTTGCCACCATTGGGAGGCAGGATGATTTATCCATAACGCCCAGTTATTTTTCCCAGTGCTGCATTTATTGTGTACTTGATTAATTTCACTTTTCCATCAGTACTCAGGTGGAAGACCTTCTGCTCCTACAAGAGTCTAACACTGCTGAAGTTTGTTTTTGGCTTGGCCTATTTAAGTGGGCAAATAACCTGTTTTCTTCATCTGTGGGGCACTAGAAAAACTTTTCCTGGTTTTACACTGCTTTTTAATTAGCATCTGTTGAGGGGAAAGGCAGTATTTTATCAAACTTGCTAACTTGGTTTTCCTAATAGAGGCAGAGTTTAGTGTTTCTTATCAGGAAAGATTTTCAGGATTTAAGGTAAGACTAATGTGAATTCACAGGGTAGGGTGGGTTTCTTTGTTTTTGCCTCACAAAAATGCTGGGTGGAACTTCTTGCATTTGTAAATATCTGGGGGTAGCACTATCCCCTGTGGGCGTGGAAGAGGATGCCACACTAAAGAATGTAGGGTACTTTGGTACTTCAAAACCAGTTTCTTTTACCTTATAAATTAGTTTCTACATCCAGTTCAGGAAAATCCTGCTGTATAGATATCCTGGATATGGATAATAATTTATTTGACACTTTGTAACACAAACAGAGTTAACTAAATAATGGGGTATTAAATCAGTAAATTGCATTTAGCTTTATGACAATAAATGTAACATCAGGAAAATCTATGGTTATGCTATGGCAGTTAACTTTAAAGAGAAAACCACAAAAGCAATGTTTTTTGCGACTTTTCTTGATACTTCTTCTAAAGTGCATCTCACTCTTCTGATGGTACTTGAGGCAGAGCGCTACTGAGCGGCTTTTTTCTTTAGTGGGAGAAGCGTACAAGAGTCCTTTTCCTTACACATACAAAACCAGTACCAAAGAAAACACATTCTTAAATGTGACATAAAAATTGTATCTGTAATTTGCATGTCAATTTTTTTCTTTAATGCTTGTACTCTTGGTTCTTCCAGGGTGCCTCTTTTCATTACTATGTTCTTCTTTGTAACTAAAATAGATTTAATGTTCTTTACCAGTAATGACCATATCATTTTTATTTTATATTGGTCTTTATGGAACTAGTATGCTTAGACTGTGCTTGTGTTTAAGTACATACATGTGAAGAGGATCTTTCCATGAAGTTTGTTTAATTCACAGTGTTCCAATAATAAGCACTAGAGATCAAGGACTGGGATTATTTCAGGTCATCTGAAAATGTTCTGGTGATGTGCTGCATTTCATTTAGTCCCTGGGATGTGGTACAGTGACTGCATTATAAAAAATGTTTGCTGGTAACCCACAAGCAAGTTGCTTGCTTTTAGAGTTCAGTAAACAATATTGCTTTTCTATGGAGTAGAGAATGAATGTCAGAGGCTTTGAAGGATGAGCTGATGAATCTGATGTACCGAACTAGTGTGACACGGACGTCTCTCTGTACATGGAGAGATTTCTCCCACTCTTCCTCTCGACGCCTGAAACCTTCCTCACTTGCTCTCATTCCTTCCAAGCAGCTGGTCAGCAGGCAGGCAACCCCTCAGCAGCTGGTGAGGTGGAGCACAGAGGAGCCTGACCACAGGCCGCCACAGAGGGAAGTATTTTGTTTACTTCTGAGCAGTGCCTGTTCTGCTAGAGAAAGAGTAGTGTTCGATTTGGGTGGAGTTGCCAAGGTGAAAGTTTCTGAATTGGTGAATCAGTGACACCTTCGTAGAGATTGCTTTTGTGGTGGTGGTTGACAATCAGTGCCCCATAAGGGCTTCTATATTTCTTTTGTGCTGCATGTGTGTTCCCATTACCTAGGCAAGTTAATATCAGACATAACTTTTTTACAATTAGAGGAAAGGTTGACCAGCTCAAGGTCATCCAGACTGTCACAGAGTCCCACTGTTTCTCTGAGCTGGGCTCCCCCCTCAAACACTGTGGTACTTTGGTCCTGAGAGTTTATAAATGCTTCAATTCCTGACTGTTTCGGGGCGATTTAAATATAGAGACAAGATCACTGCCCCTAAAAAGTCAAAACATTTTTTTTCTTTTTCAGAGGTTTGCATGGCTGACTGCTGGTCACAGGAAGAAGGAAGAGGCTGTCTTTTTCCATCATCAGCCTTCACCCCTTCAAGTCACCTGTTCAGTTTTAAGTTCAGCCAAGTTGCAGCCGAGAGTGGTTATGGCCCGGCAGACACGGCCCTTCTTTAGGCTTGGCACAGTGCTTTAGTGGGCCAGGGTGATCCAGAATACAAAAACTAGTTGCATAATGTCCCTGGTCCCCTCCTTCCCTGCCCTCCTTATCGTCAGCTGTCGCAGCAGAAGAAAATCTGTTTTTTTCTTTTTCTTTTCCTTAACCAGGAGACTCCCTTGATCTCTCCTCCTGGACTCTTAGCTCTTTGGCTTTAGTGATACATATCTTGGTATCTAGTACCTAGCTTGGCAGCCGGCATAAAAGTGTTTCTCAGTCATGTTCGCTGATTTGAAGTGAGGGGTGGGAGGAGGCCAGGGTCCTTTCCTCCCTCTGGCTGTATGTGACCTCAGGGTGACTTAACACATTCATCTGCTGGCTTATAGAAAGCATTTAATAGGGGCCCATCAGTGCCTCATAGAGGGCTAGAGCACTCCAGGAGTGTCCAATGAAAAATTCTTAATAGATTTTTGATAGAACACTAATGTTTTGTTATTTTGATAAAATTCTCAAAAATACTTCTGTGTCAAAATAAGAGAAGGAATTGAGTAAGAAATACAACAAAGGTGTTTGAGGAATCACTTTAAAAGGTTCAGATTAACAGGCTTCTCTGTTTCCCCAGTTCCTCTGACAATAGAATCAGGGAACTTGGAGATATTCAGAGTTGAGAAACCTTAGAGATCTCCTGGGCCAACCCCTCATTTTTATAGAGAGGGGGTCCAGATTGCTAAGCTCTTTGCTTCAGCCCATTGGTGACCGAGCCAGGTTTGGAGCAGTACAGGCTTACTGGATCTCAGGCCACCACACTGCATTCCCTGCGTTCATGGTGGGTCCCTGTAACAGGCCAAGGAAATTTGATACAACAGTCTTCACTCTCTCTGGCACTTCCTAGTTTGGTCCATTTTAATCACAAGCCAGCTGTCTGAGGGCATGAGCATATGTGCCAAGGAAGATGATGTGTAGGGGGAGAAATGGGCCGTGAGGGTCTCATCAGGTGTGAGCAGAGGAAGTAGTAGGAGACAGGGATGAGGGAAGAAGGCCTGATGGGCTTGTTTTTGCACCGCTGTTTGCAGCAGTGTTTTTTTTTATGGTGCACCAGGACCTGGTAGTTCTGCTTTGGGCTGAAGGTGCTGGGACCTGCCACTAGGCCCCCTCTGAGGAATCCTCCACTGGGCCATAGGCTCAGCCAAACCTCTATGTCTCTTCATTTACATGTAATAAGCTCCCTGTTCCAAAGAGTGAAAGCTAAAAATGTGGCAGCTGGTCCTATAGTTCTCCTTGGGGTAAGTTAAGGAAAACAAATATCCCAAAGGTGAGTTCCAGAAGCGGATAGAACTAAGGCACATTCTGTAACTGAGTGGGGCTGCATTTGCGTGTACCAAGGAAGGGCCAGGGCCAACGCTGTGTGGAGAAGGGGTTGCTGGGAATAATGCGAAGAGCGTTTTCATTCCATTACTGATTTTATAAAATCTTGCCCTTTGATGTAGCTTTCCCAGCTGAATCAGTGTCAAATGAAGTCACCTAGGACGCAGAGGTGTCCAACTTTTTTTCTGTTCTGCCACACTTCGGAAGAAGAAGAGGTATCTTAGGCCACACATTAAACACACAAACTGATGAAAGCTGATAAGCAAAAAAAAAAAAAGATGGGTGCTGTACTTTTTGCAATATGCAACACTACAGATAAGCAAAACAGTTCTCAAATAATCTGCATAGGTCCCATGGGCTACAGGGTGAACACCTCTGTATGGTACACAAATGACATTTTTTTCCTCTGTGAATCTTTCTTCTAGAAAAAGCACTGGAGCTTGTTTTCAGGCAGGGTCCCCCACTACTGTATTTGTTGTTTAGAGGTGTGTAAGGAACAGATCTCTGTGTGTATGTGTTGAGTAGAACAAGTTGTGAGTTTAATCAGCGTCCCCATGTCAAACGGGGCCTCAGCTTAAAGACTGAACCTAGTATTTGGAGAGGGAAAGACTAGATTAAATCCATGAGAAGTTAGAAGTATAGCCTATTAAAAAACACATTTTTATTGATTTTTCTGAACGTACAGGAAGCGGGCTAGTGAAGTGTTACTTTTGGGGGCGTCTCAGGATAAGCTTCAGCAAGTAGGCAAAAATGACTTGGGTTCCACGTTATCCACAGGTGGACACCAGAGCTATCATGGGCTTGCAACGTTCCTTCAGTGTGGAAATATTACCACGCGTTTTATTTGCTCTGTTAGTTTGCTTGAGGACCCTTTCTTCTTAGATAGTGAAAATACACGGTTTAGTCTGGTGTTTGTCTAAATGGTCTGGAACTGTCCGTGTGAGGGCACGAGGCCTGATGAGGGAAGGAAGGCGTCACCCCATGTTAGGATGGGCTCTCAGAGGAGCAGATGTGGCTTGTGTTTATGGAAAACTCTGGGACTCTTACATTTTTGGAACTTTATCAAGTGGATATATAGTAATTAAAAGTGTTTGTCTGCTGTGTTAGTGATCATCACTCCTGCAATAACCAGTACTGGTTTACAACTGTATAGAGGTTTGCTAGTCACAGGGCACTTTCTTCTTCGACTTCTCCTTCTTCCTCTTCCTCCTCTTCTTTCTTCCTCTTT
>NW_003852519.1:412673-426951 GCF_000181295.1 Otolemur garnettii
TGACCCTATTCGAGTCCAGGGTCTTTGTGTGAAGAATAGTTGGAAACTCAGAGGGATGGTGTCTGGTGGATCATGGGCTGACCTGAGAGGAGAGACAGGAATAGAGTTGGCAAAAGTGTTCCTTTGCTATCTAGTCTCCCCTGAAAGGGTTTTTTTCTGTCCATTACACAGGTAGTGGGGACAGCCAGAGGTTCACACCGGCCACCCGCCCACCTTGGAGTGAATGTCTAAGTCTTCCATTTTTGCCCCAGTCCCAATGTCCTCTGGTGATACTTTGTCTTCCCGTGGGTTTCGTTTTGGGTCCTTCATGTTTTTCTCAAAAACCTTTCATTTCCTTCTCTGCTTTTCTCTAATCACTCTTAAGTGGTCGAAAGGCCGAGAGGTCCATCCTCAGGGCTCCAGGTCGTCTTTGCCTGTAGCACTCCCTGGTCAGATTCTGCTCCTCACATAACTTTTTTTTTTTCAGCTTTTTATACACTCCAATCCATGAACACAGTGTTTTTGTTTTTTTTTCCTTAAACCATCCTTCATGTACATCTTTAATACTGTGTGATTTTTAAGAATCTATTTGAAGTCTTTTTAGGTATTCCTTGATTTTCCCTGAGCACCCAAGGAATAATCCTTTTCTTCTCCTTTCTCATAATGGCCTGACCATAGTGGCCTTGTAATCATTTACTTGAACGAAGAGACAATTTTGGCTATCTTCATGAATTTCTGAGTTTGAACTCTTTTCGTTTTTAATTTCCAAAGATGGGGTCTTTTTCACCCAGGCTGGAGTCCAGTGGTGTGATCATAACTCACTGCAGCCTCAGACTCTTGGTCTCACATGATCCTCTCACCTCAGTCTCCCAAGTAGCTGGGACTACAGGTGTGAGCCACTGTGTCTGGCAAGAACAGCTTTATTGTGGAGTCTTCCAAGCAGATTTAGGGAAGGAAGCAAAGAAAGAGAGAGAGAGAGATGTGTTGTGGAGATAATGTGAAAGGATTTAGAAAGCATAATCCAAATTCCTCATGAAACAGATGAGGAAAAGTGAATTTTGTGGCATTTAAATTGCTTGCCTGAGATCACATTGTAAAGCGTAGGCAAGCCAGAGTCGGAATCAGGTGTTTCATCTTAGGTCCGTGTTCTTCCTCGCACGTTGGCAGACAAAACATGGAAAAAGCAGGCAAGAATTTGGCAAGTCCTGCTGCCTTGTTAGGACTCATATATATGGTCAGACCCTTCACGTGGTACCACCCAATGGCCGATGACAGTCATGTTTATAATTATGACTTCTGAGTTAAAGATAGAGTTTAAGTTATGAGATTTAAGAAGTGAAGAAATAATACAATATATTTTGGAAGTATATCCAGCAAAAGTGGTTGGCATAAAAACAATGTTAAGTTTTAAAAGGCTAAGCCTCTATTATCTGGATGAGTGATTTATGAAAAGTACTCCCCGGTGAAGACACGAAAGAGCTCGCCAATGTGTCTGCACACTCTTGAGGCCTTCTGTACTCCTGGGGGTATTTTCCCTTTGTGGGAGTCAGACATATGGAAAACGACCTCATTTCCTGAATGACCCAAAAAGGACACGTTGCCCTGCTTTTAGGAGTACGGTTGGTGAGTGTGCTCAGTGATACAAGCATTGCCACGGTGTAATTCCAGTCACCACTGCTTGAGATTTTGATTTGAATTTTATTGTGTCTTATGTTGGTTCTTACCTATAAAGTTGAGTTCCCTTAAGGGGACTTAAATTGCTGAGAAGAGGGCTCTACCTCAGTGTCATAGTGTGGTAATGCTTCCAGAAAAAGAGTATAGACCCTGGAGTACACAGACCTGGGAATGCTGGTTCTTGAACTTGAACTTGTACAAGTTATCTAATCATGAGCCTAGTAGTACATCAAAACTAGCAATGAAAATACGCATGTCTTAGGGTTATTGGGATATGTAAATTGCCTAATATAGTGCCTTACACTGTTAAAAAGAAAGTTTTTCACTGTTTTTTTTACACTGTTAAAAAAAGATTTTCTAGTTCTGTGCCCACATTATATATTTGAGAATACAGAGGCCAGAGATATTGATGGTCTTGCTCGAGCTGATGTGCCTGGTTGGTGGTGGTACCTCCTGAACTAAAACTAGGCCTCCCAAGTCAGCCAGCTTCCAGCACGGTGTTCTTGTCACTATCCCGTTGAGTTGTTCCTAAGGCTAGGGTCATTCAGTGCTCAATAAAGCTCTTATTTTAACTTTAATTGAATACAATCCTCAACAATAGGAGAGATGAGCCAACTGCAATTACATGGTAATAGTAAATGCTTTATGCTTCTTACAGCAAAAATGTTGAGGAAATAGCTAGTATGGTTCTGAATAAGTTTCCAGAGATGAAAGAAAAGGAAAAAAACCGAAGTCTGGAAGTTCTGTTCAGCAACTCTAACTAGCATTATTACTCAGCACTCAAGTATTCAAACCTATTCAGGGATCTGCTGTTCATACACTTGCTTATTATTTGTGACTGGGGTGTGACTTGAAAGGGAACATGTATTCTTTGGTCTGCTTTTTTTTTTTTTGAGACAGAGTCTCAAGTTGTCGCCCTGGGTAGAGTGCTGTGGTGTCATAGCTCACAGCAACCTCCAACTCTTGGGCTCAAGTGATCCTCTTGACTCAGTTTTTCTATTTTTAGTAGGGATGAGGTCTTGCTTTTGCTCAGGCTGGTCTCGAACTCGTGAGGTCAAGCGATCCACCCACTTCCACCTCCCAGAGTGCTAGGATTATTGGCGTGATCCACTGCGCCCAGCTCTGGTATGCTTTTGTTCAATAGGCAACTCCACGTAGGTCTGGCCACACAGAGCAGACCCTGTTTGCCGTAGGGGTGAATTTTCAGTTTCAAGAGCTGGGAGTAGTGGGCCCTTAGTGGGCCTGTAATTTTACAGAAGACTTTAAAAAAGCCAAACTTGGGCCATAAAAACACCCTGTGCCATAAGGGACCTTCAGTTTTGTAGGTGTGAAGGGACTGGCCATATCTCTTTTCAGAAGCTATATTCTTCTCGCTGTGGACTCAAAATATAGTCCGAAATCTTGTTTGTGTGTCCTTGCTAAATGAGAAGATGAAATATAGACTGGAAAATGACCCTTTGTGAGAGGAAGAGGGGAGAGAATGTAAGCTGCCTCTTCTTCCCACCCTGTAAAATAGATGTGAGCTCTGTAAACTGCTAAAGAAAGAATTTAGGTTTGGAGAGAAACTGTTCCCTCTGCTCTCTTCTGGAAGCCACAAGTTGTGATGTTCTTCCCAGCTGCCTTGTACCCTATCTAGTGGGTTGCGATGGGCCGTGTCACTTTATCTTTCTTAGGACTTAATCTGTATGATGAGGTGAATAATCCCGGTTTCACTTATGTCCCCTATACATAAGGAGGCCATAACCAAAGATGAAATGTTAACGATAAAGTATTTCCTGGAAAAAATGAGCTACAGATAGAAATCAGTCTTGTAATTAGAAAAAAATCAAACTCCAGTGAAGAGACTGTTAGTCTCTGAAGTTACCCATTTCCCCAAACACTTCCTCTTATTCCCCAGTGAAAGTGTGAATTTAGGTGTGGCGGGGGACTTTGTGGCACTGCTGAGAGATGAGAAAGAGGAAGGGCCCAGGTCTGTCCACCTCCTTGCAGATGTGCCCCAAGGGCTGGAATCTCTAAGGAAGAATCAAGATCAAGAGAAAAAGACACGTTGGTTAAGGGGCCCCCAAATATAGTTAGATTAGAAGCAATATCTTCTAGTATGCAATGGTACAGTGGGGAAATCATAGTTCACAATAATTTGTTGTATATTTCAAAATAGCTAGCAGAGAAGAATCATAATGTTCCCAGCACAAGGAAAGGATAAATGTGGGTGGGGATGGATACCCCAAATACCCTGATTCACATTGTATGTAAGTGTCAAAATATCACATGTGCAGCTATTACATATCAATTTAAAAAAGAACCAAAGTCAAGAGACAATTTAGAATTAAGCCTGATAACTACTACTTGGACAAGTAGATCTGTACTGGGGTGAGCAAAAGGAAATATAATGGAGATGTCGTATAAAGGAAGACAGGAGTTTCTTAAGCTCCTAACTGCTTTGGGGAGCTCAGACTAGGGAAGGACAGTTCTCTCAACTCTAGTCCCATTTGTCTTTCCCAGACTACCCCAGACTCCTGCCCCAGCAAACCACGTTGTGGTATCTCCTGACTCACTCACGAGGTCCAGCTAATTATTTTCATGTATTGATCTGTGATCACAGGCCAGGCACCCGAAGGGACAGAGGTGAGTTCTCTTCTTTGGGGCCTCTTAGTGTACGCATACCCAAGTACGTGTCACAGGGTCGGCACACTTGGTTTTGAAAGAATGGAAAATCTGAACGATCGGAACCCTGGTATATTTTGTAGCTGCTGTGTTCTCTTTTTGACTTGAGATCTGGGAGATTTGAAAAACCCATGCCATGAGTTCAGTTGACTGCTTCCTTTTTTTTTTTTAATTTTAAAAAATTATTTTTTATGTTTTTTTGAGATAGAGTCTCACTTTGTCACCCCTAGTAGAGCACCCTGGAGTCAGCTCATAGCAACCCCAAATTCTTGGGCTTAAGTTATTCTCTTGCCTCAGCCTCCCAAGTAGCTGGGACTATAGGCGCCCACCACAACACCCAGCTGTTTTCTTTAGAGATGGAGATGGGAGTCTCGCACTTGCTCAGGCTGGTCTCCAACCTAACCTGTGAGCTCCGGCAGTCTACCTGCCTTGGCCTGACTGCTTTTTTGTGCTATTGAGACCAGTGGTTGTCTTGACTGATGGGTCTTGGCTGACAGTGGTGGGTGGTGATGCAGGTCGGGGTCCCTCTCACTTGGCATCATTTGATCTAGTCTTTATTCAAAGCAAGGCGTATTTGGTGGGGGAGTTGTCATTTGGGGAATAAACTCTTGAGTAACATAGATTCTTCAGGCTGAGTGCTCTCCTCTTCTCCCCGACTTTGAGACCTGAATGACCTGATTTGGCTGACTACGCCTCCAGTGCCCTGGAAAGCTGCAAGCTCCTTACTTGACTTTGTGCCATTCATTCCTTCCCTCATCTGCTGACTCGACTAATCCTTTAGGGTGAGGTGGAGGGAGAAACCGTACCAGTTGGAAAGGTAGGAATGTTTCTATGAAAGCCAGAGAAACAAAGGCTCACTTTCAGAGTTTTACACTCTCTCTCTTTTTTTCCTGTCTCTGAGGCTCCTTGCTTTCGGCATGGCGGTGACTGGGGAGGTGAGAGTGTACTTCTCTGTAGGCAGAAGTCAGCTGTCGGTCAGATACAGCTTTGGAGCGTGAAGGAGTCCAGGGGAATTGGGAGAGCACAGGAAGACTGAGGTGATGAGCCTCTAATCTTTTTCAGCATGCTGTAAGGGTGTCTTTAACTTTCACCCAGATGGGCAGAGGAGGGACCTAGGTGTTAGGTGACATCTCCAGTGGGGCACCTGTTCGTACCCATCTTGCATGTTCCCACCTTTCCTGGCACTTGGCTTTTCTAAGCTCTCTACTCCTTGAAAATGAAGCAGGAGCCATGGACATCGAGGGCAAGGGATCTACTGGTCATCTTCTGGGTGTGAGGCAGTATGCTCTGCTGGGACATATGTGGAACAAGGCCTCAGAGCAGAGAAAAACCTTAAACATGCGAGAAGAGGGAGAGGTAGAGAGGCAGGCAGACCCGGCAGAGGGAGGAGAGATGGCCCACAAGTCCCAGCTAACGTTAGCCAGCTCTTCTGAGAATTTGTCTGAGTCTTGAAAAACTTGGTCAAATGGCCAAATGGAGCATCTCTCAAAGTAGGGGGAATGCCTGTGTGTGCTTTTGTGGTTAGCCATCGTGTCGAGCAGTCTGATTTAAGGGAAAAACGGTCTGTGTACATTTTCATTTCAGCTGTGGTCTTTGAAGGCTTACCCTGGAGGAGGTGTGGGTGGATGAGAATATAGTCCTCTTGTCTCTTGGTTGGTTTTTGATCTAGGTTATAGGTGACTGTGAGTTCATAGCACAGCCTGCTTCTTCTTTGGGTGCATTTTAGGACGATCTGCAGAGCTTAGTTTGGGGAAACCCACTTGCCCTGCCTTGTTGTACGCGTTCGTGGGCTGCCAGGCTAAATGCCAAATGGATGGTTGGAAAGAATTTACTTTGCAGCTCTGGTCGCCAAATGGGTGTCTGCAGTTCATCTTAGGGTCTCATATTATTAGAGTTTGCCCCTCTTCATCCTTTTGGGACCTCAAGAGGGATCTGTGTTGACAAGATTGTGCTTCTCTGGGGGAAGTTCTGGAAGCACCCTAGGGGGTGAGGCAAGTGTTAGTCCAGCTGGCTGGCTGCTCCCTGGACATTGGACCATGTTTAGATGTCAAGTGTCTCTCAGCTGGTCCTAGTGACCCCAGGGCACAAATGTTAGGCTTTGATGGAAAACTCACAATTTTAGCTTCTCTCTTTATCTACATTTGTATGTAGGAATGGCCTCATGATTGAAATGCATTGGAAGATTTCTTCACACTCCAGCACCTAGAAGGTACTTTTGAGGGGGTCAGAGAAAGCTTTCTAGTAAAGTTACTGAAGGCTCGACCTTAAGAACCAACACTGGAGTTTAGCCTTAGCATGTTCTAGAGAGGACAGTGAGAGGGTAGCTGACACCATGCCTTTAGGGGCTATTTTTAGCTCTAGTCAGGACTATATGGTATGACTCGTGCTTCTGTGGGCTTCATCCTGCTTTTTATTCCAAGGGCTTGTTCTTGTGACTCTGTTTGCGTATACGCACATGTAGCATGCTCGTAGGTTCGTACATTATACAGAAATTATAGTATAATCAGTTTCTCTATAGAGAAAAAGATCGCACAGACCCCAACCTTGTTGTGACAGAGAAACCCTAACATAGAGATGTAAAATATATCTCCTGGGAGGGCTGGTTTGTGATGGACTATAAATGGATTGTTAAACAGCAACGTGAGGGGCTGTTAACAAGCTGTTTCTAAGAGCATCTTCCTGGTCTGGTCTGAAAAGGTAACGTGTACATATTGCAGCTATGAAATAGTTTGCCTCTGGTGTTTATATGTTGGTAGCGTGTGAGAGTGTGTGCATGTGTGTGTCTTCAGTGGTGAATGAACTGAAAAAATAATTTCAAAGGTTGTTTATGTGCTCCTCCGTTCGTGTCTGCATTCTAAACTGGGCAGTGTTGTGGTTTGTTTTTTTAAGCTGGCTTAAATGAAGAGGTGCTTGGTCAGTCGCAGGGTATGAATCAACCAAACTTCAAAAAGCTGCAGTGTGTTTACGATAACACCCTAAGTATATAATAGCCGCTTTAAGGATTTATGCCTTAGTATATACTGGGATGAATAGGTAAATCATCTCCCCATCAGCAAACCAGCATTTAGGTTCCCACGTTCAGCAAAGCAGGGTTCTTATTATGTGTCTAATCTTATTTGAACTTGTTTTCACATTTAGGTGACATAAGCTAAAAATCGTTCCATGCCAGTTTCAGCTCCTATTGGGTTTTTTAGCAGAAGGGAACTCTTTCTTGTTCCTCGGATGCCGCGCTTCTGCTGTGTGAGCAGCTGCTATGTTGAAAAACAGGTGTCTCTTATAATCCTCGGATGGCTCAGTTTGCTAGCCTGGCAAGCCTTATTATTATTGTTTTTATTTATTTATTTTTGTCCCACATAAGTCAGATGCTTGCCAAGAGATGTTGAGGAGCAGGATTCGCGGGAGAGGAGATGGCAGCTTCTCTTGGTGGAGGTTTCTGTTACGAGAATCCAGCTAAGACTCTTCTATCCTAAAGACAGGGCTAAATAAAACCGTTCAGGATACGAATCCCAGGAGAAAACCGCCAAAAGAAGGGTAGTAAGTGAATAGTTCTGCCAGGTTACCTCTCTGTCATTCTTCAGAGGCCAGCTTAAAGCCAGTGCTGCCACAGGAGCCATCGGGGCTGAGGATAGTGAGCGGTGACCCTTCCGTGATCCAGGGCACTGCTGGACTCATCCACTGTTGCCTCCTAAGGTGCCTAAAGTTTCAGGAGGGCAGAAACGTGCACTGTGTCTTCCAGCCTGTGAGTCAGCCTGGGGCAAGGCCCTCTCCTCTCCAGGCTCACTAGGGTGGTCTGCCTTCTGGACCCAGACCTTTCGGTTGTCTCTTATCTGACCTTTCTACCACCGCTTTTGCTCCCTCCTCTCCAACCTGGAATGATTTTTTGCAAATAAGAATGCAGTCGTGTCTCTCTGCATCTCACAATGCAGAATTCCTTATGATGTGCAAGGGCCTTTCCAGTCCACCTTTCCAGCGTCGCCGCCAACCTCTCCACCCTCCTCCTCCACACTGTGTTTCCACCAGGGTCTATCCTCTCTTCTCCCCAGACCACATTGTGAACTTTTATGCCTGGAATCTTTCCCTCCTCCTTTTTCTGCCTGCCAGCCAGCTGGTCATCTGAAGCCCATTTCTTTAGCCCTGCCACCTGCCACAGTGTTCCCACAGCTCATCGAACTTACCTCTGCCTGTGGCAGTGATTTGCCTACAGTGTGATTGTTTATCATCCTGCCTAGAGGGAAAGCCCACTGAAGACAGGAGTCTGCCAGATTCATGTTTATATTCTCAGTGTCCAGCAAAGTGCCTGGTACAGAAGAAGGCCAGTGGATATTAGTCAAATAGGATTTTTCTAAATTTACTATTTATTTTTAGTTTTTGAGACTCTGTCAACCTGGGTAGGGCACTTTGGCATCATGTCACAGCTCACAGCAACCTCAAACTCTTGGACACAAACGATTCTCTTGCCTCACCCTTCCAAATAGTTGGAACTATAAGTGTGCACCACAGTGCCTGACTAGTTTTTTCTATTTTTAGTAGACAAGGGGGGTCTCGCTTTTCCTCAGGCTGGCATTGAACTCCTGAGCTCAAGCAATCCACATACCTTGGCCTCCCAGAGTGTTAGGATTACAGGCGTGAGCCACTACGCCGGCCAAATAGGATTTTCTTCTGTTGTAGGCTTAGTGGGTGTTAGACTCTGAGATATGTAAGATAAAAAGAACTTGCATGGTTGAAATCATGAGCAAATACCCCTTGAGAGTGGAGAAAGGAAGAAAGGTAGATACCTATATTTTGAGGCATGTCAGGACCACACGGCAGGGCTAACTCACGTGCCTCTTGATACCGGAGCCTTGTGAGCCTTGGGCACTGAACACACATGGACACACGGAGCATCCCTGTGTGGTTTCCTGTTCAGTCACCCACCTTCCAGAGAGGAACATAGATAGCTGGAGACTAAGTTGGAGAACCTTTAGGCTGGATTTGCTGGACAGCCCAAAGTAAATAAGATTCGCTGATCATCCTCTTTCTTGGCAGGCCTCAGGATGCCCCCTGGGTCAGAGAGAGGAGAAAGTCAGTGGCTGTTTGTTGTAGCTGGGCGCAGTCTTTCCATGGCTGGCTGTCATACTCAGGGACCCAGTGGCCTGTCACCACTGTGTGGGGCTGCCAGAGGTTCACCTAGTAGCTGGTCAGCAGTAGTATTCTGAAAGAGCGGCACAGCCTTCTGAGTCTCCTGTGAGGTCTGTGATTGCTTTTCCAAGACAGGGAGGATGCCACCCTTTTACTTGGGCCAGCTCTTTCAACCTCTCCTGGATCCCATGTTCTCTTCTGTACTTATCTGAGATGAAGATCTTTGTGAAACTTTAATTTTACTACTCATGGATTGTATGGGAGGACCTCAGCTAGTGAGAATGATGGAGCCTACCAGGGGACCAGGAAAACAAATCAAGTTATATCTTATGGATGGTATGATAGCTGCAATGGTTCTATTTACAGTGGACAACTCTGTGCTATTTTTTATAAAGAGAGGACTCTTAGGAGAGTTTTAAGGTTATGAGTCTGATAAGTGGGTTACATCCTGATAAGTATGAAATGGACCAATCAGGAGACGTTAGGTGCTTTCCAAGGCTTACTACAAGGACATGGGGCCTTCTGTACCTACCCACGTGGCAGATGTTCTCTTGTTTCTTGTTGCCTCTGACATTCAACTGGCACTCGGGCCAGTAGGATATATGAAAAGTTTCAACTTCCTAAACCCAATCAGACCCCCCCCCCCAGGGCCCTTTTACAGTTCCCCTCAAACTGTCACGAGTGTCCCTGCCACCTGCCAGAGGCTCTTTGTTCCAGACCACAAGGCAGCTGCCTGGCAGCCCTTCTGGCCTTGACTTCATCCTGGCTGCAGGTGAGTCAGGCCTCTCCATGCTGCTTCTCTGTTCTTGCAGGGAATTTAAGGAGTGTCTCGCCTCTCTCGGCCTCCCAGGGGGTTTGTGTGGCCCATCAGGAGTTGTTGGAGGAGTGTTGATCCAGGCCAGTTAGGGAGCTGAAAGCTCAGATCTGTGTGTAAATGCACAGAGGCACATTTAGGAAGCCATTCACACAGGAGGCGGCCCTGAGGGTGCACCCTCTCTTCAACAGTCCACTCACGTACCTTGTACTTGACAAGGTGCTGCTACCAAGTTTCCTCCCACGATTACTACCAGAGCCCTTGCTCAACGCCTCCACTGCCAAGGCTGCTCTTGAGTGAGAGGCCATTTCCTTCCCCCTTTCCTTCTTCTCTTTCTTCCTGTCTTATCAGACCCGGTGCTAAGCTTACTTACTGTTCAGAGAACTTGAGGACCGGGGGCTTAGTGCCCATGGATGTAAGGGTCCCTGAGAATTAGTATGTCACAGTCCAATCTTGACACTGTCCCCCATGTAGTTCTATGATGAATTACAGTCTTAGTCCCAGCAAACTGCTTAAGAACAAACTTTTGAACCACCTTGATGATAGGGCAATCGGACAGTATTTTCACTTGAAATTGCTTAAAAATTGACCTGCTTTGGAGAAAATTTTAGGACAAATGGTTAAAATGTAAAAAAGGAATGGAATAACCAGTGCCCTATACAGCTGGGGGAGGGAGGAGACACCTTCCCCTGCCCCTACCCTGCAGAAGCCAACATTTCCCAAACCCTAAATTAGGATGTATAGTCTGATAAAGGACATCTTGCTGGGTTTTTTTCTTAAGTCTATTTATATGGTAAGCCTTATCAAAGGCTATGTTGCTGTATTTTTGCAAATAACTTTTTATTGGAAAAAGAATCTCTTGAGATCAGGGCTGTACAGAAACAGCCTCACTTTCAGCCAGTCTTCTGCCATTCAGATGACACCCACTACCAAGGACAGCACCCACACCAAGGGTCTCCTCCAAATGCCTTCTATTTTCATGATCCCCTCCAGTATTGAGAAGGGCTAGTATGTTTGTCTTTTTTTCTGGATAAAAGTTGCAAGGACACTTAAGCCTTCTGCTTTGGGGCAGAACCTGATCACAGGCTGAGATCAGGAAGAAATTTTCCCCCTGCAGCTTCATATTGCACAATTGCCCGGCCAGGTGTGCTACCTCTGTTAAACAAACACATCCAAGCACACACCTTACTGGGCATCCTCAGAGCCGGCTGTCAGGCTCCACGGGCCCGCAGCCTAATTCATCTGGCAAATCCCCACGCACTGAGAGAGAAGGCAGCTGCCCGGTTGCCCCTGCACGTGGCTCTACTCCAGGTGTGCTGTACTGTGCCTGGGGCCACGTCTTCTGATCCCTATCACTCTCTGCAACTCTCACTTTGTAAGGGATTTAAAATTGGGTCTAAACCTAAACACCCACACTCACATGCACACATATCTTTTTAAAAAATGTTTTCTGTAAACGTGCCTCCCCTCTCCTAGGCTTTGCTTTAGTTCCTACACCACACCAAAGCTGTATATACTGCCAGAATATTACAGTACCACTCACAGTTAATAATAGAGTTCTTTGGCCATGGGGCCTGTGGCTACCAGGCTCAAATTGTGTTATAAGTGACTTGGAAGTCTGATCTAAAAGATGCTTGCAGGATGGGGAAGGACAGGGACAGACTTTTTTTTTTTTTTTAAGGCCCTGGCTGTGCTGCCTCTTGTACAACAGGATAATTACCAGCGATTCCCAGGCACGCCTGCTCCCCTTCTTCCTTTGCGGCTCTATCTCCTGTGGTGCAGTACTTCCTTCTGCCTCTATTATTAGCTTACTTAGTGTTACTGTTCAGATCCCCACCTCCCCCAGCGTCCCTCCTCATCTTCCTCCAGCCTTTCTTTCAACCTTCACCTCTGCAAAGGCATTTTGGGAGCCACTTTTCATGTGCTGTTCATGCCGGAACCTTCTTTTTTTTTTATTAATAGGAAATAATCTTGGTGCTCCCTCATTTCATCATACATTCATTCATGTTCCCAGAATAGAAACCATCACCGCCCAGCACATAACGTCTGGCCTGTAAACCTTAAAGCGGGATGTGCCCAAGTGGGTCCTCCACAAACAAGTTTGCTGCACGCCCTGGACTGTGTGGGCTCTCCCTTGACTGCCACCTCCACACCCCCTTCTTGCCCTTCTCTCTGCTATTGGACGGTGCTGCCCCAATCACATTCCTTCCCCAGCTGACTGTGTTCGAACTGAATTGTTCATCTGGGTTTGTTCCTTGTTTCCTTTTCCCCCTTTAAGTTTTTCTTGTTCTTTGGGGGAATGCTGACGTTCCTGTTAATTAGAGATTGTATCAGTTTTCATTCCCTCAGTGTGCTCAATGGATGTGACGGTATTTGGTTTCAAACATGCCTTTCAGAACGAAGGGATGAAAAGTCGCTTTTCCTATCACAGTAATTCCAAACGGATAATAATTGAGAAATAGTTCAGGTGATTCTTACAGAGTAAAAACTGAAAAGTTTAACTCTTTTTCTTTGTAATTGATGTGAGTCTCCTAGAGTTTTTGTGAGAAACTCAAGTTTAGACAGTTTTTCAGATAGCGGCCTTAGAAACTAATTATTGCTGTGAGAATAATAGTAACAGCTAATAATTTCTGGATATTAAAAGCTTTAATGTTTATGATACATTACTGTGGGGTGTTGGCCTATTGGGAATTGTAATTTTCTCACTTTCTAGCAGAATTTATGTGCAGTGTTGTATTTAAGTAGTAAAGCTACATTTCTTTAAATAGTCTTTCCTACTCAGACTTTTTTTTTTTTTTTAATCTGGGGAAGTCTTTATTTTGCCATCAATTTTTAAAGACAGCTTTGCTGCATATAGAATATTTGACATAGAGGGTTTGTTTTTTTATTTTTTATTTTTTATTGAATAGTAACTGTGTACATTAATGCACTTCTGGGGTACGGTGTGGGGTTTTCACAACCTACTCAGACTTTTACTGAGGTAGCCAAATTCTTTCTACAAGGATGGTGTCATCCTGTTGACAGCATACCTTGTTGGATGGAAAGAGTTGAGGGAATGCGGCTGGAATCTTACCTTGCAACATCATTTAAGGACTGAAAGCAGAGTTCACACTCTTTTTTTTTTTTTTTTTTTGAGACAGAGTTTCACTATGTCACCCTCAGTAGAGTGCTGTGGTATCACAGCTCATAGCAACCTCAAACTCTTGGGCTTAAGCCATTCTCTTGCCTCAGCTTCCCAAGTAGCTGGAACTATAGGCGCCTGCCATAGCGCCCGGGTATTTTTTTGTTGCAGTTGTCATTGTTAATTATAGCCCTGGCTGGGTCCGAACTGCCAGCCTTGGTGTATGTGTCCAATGCCCTACCCACTGAGCTATGGGTACCGCCACACAAACTTCTAAAAATAATTGGATTTAGGGAGGTGGCTTATAGGATCAGTTTACAGACCAAATTGGACATCTAAGTTAGATGAATTCCCTCTTTGTAAATGAGAAGTAGCCTTTAATAGCTTTAATATGGGAGGTGAGTAGGTGAAATATTATTCCATCTAAAAGCATTTCAATAAGTATTACATTTTCAAACTTGCCTTGATGGTTTTTCAAAATGTTCTTTTCTGGCAGTGGTTCACACCTGTAATCCTAACACTCTGGGAGGGCAAGGCAGGTGGATTGCTTGAGCCCAGGAGTTTGGGACTAGCCTGAGCAAGAGTAAGACTCCATCTCTACTAAAAATAGAAAAAAATAACTGGGTTTGCTGGCATGTGCCTGTAGTCCCAGCTACTTGGACTTCAAGAATCGCTTGAATCGAGGAATCTGAGGTTGCTGTGAGCTATGACTGTAATACTCTACCCAGGGTGACAGAGTGAGACTCTATCTCAAAAAAAAAGTTCTTTTCTGGATTTTAGTCATTTATAATAAAATTTATAATAAAGAAACTATCCTTTTATTAAAACTACACATATTTTTTAGAGAAAGATAGTTGGATGAGCAGGAATTGTGAGTGGTTCTTGCTTTTCCTTATCTGTCTTGCTTC
>NW_003852519.1:427072-433415 GCF_000181295.1 Otolemur garnettii
GGTGCTGAGGAGCTGGGTCTGGGAGTTTTGTAAGAGGGCCCACGGTGGCAGACTTTTCACTGAACCGTGGGATTTGCTGTACAAAGCTTTGGCTCTTTTGTCCAGATGATAAATGGTTGTAGCAGCATCATGGTATCTATCCGGTCATTCTGACCGCGAAGCACGTGTAATTCAGAAGATAGTCATTAGAACGACAGAATTTGGACATTAGAGTTCATGGTTCACATTGGAACTAGAACCTACTTCTTTTTATTCCTGGCAACTCATTGTATTGACCCAGCAGTTAATTTTATTTGAGGCTGTATTTTCAAAATAACAGATCAGTTTAAGTGAGATCACTCTTATTAGTGAAGAAAAAAACACCCAGCTGAACTGAGTGAACACGTCTACTTTTTAATTGGACGATTTTTTTGGTCATGTAAAGAAACTGCAAATCAGAAGGTCCTGAAAGCTTTATGTTCAGATGACCTTTTTTTAAATCTCAGAATAAATTAAAAATGATAGAGTAGGAAATAGACGATGCATAAAATAATACCTGCCCTTCTGCCTTGTTACCAGCACTCCCTGGGATATTTCAGGGCTCTTTTTCTCTTCTTTTCTTTTTTTTTAAGTCTCCTTCTGTGCCCTGATTAGAGAGCTGTGGCATCCCAGCTCACAGCAACCTCAAATTCTTGAGCTCAGGCAATCCCCCTTACCCCTGGAGTAGCTGGGACTACAGGTGCCCAGTATAACACCCAGCAGCTAGTCAGGGCTCATATTAGGGTGAGAGGTAAATTCTGTCCCCCTGATTACTCTGTTCCTTCTGCCAAAAAAAAGATCATGGAGTTTTTATTTTATAAGATACTCTGGCAGTGGGAAGGAACCAACTCCCAATCCAAACCAAATCGCCTCTGAGATCCTATTAAACAGATAATGTCCTGAACACCAGTATATGAAAATGCTCTTCTAGGATGAGCTCAAAACATTTCATCCTCCAAATAAAATCTATCTGCTTGCACTTAGATTGTTCAAAGGCAGATGGTAGGCAATTGAAACAGAGAGGCAAGCTGGCAGAAGGAAAAATAAAACCACAAATATCTGTACGTGAAGGTGATCTACGCTCTTGCCAAACCCCCTCCTAACTTCGTTAACACGACAGCGTAGCAATTAAGTAACTCGGGAGCGCAGACTCAGATGGCTAATACAATTGTCCTCTGTTAATGGGGTGAAACCAAGCTTGTGTGTAATAGAGTGCTGTTCACCCAAATGCAGAGCTAAAAGGGATTTTAAGAGATTTAAGCAGCAATGTAGCCTATAAACCATGCTACTCATAACAAACACTTACTGAAATCTCACCAACTCCCTACCACATATAAGCAGTGGGGTCGCTGGCGTGAAATATTTGCTTCTCCTGAGCAGGCCAAGTCTTAAGAAATGGGACCATTCAGCAATATTGAGCTTCAAATTGGAAGTAAAATCCCTTGAGAGGAGAGAGAAGGAAGGTGGTGAACAGAATCGTTCAGAGCGTTGGTAGAGTCCAGAGCAGTTGCCTTGTGGGAAACTCTCAGTTAGCCAGGAGCGAGAGCGATTGCCATCTTACTGCTCTGGGAAGGCTGCCTGGTGGCCAGAACTTCCGCGTTCCCTCAGCCTTTTCACTGACTAGAGGACTTTCCAGCCTGAAATCTGGCACTTCTCACTAACCTTGAACTTGAACATTCAGTGACAGAAGGGAAAGGGAGAAGGTTTCAGCTGCTGGAGCTGGGTGACTGCATGGTGCTCTTGCAGTGGGGCATTTGTGGCTCCGCTGGTGCCAAGCTGTAGTGTTCTGAGGGTGTGTGAAGGAGGATGTTGGACCAGCCTGTGGAAGGGGCAGCTTTCTGAGCAGGTGGGAGTGGTGAGTGAGGAGGGGATTTGGTGGGGCAGGATGTGAGACGAGTTTACGCTGCTGGGAAACCATCTGGGGATGTCCATGAGGAGGAGAATCTAGCTGGCTGGTGAGTGTGGGCTGATGTCAGAGAGAAGAGCCCAAATTGCAAAGGGAATGAGAGACGGGATACCTTAGTAGCAGAAGGAGATCACCGTTGGGCTATTCAACTTTGTGCTGCCTCAGCAGTGAGGAGGGCCCATGGCAAGAGCTCTGTGTGGGAAAAGGCAAGTAGAATCGGATCTGAACCTGGAACTTTTTAGTGATACAAAGTCAAATATGAAAAAGGTCTGAGGAGTACTGATTAGAGGGAAAGTATACTGGCTGAGTGAGTGTATTCCTTCAGAAATCAATATTTTCTTTCCTTCCAGACCCTCCAAATGCTATCATTGTTGTTGCCCAAGTACATGGGTTTATTTCTTACGTGAGAGAGCTTATCTCATTTTGTTGCTGCATTCCACTGTCAGTTGTTTTCTTCCCTAATGATCCTGTATTTGATCTTGGTCAGACATCCCTGGTAACCACTGATAGAACGGTCCTTTTCCTTTCTCCCAGCCCAGTCAAAATATTTCCTGTGGTCTCCAGCCTGAGATTTGCCAATGACTCCTGGCTGTCATGAGAGGAGTTCAGTAATAAAACTCAAGAATGGAGTGGCCATATGTATTCGGTTGAGCAGGTGTTATTTTTATTCTTCTGCCAAGGCACATCTATCCCAGAGAATTTTTCTTTACTCAGAAAGAATGACCTCCGCACCACCATTCTCTAAAAGGTAAAAACGGTAATGCTTATTGGACACATTAGTCGGCTTTTACTTTGGGGACTGGCAGACCACCCCAGCAAATACAATGCACGGAATTCAGCAAACAATACAGAACAGTATGCTCGCGTGGCCAGATCATTAGTTTCCTTCCTTTTTCGCCTTGATTTTTGGGAAGTCCTTGCTTGTTCGTTGCATAGGCCCTGGGTTGTAGCAATAAAAAAGGCCAGAGGATGTTCAGATGGGTGTGCAGAGGAAGAGGGAAAGCAGGAATTCTGGGCCAGAGAGCAGATGGCCCACCAGTGACCTAGGAAGGAAATCTCAGGCTTTAAAGTTAAAAAATAGCAATTTTTCTTTTATGTGCATATTTCATGAAGAGGCACCACAGCTCCAAGTTGGAGGATTCCAAAAGTGGTCCGTGGAGTACCTGCCCTCCACGGCTTACCACCCAAAGAGGAAGGCTTTCATGTGATGCAGGCAGGCAGGCATCAGCTACAAGCAGTGGAAACACCCTTGTTCCACCCGTTTTGTGCCCCTGCTAAAATGCACATGGTGGCCAAGGGTGCGTGTAGGGGATTTTGGGTTTGTTTTTGGTGTTTTCCCCACAGTACCTCAGTTGTGCAATTCTGCTTCTGCCAGCTGCTTCCTGCTCCTGTCTTCCAGAAGAGCATGAGCCTCTGCCTGAGAGGTGATGGCAGGGGCAGGGCTGGAGGAGGCACAGGACCCCACACAGGTCCCTGGCACTCAGCATGCCTCTGGCTGTGTCCAGGAGGCATAGGATTTTTCTTTTCAGCCAGTACCTGGATTCCCTAAGGGTGGGAGGGGAATCCAGTGGTGATCTGAGGAAACCTGAAGGCCCCAGTCAGCATATATAGATGGTATCCTGGGCTGCACAGGGACAGCCAGGCCCTGGCCAGCCGCTGGCTGGGCCTTTTCTTTTTGAGGACATGTATTTACTAATAGTTATAGAGGTAGCAGTAGCCATAGGAATGCCCATAGATTCTAGCCTGTGAAAGTTTATCACAAGGAACAAAAACACCAGGATTTTTTTTTTTTAAAGATATTCTTTTGTAACCCCAAACACCTGCAGCTTCTAGGTGTTTTTACATAGATTTCAGAATTACCCAGAAAACATCCTCTGAGGATCTTGTACAGATCACCATTTGTACTTGTGCTACAAAGGGCAAAAATAAAACCCCCAGACAAAAAGCCTTTGGAAACCCTTTAGAGGAATATATATTTTAAAAGTCTTATCACTGAGGGAGGAATATCTATACAATTTAATCCTTTAAAAAGTGCTCTCAAACTTCTCTAACATACTGTATGTTTGAAAAGAATATTAATTTAGAGTAAGGCAAAAAATTAGTGAAGAGGAGGAGCTTTGGGTCCTTACAAGTGGTTAAATGAAATAATCCTCTAAAGAAAAAATCCCTGGCCAGATGTAGTGGCTCACACCTATAATCCTAACCAAGGATTATAGGCCTTCCAGGCCAAGGTGAGAGGATTGCTTGAGGCCAGGACTTCAGGACCATCCTGAACAAGTTATTGTGACCTGGCTAATGGAAAATTTAGCCAGGCATGGTGGCACGCACCTGTCGTCCCAGCTACTTGGGAGGATGAGGCAGAAGGATCACTTGAGCCCAGAAGTAGGAAGGCATGATGATGCCACTGTACTCAAGCCTGCGTGACAGAGGAAGACCTTGTCTCAGGAAAAGAAGAAAAAATAAAAAGGAAAGGAAAAGTCCTTGAAGACTCGCCTCTCATTCCTTCTTTTGTGTTTCTCGCTACTGTCTGTGGCCACTTGCTGTTTATTTGAGTCATTTTCCACGTTAGTTTGGAATGAGCCCAGCCTAGGTGATGTGTTTGAGGATGAACAACAAACAGTTATTCGAGACTGAAAGCTGCAGTGTGAGTGATGTGGTGGAGCACACGAGCTGTATGTTTAGTCTCCTCTAGTGGAGACACATAGGGGTTATAGTGGCACAGCTACAGGTCTGCTTCTCCCTCCCCTCAATCCCGATCGTTGACAATTTCCTGTTGCCCCCTGGTTGAAGCCCAGCTAACCCTGACAAGGCTGCAGGCCCTGCGTGGTCCGGCGCTGTCCCTCGCCTCCTTTCCTTGGACTGCCTTTACCCACATCACCTCCTGGCCCTTGCACGTGCTGTTCCCTGACACACACTTTCTGTTTGTCTTCTCTGAGCTGACCGTTCATCCTTACGTCTCATCTCTCTGGATCTTCCCTGGATTCCTCTAGTTTGGGTGAGATGTCCTTTTCATGTCCTTCTAACTTCTGTTTAGAAACTTCAGTAGCATTATCTTGTAATCGCCTGTTTGTGTCCATCATTTGTCAGTGAGCTGATGAAGTCAGGGCCTATCTTGGTTTTGTGCTTATGGCTGTGGTATTGGGCATTGGGTTGGTGCCCCATAAGTATCTGTTGGATGAAGGAATGCATGGAAAGCAGAATCTGGCCTTTGTTACTTCTGTGTTTTGCTCAATGCTGGATGCCCTGCCGATCCTTCTTTCCAGCCCACAAGACTCCACGGACTGTTAGCTGAGGATAATGTGAATGTGCGGGATTGTCAGCTATAGTCAGGCTGTTGGACGTTTGCTTATGCAGAGAGAACAACTTGGAGTTTCACAGTTTTAGTTGTGAATTCAGAATCTTGGGTTATACATGAGCTGTACTGGTTTGGTTTTTAAATTGAATTTCTGCTTATTGTTCAGTGCAAATGAATGAAAGGAAGGTCCGCCTTACCAGGTGCTCCTCCCTACCAGGGCACTGTGGCTCTCTGGATATTCTTGTAAGACAGGAAAAGCGATCACAGATCAATTCTAGTTGCTGCCTCTGAGAGAGGAAGATAAATGGGTCTGGCTTTGTGAGGAATCTTGCCTTTCTCTCATCCCTCCTCCTCCCTCTCCCTCTGCCAATAATTACAAAGCTGAACTGAGCTGCTACTGAGAGTCCAAGTTCTTTCTTGGCTCTGAATAAGAGAACATAGATAGCATGTGTGTCTAGGTTCTTTGGGTGTAGATGTACGTACAGGCATCTGCACATACGCTCGGCCTTTGGCCTGAAATGACAACCCCACGTGAAGACCTGCTTCTCGTTTCCTAAGCAGATGCACAGCTATATTTATGTTTATCTAAATCTTTCTGGGTTAGTTTACTACGATGTGGCTAAAAGAACAGGGATATGGAGCCCAGTCACTTAGATTAATGGAACAAGTTGATGCAAACGCTGACATGAAGGATTGCAGTTATCAACATGAAGAGGGCGGGCCTCTGAGTCGAGAGGTTTGCTGTGTAGTGGGGTCATGCTAGTGCCACTTTAACTCTGGGGCACACGTCACTTAACCTCTTAAGACTTTCTGTTTCTGAGCCGTAAAACGGGGGTGGCAGCTCTTATACTATTGCCGAGAGGGCCTGCCCTGATAATGCCTGCGCAGCTCCACTGGACAGGCACCTGTTTACCCTTGATATTGCTCAGTAGCCACCTGAGCCCTTCCCAGCGCTCCAGCTCAGGTAGGCACTTCTCTTCAGGGGGTCTCTGCTGGGACTCTGCACCCCCTGCTGTGCACACCACTGGCTCTGCTTCCCACGCCAGTGCCAAACCTTTGAGCAAAGAGCCTCCTCATGCCCGTCTCTGTAATCTCAGCGCCCAGTGTGGTGTCCAGCGCACAGC
>NW_003852519.1:433531-444794 GCF_000181295.1 Otolemur garnettii
TTTTTTTTTTTTGAGAAAGAGATGCTTGCCCACATTGGGAAGGGATGTCTGCCCACATTGGGAAAGGGATGCCTGCCCACATCTGCTGCACACAGTCTACCTTTCAAATGCTAATCTCACCCAGAAACAGCCTCACAGACACACCCACAAGTGATATTTAATCTGGGCACCCCATACGTCAGTCAAGTTGACATAAAATTAACCATCACAGTCATTAATAACTTTTAGGTTGAAAAGAGAATGTTCTTGTCTATAATGTTGTCTGTGTGAGAGCACATGTGTGTATATACATTTTAACATAATATGAATAAAAGAAATAAGGAGTCCACATCTTCAGGGGAAAAGATGGTCTCAAAGGATCATTTTTTCTCATTACTGACCTCTTTGACTCTCAGATTGTAATCATTGTAAGGCCAGATGCTTGTTTGGAAACTCTTAGCAGTTACGCATGGTTTTCTAGGGAGAGTATGTTCTTAGTGCTTGGTTGCATTTTTGCAAGTGAATAGTTGCATTTTTGAGAAAGAACATTCCTTCTCAGTCAAAGCATGCTACTTCTTCCCACAAATTCTCTTTTCATCCCTTTCTTAGTTTCTGCAGACTGGAGGGAATAGAGTGACCTCTTCCTTCCTTTCTTCTTACTGGACTTGCCACCAATCACATTAAATGATCTTGATGTTTCTCCAATTTATAAATAAATACTTCTTAAAATGGAGCCATGATGGGATCTGGCACATTTAGGAAGCATTTCCATCATTTGCTACATTGGATGATTGGCGTCTGTCATAGACCATGCATCAGAGATAGTGAAAAAGTTTCTTACTATCAATCATGCTTGTTTGAGGCCCCAAGAGCGGTCTAGGGGAGCAACCACACTCCGTAGGCCTCCATCCTGGTGCATCCTCCGTGTTTCACATGCCTTCTCATCGCCTTACGCTTCTTAGGTTTACAAATCCCTTTTCATTGATTCCATTTCAGTCTGGCATGGTGGTGTAGTGAGACTAGCACTTGGCTGGGGAATTAGGACTAGCTATGTCCTTGAATAAGAAACTTACCGGTTTTCCTGGCGTAGTTTTTCTCTTCAGAAGTTGAGCTACCCAGCTTGGTAGTTCTCTGGCTATCAAGGCGTTTTGACATCTGAATTCTGAAAGGATGCAAGAGAGTTTCAATCTTTCAAACCTTACTACTTTCCAGGACTAATTTGGTTCACTGTCGGTTACACTCCCATGAGAAGCAAAAAGAACCACACTGACTTCTTCAGATAGAAACTGATAGAAATAAGAAGGTTATAGTTGTTGGGGGCCTATCAATTTATTTCAGGTATACCGATGATAAGCGTGAACTAAATTGCTCAGTGGACCCATGCATATTATTTAATATTTTCATTGTTTGCCTTGTTTTGATTTCTGAACTGCTTTGGATAGTGGCGTATTTTGCTGCTTTTGTGTTTGGTTAGGAACTCCTTCCTCCCTTAGTGACGATGGTGCTATAGCTGGCTGCCCTCGTTCCCCAAAGATCCATCTTACACATCTAGCTAAGACGAGGGAGGCATTAGACAATTAGACTCAGCCCTAATACATTGATTTTCTCACATCCAGGGATTAACTCCCTCCACCAAAGACTCAAGTGAAGAAAAGAACAGGTAGCAAAAAGTTTGTTATAATAATGAATTGTTCTTATTGGACTGCAAAGTCATCTGCTTAAAAACTAATTAGAGCATTTCCCCAGTGGTGTCAATGATCTACTTCTATATGCCCGTGGTCTGCTGGACATTGATACCACTTATCAGAAACTGGCCAGAGAGTAGTGGTCTCCTAGCCCGTCTCCCTCTCGCAGGAGCATGCTGAGGGTGGCTCATTACTTCAGCTGATCTCACACCTTTTATTTCAGGCTTATATGAGGGTTTCTCCTCTTCCAAGACTGATGCTCCTTACTTTCTGTTCTTTAAAATCTTTGCTTTTGGATCCCACGGTTGACAAGGAAAATGGGTGTCATCTTTAGCATCACACATAGGCAGTTAGGAAACTTTAAGGTGCTCCAAGTGCGGTCAACGTTTCCTGGTGGCACAGATAAAGATGACCTTGTTATGGAAGCCTGCGAGGTCAGACTCTTCTGCATTCCTCTGAGTACAGACCTAATTTCTTTCTCACATGGCTGGTAGACTCCCCACATGGATGGAGGATAAGGATGGTCATTTATCGTGCTAGGGCAGCTGTACGCCACCTGCATCTGGTTCCGTTGTGGCTGGAGCACCGTTAAGTCCATTGGGTTTCTTTGTTTTTAAGGATAATTTTTGTTTAGCTCATAGATTGTCAAACACAGCCTTACCTTTTCTTTCTCTTACAGTGTACTAAAGATTGGTGTTCTGTGGCCTTATGCGCTTATTTGCATGGCTAAAGGTAGCTATTTGTACTTTTTAGTAAATTTCATGCACCGTTCTGCTAGGTCCCTGGTTGGTTTTTTTTGTCGTGTATCAAAACCCACAAAAGTCCACTGATATCCATGGAAGGATGTGGAAAATCAGGACGTAAGACTGATATTAGAAAGAAGAATTCCTGACTGTAAATACAATGTTCATTTTCACTACCAGTTAAGGGCGTTAGACCGCAATTCAGTGAGTAAATCAATACCGTGTATTTTTGTTTGTACTTTCATTTTCAAGGCTAATTGTTTTAATTTAAAGATTCAGTCTTGCTTGGATTCAATAATCTGAACTGGGCACAAACACGTCATATTTGATTTGAATTTTTATAAGATTAGCTTAATTTCCCATTTCACAGGTAACACAAAGACTTAGCCACAGTTTTACAACAATACCTCCATTGGAGGTAAGGGATTTAAATTATCAGACAACTAAGATGAAAATGAAAAATGTAAAAAGAACTCTTATAAGTGAATTTGCTCATTCTCTTTTGAAGGGCCCTGAGATCCATTTTAAGCCTGGGTGTACGTACCACTAGACTGTATTATTTCCTCATTTATATGTAAGTTAATAGTACTAGAAATAGAAAGAGGAAAGGAGACATCGGCTTCAGACTTCTTTCGGAGTATGGCTGTTACTTTCTGTGACTCCCATACCTCAAGGAACCGAGAACAAATGCTGGGCCTTAGTTTACATTTTGTTTTCCTAGAAATGTCACCAGACAATAAACTCAGAAACAGATTGCCCAAAGAAAAATTCCCTAAGGAGTTGTTGCTCTTTTTCTGCTTATGTCTCCTTTTTTTCTTATGGGATTTCACCATAAGATGACATGTACTTAGTAAGTTACCTCTCGAACTTTTCTGCTTTTGTTGAAAATAGAAGAGGTATGTCTTTAATTTCTATATGGAAATGTACGTAAAGACAAATGGCCTTTCTAAACACTGTTATAAAATTAATTGGTAATTAATTCCACAGATGTGTATTGCCACATGGACAGACGATAAGGGTAATCATTTGTCACAGACGTTGATAACTGGAAAAAAAGGTGATTAAAGGAAGTTGGCCTTATGTGTAAGAACAACCATGGCCGATTAATTTTAACTTATTTTTCTTTTAATGTGTGCACAAGATAAATGTAAGCATCCTGTGTCCATCTAAAAGTTCTTTCAATAAACACAAAATAATTATAAACGATAACGTGGGGTTTATTTTTCTCAGTGGCAGATAAATCGATGCCTGTAACAATTGCTGGGTTCTTCTCTGTGGCATTTTTGGAATCCTTGCTAATTTGGTAGACTAAATGGGCATCAAGTTTTACTTAGCTTTTTTAAAACACTTTTGTGGTTTTGTTTCCATTGATATTTTGCTTAGAAAGTCTGTCTCCACCCTAAGATCAAGTAAATTATCGAGTTAAATAGATGAAGCATTCCGTTTCATTTTTCCATTTAGGTTTTAAGATTTTCTCGGAGAAGGTTCCACACGTATTCAGAAGTGACAGGAACAGTGTAATGAACTGTAGCTACTCATCACTTCACTAAGCCTCGAGAATGATCAATACATGACTCAGCTTGTTTTATCTGTGTCCTACCACACTTCTCGCCCCTCTTCCACCCTATTCTTTTAAAGGGTAACTTCCTTGTAATTTCATCTCTAAATACTTCAGCATATGTCTTTAATAGATATTAAAAACAAACAAACAAACAAAATGGTATTATCATACCCGATAAAGTTAACAGGCATGTCTTCATATTATCTATTATCTAACTAATACCTGGAGTTCAAATGTGATCCGTATTGTTTTTGGCGTTGAGGATACAGCATATAAAAGTAAGGCCTGTAAGTCTCAGTACCCAAGAGCCAATATTCTAGTGTGAGGAAATAAATATACAAGTAAAATAAAAACAAGATAATTTTTGCTAATGATCAGTGCTTTGAGAGAAGCTCAGTGGGTAATAGGAAGGAAAGTGGCAGGCCCAGAATGAATCTGTACCCGGTGGGATGGTCTGAGGACAGATGTGAGCACTGGGGTTAGATGACAAGGAGCCAGCCCTTGTTGGCTGGGTCAAGGGACAGCGGCCGAGGTGGACAGGTTTGCCAGCACACAGGGAGCTTGGTGGGCCTTTGGAATATGTCATCTAACCAAGAAACCTTTCACTGATAATGCTGCCTTTAGTTATAATCATTAGTAATGGGTCACTTTTCAGAGTCTAACTTTTCAACAGGGTAAAATAGAACCCTCCAGATACATTGATAGGGAACTTTGCTGTTCATTTTGGTTTATTAGTTATGCTTAATTGCCCCTGGACATTTCAGAAAAAAATAAAAAGAAACTGAAAATTGAGACTTCTTAAAGACCTTTTAAAATATACAAACTCATAAGGGCACAGATCCTTATCTGTGTGTAATAATAGAGCTCTGGTTTTTGTAGGGCAGGTTCCTTCTTGAGATTTGGGGCACTTCCTGGTTATTTCTGGGTAAAATAAAAGTGAGAACTTCTTTTTTTTTTTTTTTCTTTACAGCTTTTTAATACTTCTTCTTATCTAGGCAAAAACCAGGAAGTGGGAAACGAATATATAAAAACCAGTAATACATACACACACGTGTGTATTTTCATATATGTCTGAATATGGGTGGTAGAGAGGAGATAAAGGATGCATAGAAAAGATGAGTTCTATTAAATTTGAATTAAATGAAATGGCAAATTAGAGCACATTCTTGTCTTAATCTTTTCTGTAATAAAGATAAAATGGGGTATTATGCTCATGTGATTGAACAAAAGTAGATGATTCCAACCTTTTTTTCTCAGCCATTAAAAGAAGAATTTGAAAGAAACAGTCCTTGCATATACATACTGAGAGTTTGTGGGCCTTTCCTCAAATGCAGCCAGCCACAGTCAGACTCAACAGTCGTAGACATTTCATTTAGTCCATGGTGGAGGTATTTGTTGATTCGCATTTTTTCTTTTTACAAGAAAATCATCAAGGTTAATATTCACTGCTGAATTTAACCCAAAGTAGAATTCCATTTTGTTATAAGACATCTTAAAAATGCCGTCTTCGATTTAATCTAAAAAACTCTATTATTGTCACTCCTAAAAAGGTGCTGGTAGTTTAGCTTAACCATCAGCTGCAATAAAGGCTGTGGATGGTTTTGTAATTTATGAAATTGTCCTCTTGCTGATTTGTCTTCTTGATTTGCTAAACATCAGAGCTCTCGTGTTCACCAAGGACTAACTATTGGATATCTGTTCTCAGTATAGGGATACCAGTAGGTGGGATGGAGAGTTTATGGTAAACTCAGTCTTTACTTAAGCACTCTTCCAGGACCTGGAGCTGTCAAAGGTAAACCAGGAAATTATTGTTTATATCTGTCAGGAATTCAGTGTACTTTTATGAGCTTTCATGCCCCTCAGAGAACATTTTGTACACCATGGTCATCAGGAGGGGTCTGGGATAATTTTAGAGTGGTACGGAGATTGCATGTCAGCAACTTAGTCTGCTGTGACTAGTGGTGTGACTGCTTTCCTAAAATCTTAAGTTTGTGTGGCAATACCTTTTTTTCCCCTTAGTAAGAAAATGGTAGACACACCCCTAGGTGCCTACCATTCATTTAGTAAACATTACTAAGTATGGGAAATCAGTAACTTAGGCCAATGTGGAGCACTTAGCACAGTTCTAGCAAAAGTAGAGCTGATTAAGTACAGTACTATTGTGTTGTTGTTAAATAGTAAGCATTTGTCGTGTTCTTGCATTTAAAACACTTTTAAGCGTTGCGGGGAAAGGAAAGCACATGAGCTGTGGTCTTTACCTTTAGGGCACTCAGCCTAGTTGAGATAAGACTGTGTGTAAGGAGATAAGGAATGGCACAGAGCAGTAAGCCGTCAATGCCAAATGCACAAATGCAAATGTGCTAAAGGGCTTTAACCAGGGAGAGAGTCCTTGTGAACTAGAGTAATAACGGCAGTAAGAACAGCCAACATTGACTGAGTGCTTGCCATCTACTAAGTACTGATCAAGTATTTTATAGGTATTTGCTCATTTAATCTTCATGTCAGTCATGGGAGAAAGGCGTTTCTATTATTATTCCTGTTTTATGGCTCAGAAAACTGAGCTGGGATAGCCAGCCAGCACAAGGTGCCGAGGAAATGTTGGGGCCTCTGTTATATTCTGGGCTGCCTGTGTTCCGAGCCACTGTCTTGTCCATACCAGGGAGCTCTAGGAAGACTTGATGAAAGTGGGGGCCTTATGAGCCCAGGAAGTGAGCCTCCCGGAAGAAGCTGGTGTATATAGGGAAAGAGTGAAAGGTGTGATTAAAGGGCCCTCAGTCTAGGCGAAAGGTGCTCAAACTTGACCTAGAGAGCAGTTGGAGAACCAGTGAATGAATTTTAAACAGTAGAATAACATGATCGCTCTGAAAGGATAGATGTCACAAGAATACTGGGTATTGCAGGATGGACCCTGTAGTTCAAGTTTGGGCTTCCTGACCCTGTCTGCTTTAGCCTTGTTGCTGTCCAGTGGTTTGTTTGATTTTCCATTAGTCCTTTCTCCCTTGGCCTTGAGGGATGAATACCTACAGGATCTCTGTCATCAGGCCGTAGGGACACACTGTGTCACTGGTGATCAGGGGACTTTCCAGCAACTTGTACAAAGCCTAAGTCCTGCCGTATAACCTGCCTTGTCATTTCCTCAGGGTTCCCTGGACTTGGGACCAAAGAATCCACGTTTCAGGGCAGTCCTGGAACCCAGGAGGACCGTGGTGGTATATGGAAATACACTGTAGCTCTAGCTGCTCCTTGGGGTCTGGCTCTGGGTACCAGAGGCTGATTAAAAGGATTCTTTGTGATTCTTTGGTCAAGACTGCATGGTTAAGGGAGTAACCATAATTTTCTCCTCTGCGCTGATTAATCTGAGATTTAAATACAGGCTCCAAAATAAAACGTAAGTGGTGGTATCTCAAGGAAGCAAACCAAGCTTAGCATTAAATGACATGGGGCTCCTGAAAATGTGGGAAGGACTCAGAACAGAGGTTACTTACTGCATCTATGACTCTTTTTAGACAAAGAAAATATGTGATTAAGAAATGTTTTGGCAAGATATCACCACGATTATTTACTGGGAAGGAGGCCCAGGACTCAGCCAGGCAGGGAAAATGTGGGGTGTTTGCTGGGTTTGTGGAAAGAGTCCATTTTAAAGTATGGAAGCAGAATGAATGCTTGGGGTGGGGGGGCACCATAAGGCAGGCCTCTGCTGATAGGGGATTCCTACTCATGGCAAGATACGTAGAGGAAGGTAGGTGTCAGCCGGAAGTAGGGACCAGGGTGGTGCTCAGACCTAGCTCCGTTCATCAGGCATGATTTGAATCTTTAGAGACATAGCATGGTACATTTACTGTTTTATTTTAAGCCATGCCTAACTCTTCCCCAGTCTTCTCCAGGAAGAAAACGTGATTGTTTGCTGTCATCCTGGCCTAAAAATGTCCACAGCTATACTAACAGGCAAGCTTCTGTAAGCAGGTCACATTTGCCATTCTGGTTCTAACCATTGACTCCTAGCTTTTTATAAAAGAAAAGAAAAAAACCAACAACAACAAGCTGACATCAATTGAAGTTTCAGGTTTGAGGGTGTTTGGAGAAGTGGGAGTTCTCTGCCTTGTCTCTTGTGGATGTTGGGTGTGTTTCTGCATTCTGGCTGGGCACACTTCCCCCTGGGTAGATTCTCTCCAGAACCATTTTTTCTCCTGCGGGGAGTCTCTCCTGCCCTTTTTTCTCTGATAGCTGCCACATGCTCTCCCCAGGGCATACGGTCCGAACCCTCCTGGGAGAGCTTCATCTGCTTAGTGTAACTTCTGGAAGAGGATAGAACTGATTGATTTTCAGGTGCCAGTGCGGGCTCCCGGTGCTGTTCCTGCCACTAGTTCCACGTCCCCAACGTCACAAACATGAATTTAAGATGCAATGTGAAAAGGGTCAGAATATTCCAAGATGAGATTAACGCTGGTCTGCAAGTGCTTTGTGATGCCAAGGTAACTGAAGTGTGTCTGGTGGCGTCCAGAGCTGGAGTCGGCAGCTGCCAGGAGGAGAGGACGGCTCTGCGGCCTGGGAAGGGATGTGCCGGTGCCCATTTCCGGCCGCCTTTCCATCCGTTGTCTAGCACAGGCTGGCGGGCGTGAATCAGTTTGTGGCAGATCCCACATGAACTGTCCTCTACCTCCCTCCCCTGTCCCCTGCCCCACGTCCTTACAGGACACCTGTCCATTTTGTATAAATTCAAGCACCATGTTATAATATCCCTGTAATTTTATTTATTTATTTTTTTTTGTTTTCCTTACTGACCTTGGACTTCCGTACAAAGAATGAGATTAGTCATAATCCTTACTTCACGACACATTACCTTCACATTTTTATTTAGAAGAATGAAATAGGCAGCTATCTTAGTTCAGGCTTCTATGACAATAGTCTGTAAACTGGATGGCTTATAACCAACAGAGATCCATTGTTTTCAGTTCTGAGGCTGGAAGACTGAGGTCAGGACAGCAGTATAGTGGAATTCTGGCGATGGCCCTCTCCCTGGGGATGGACTGCTCACGGTGTCCTCAGTGGCAGAAGGGTGAGGAGCTCTGCAGGTCTCTTCTCCAAGGGCTCTGATCCCTTTCCCTAGGGCTCTACCCTCCTGACCTTATTACTCCTGAAAGGCTCCACCTCTAAATACCACCACATGGAGGGTTAGGGTTTCAACAACATGAATTTTGGGGGGGATACAGACATTCAATCTGTAGCAGTGACCATAAACCTATCCCCCAAATAAAAGATAAGACCTTGACAGTAACCTGCATTTGACCAGATCATGGACCTCCCATATCCCTCTTTGTTCCTTTACTCAAGGTAAATCTGAATCTTGTGTGCCTCTTCCCTTTTTTTTTCTTTTCTACGTATTTTCTTTCATCTCTGTGTACTCGTACGTAAGATTCAAGATCAGCCTGAGCAACAGTGAGATCCCATCTCTACTTAAAAAAAAAAAAAAAAGATGGCGAGAAGAGAAAAATGACCCAGGCCTTGTGGTAGGCTCCTGTAGTTATAGCTACTTGGGAGTCTGAGGCAAGAGGATCACCCGCGCCCAAGAGTTTGAGGTTGCTGTGCGCTATGATGACGCCATAGCCCTCTACCAAGGGCAAAAGGGGGAGATTATGTCTCAAAAAAATAAATAAATAAAAACATAAATATATAAATAAATAAGACCGTAAATATACACACATAAAAAGTACGTATGTATATAGATACATATTTCTTTTTAGTTGTCTTCTAAGTTTATAAAAGAAGCATCAGACCCTATGTAATCTTTTGAGGCTTACTTTTTTTCTTAATGTTTTTACTGCTAATGTTCTCTCTGTTACTACGTGTTACTAGTTCATTTCCTTTTCTGCTACATAATGTCACATGTGATCATACTCTGGTTATTCATTCATTCTCCCACTGATAGACATTCGGGTTAGTGCTAAGATTTTGGCTGTTACAGTTTTGCCTGCAAATATTTGTGTATATTTAATCAGTTGCCCCTGTGCAAGAGATCTCTTTGAGTATATGACTCCGTTCTTTGAAAACCAGCAGTATGCTATATGCTGGGAGAACGTCTGTGGGAAGCACAGTAAAGATAAACCCTCTGTGTTTCGGTTTGGTACGAAGAAGTTACATGTAAATTTTGTAGGAAACAAGACACCTATATGGTTTGGATATCTGTCCCCTCCAAAATGCATGTTGAAATTTAATCCCAGTGTGGCAGTACTGAGAGGTGGGCCTTTAAGAGGTGACTGATCATGAGGGCTCTGCCCTAATGAATGGATTACTCCCATCATGGATTCATGAGTGACCGTGGCAGTGGGACTGGTGACTTTATGAGAAGAGGAAGAGAGAGGACTGAGCTGGCACGCTCAGCTCCCTGGCCCTGTGAGATGCTGTACCATCTGCAGACTCTGCAGAGTCCCCACCACATGCGGCCTCTCGGACTTCCCAGTCTCCAAAACTGTAAGAGATAAATTTCATTTCTTTATTGATTATTCAGTTTCAGGTATTTTGTTATAAGCAGTAGAAAACAGACTAAGGCAGAGACCATCTTGTTTCATTTAACTTTATTCCTCCCACCAACTTCCCAGCCCTACCTAGTGCTTGGAACAACTCTGGGCACACAGTAGGCGCTTTCTTTCATCGTGGCTTCATTGTAGTTGATGCCTGTTGATGTCATCTTATGTTACATTCTTTGAAAGTAAAGCCATGTTCCCTGTGACATCAGTCGCTTTGCACTATTATTCCTCCATGGGTCTAATCAGGTCAGTTGTTTTCTTTGCGTTGTTTTATTTAGCATCCACCTTGAACTAGGCAGGCACCATCTCAATGAAGCCTTGTTTTTAATGTTTGTGTGTATGTGGGGGTTTTTTTGGGGGGGGGAGTCTCATTTTGTCACCCTGGGTAAAGTGCTATGGTGTCATCACAGCTCACGGCAACCTCAAACTCTTGGGCTCAAGTGATCCTCTTGCCTCAGTCTCCCAAGTAGCTGGAACTATAGGCTCTTGCCGTGACATCCAGCTAGTTTTTCTGTTTTTAGTAGCAACTGATTCTTGCTCTTGCTCAGGCTGGTCTTGAACTCCTGAGTTCAAGCATTCTACTCAGCCTCCCAGAGTGCTAGGATTATAGGCATGAGCCACCAGGCCCAGCAAAGCCTGGTTTTTCTCTTAAAGTAGCTGCTATCTAATTGGGAGATTTTTATACAAGCTGAGAACTACAGTACATTGTGATATGTGCTGTAATACTTAGAGAAAAGGTGCTTACCTCTCCCTGGGAGAGAAGTCCGGGGT
>NW_003852519.1:444969-445318 GCF_000181295.1 Otolemur garnettii
CAAAGGGCTGGCTTGTGTCTTTGGCTTTGGGGTGACAGACAATAGACGGTAGCTGTTTTCACTGACTCTGAACTACTATCCTACAGCTAGTCTGCATCTGTGCCCCGGTGACATCCTCTCACTCTCTCCCTTGGTGGCATGTACAGTTGGCTGAGAGAGGAAGCCCAGAGTCGGGGGAAGATTCTGGTCACCTCTGATCCTTGTCAGCCTGTGTGCTTGGACAGTACCAGGGCTGGGACACAGGAACAGTCTCTGGTGGTGGAGTGGTGTTTTTCTCTCCAGGGACTAGACCGAGATAACTCCCTGGGTGGGGTAGCAACCGCACATGCTGGAGAGTCTGCTGTCCACT
>NW_003852519.1:445944-483957 GCF_000181295.1 Otolemur garnettii
GCTGCAGACTCCTAATCATTATCTACACGTTCTTTTGCATGTGTTTGTCCCGTCGCTGTCTTTAGAAGACACATTCCTCTGGTGCATGGAATAAGATGTTCTTTTCCTTTCCTGTGGAAGTGCTATTTTCGCTCTCCTTAAAAACCTACTGAGCAAGAGACAAAAATCACTGTTCCCTTGGAGGGCACATACTAGTGGAAAGAGACAAAACATTAAGCAAAAAAACCAAAAAGCAACTAAATTCAAGGTCAGAGAGTGGCAAGTGCTATACAGAAAAAAGAAATGTCTCAGCATTTACCATGTATCAGTTTACCAGTGTGCTCTATTCCCCTTAGAGCAGGCATCCTCAAACTATGGCCCACGGGCCACATGCGCCCTGCCAAGGACATTTATCTGGCCCGCCAGGTGTTTTGCCACCACTGCCTGTCCTGCTTAGCAGCCCACTTGTCCTGGGCCTGTAGTCCAGCCCTCCAACGGTCTGAGGGACAGTGAACTGGCCCCCTGTTTAAAAAGTTTGAGGACCCCTGCCTTAGATTGTCATGTGATAACCGATGTGGATTTGGTCACAGAAAAATGGTGATGTATGTGGCTTAATAGCTGCCATCTCTGTACCTCGTGCTGGCAGAATTTTGCTAAGATCTGTCAAAGGATACTGAAAACAGGCTCTCGTGAAACATGTAGTTTTCTGGCAGTTTTGTGCATGTCAAACCAATCTGGTGTTGTCCTTCCTTTTAATGATGTTATCAAATCTATTCCACATTCACAAGATTTTCTTAGAAGACTTTTCTGATATGAACAGATTCTACTGAATTGAAAACGAGATTTCTCCCTTATGTAATTAACATTTTGAGAATACACCAATAAAGTGGGGATATAGACAAGGAAGAAACAAAGAGGAAGTTGGAAAAAAGAATCAGGAGGGAAGGGAGGGAAGAGCGGCAGCAAAGCCATTCTGTTTACAGAACTGGAATTCTTTCTCAGACCTTGGGATTCTCCTACAGGCACTGGAGTTGCGCAAGGTTTTGTCTACATTCCCCAAATCGTGGGTACTCCAGCTGGAGTTGAGCTGCTTTTATAGTCCTGCCCAGGCTCGCACTTTGAGGGTGGGGAGGTGGGCAGTGGTGGTGAAACGGGGCACGTACCAATGACACAAACTGGAGAGAGCAGTGGTTTCATTCACGTGACCCCAGGCCTGGCAAGGCTGTTCTTTTCTCAACCTTCAGCGTCGTCCTGTAGGCTCTGTCACACGTGGAGTCAAGATTTTGAGGAATTTCCAGCTCTCACTTTTGTGCTGTCCTTGTCTGGTAGCCAGGTAGAGGGTGTGCATGTTCTTCTGGCACCTGCTTCTCTTCACTTTTGCTCCAGTGCTGGAGACCCAGGGTTATCCCGAAGGATTGCCCTCGTCCTCTGACCTAGCTGTGGGCTCAAGGAGCTTTGGAATCCTGTGGGGTCAGTGGCCCGCAGCATAGTCAGTTGGCTTTTTTCCCAGATCACCAGAGACATCTTTCTTTTCCTAATCATCGACTCCTGGAACATCGAATTAGGAAGACCCTTTATTGTTCCTATAATATAACTTCTTCATTGGAGTCATGAGGAACTCTAAGGTCTGGGGAATGGGAGGGGGGCGATAGGTGTAAAAACAATTAAAGACAGCTAAATGAGAGAAAATGAAAAAGCCTCTTAACACATGCAGTGCACATCATCTGGGGGAAACTTCAGCAGCGAGTAACTCAGAGCCTCAAGTTCAGTTTTACTTTGTTTTTCTGTATAGCACTTGTCACTCTCTGACATTGATTTTGGTTGTTTTTTGCTTAAAGTTTGTCTCTTTCCATTAGAATGTGCACTGCACGGAAACAGTAATTTTTGCCTCTTCATTATTGCTATACCCCCAGTACCTAGCTAGAATTATGTGTAGAATCCAGTAGGCAGATACTGGTTGAAACACTAATGCATGATCTTTGGGCAAGTAACTTAACCCTTCCTGTACTTTAGTTATTCTTATGAATAAAATAAGGATTAAAAGTGGTGCCTGCCTCATCAAGTTGCAATGAAACCTAAGGGAGTTTAGGAGTTTATCATCTAAGCACTTATGACCATCCTAGCACATAATAAATGCTCAATAAAGGTTCCCTGTTACAATTATTAAGTGTTTGACTTGTAGACTGTAACCTCCTCAGACACTATTTCTTATGTCATCTTTTATTTCTAGTAGTAATTTGACAGACACATGATTGATGATCTGCATTTGTTGAGCAGGTAGATAATTATAGAAAAATTGTAGGCATATCTTTGTAAATATTTGTTAAATTTAAACGAATAGGTTTACTTCCCGTTCTTTTTCCCTAAGCTGCAGTTGTTGAACCTACACAGAATAGTGTGATTATGTTGTGCCTTAGCTCATGACTTAGGCAGTGGGGCTGATAATTTGTTGGCTGACATTTCTTGAGAATTGACAGCAATGTTAAAAATTTGGTGGATCTTGAATGTCATCCCAGCCTGTAAGTTGCAGAGGAGTCACTTGAGAGCTCTCCCATTCATAGTTGATACTTCCCAGAAAAGCTTCCCTGGCAAAGGCAATACTTAGCAGAGGCTGCCGCATCTGAACAGACAGGTTGAGGGAGAGACATCCTCCTTACCTCCAGGCTTATTGAGGTATAGAGTGCCATCACATCATCACAGCTCACAGCAACCTCAAACTCTTGGGCTTGAGCAATCCTTTCGCCTCAGCCTCCCGAGCAGCTGGGACTACAGGCACCTGCGATAATGCCTGGCTAGTTTTTCTGTTTTCAGTAAGGATGGAGTCTCACCCATGCTCAGGCTGGTCTCGAACTCCTGAGCCAAGGCCATCCACCTGCCTTGGCCTCCTAGAGTTCTGGAATTACAAGCGTGAGCCACTGCACCCAGCCCAGGATCCTACTTTTAAATTAGAGTCAGTCATTTGACTTTTGTGGGCCTTATAATTTCTCTGGTAAAATTAGAGAACTTGATCATCACCAAGGAACTCTTTTATTTTTAAAATTTCCCAATTCTGTAGAAAATGTTGAAGAAGGCCCCAGATTGATGAAGAATTTAAGGATCTAGATTTATGTGGAGATAGTAATAAAACAGAAGTAGATGTTACCGTAAGAGCCTTGGGCCAGTGGCTGAGTAGCATATAGTATCTGTTTGTGAAAGGAGCTGGAAAATTATGGTAATTAAATAGACAATGAACTCAGAACTCACATTGTCACAAAAATGTTTGACCTTCTGACTTGGATGAGTGTATTAAACATGAACTAAGTTGCACGTTGGCTGCCCAATCTGGGCATCTGTTTTGTGAACCTTTCCCATAACTAAGCCTTAAGAGATTTCCAATCATGCCCATAGGGTAACATAGTTTGGCAAGAGGATTTGGACCTTGACGACATCTCTTGCCCAATTTGGCATCCAGAAAAGGCTGACTTGCCTAATTTGAAAATAAACTGAAAACAAAAATTAAAAACAAAACCTCTGGTTGTTACATGTTTGATGAAATGCCATAGAAAACACTAATTTTTTTAATACCCCATTACTATGGAGAATATTTTTTCCATTGACTCCTAAGTATCTGGCCTTGGTTTCCTGTCCTTCTCTGATGCAGTGTTCTGATGATGCTAAATCATTATAGCAATGGTATGAAATGAAATGGCATATATATCTAGTATTATATGTGTATGTGTCTGCCTACATTCCCAACATCTATAATAGTATTAGTTTTCTATTGCTTCATAATAAATTACTGCACGTTTAGTGCTTTAACACAGTCTATATTTATTATCTCTGTAACTGTGGGTGAGGAATCTGGACACAACCTGTCTGGGCCATCTGTTTATGACCTCACATGGAAGTGATTACTATGTGAGCCAGGGCCGTGGTCTCATCTGAGGCTTGACTGAAGGAGAACCCATTTTTGTTGGCAGGATTTAGTACCCTGTGGCTTTGGGACAGAGGATTTTGGTTTCTTACTAGCTGTTAGCCAGAGGTTGCCCTTAGTTCCTTACCATATAGACCTTCTGATATGGTGCCCCACACAGCAAGGCAGCTTTCTTTCAAAATTAGTAGGGGAGGTTAATGTCCTTAGGGATTTTAATGTTTTCCCATAACGTGAATGTCTTTGTAGATCTGACCTTAGTTTCCCCCCTATTATCCCTGGAAGGAAGATGTAGAATCAAGATCTAAAAAGGCTAACTGAAATGTCTAACATGCAGATCAGCTAATGGTTGTGTTGGAATAAGAATATTAATTGGTTAATAACAAAAATGAACCCTTATATCTCAGGCATTGCACCAAGAGCTTCAATTCCTAGCACAGTAATTTAGATATTACTAAAGCATTTAACAAGTAGGGAAATTGAGGATTAGAAAGGTTATATAACCTGCCTAAGGTTCACAGACAGAATATGCACAGCCCAGATCTGAGGATAGGCAGGCAGATTCCAGAAGCCACTACACAACGCTCTGCAGATCTCTCCATTAGAGCATAATGGAGGTACCAGTATGCTTAAGAGTCTTCCTCTCTTTATCAGACGCTGAAGTTGCTGCAATACTGCAGAGGGATGATTGTAATAGGTTGCTCCTTTAAAAGTGCATTAATAAAATAGAGGGACAACATTCTTTTCTTTCTACTTGAGCCAGGCTTCCTCATTTTTCTGAAGACATCCGGGACAAATTGAAGGAAATCAGAATTCAGTGGGATTTGCGTGTATTGATAACACTTTTGCTGCACACCCGTCCAAAAAAAATCAAACACGCGAACTCCTTCAACTTGGTAGAATACAGCTTGTTCATTTTTAATTCATTTAAAATGTTCATTTTAGTGAAGCATTATCCCTTTTTATTATTCCATAAAACATGAATAATCTGGAAAAGACAGTATAGTTCTCTTTTTCCAACCTATAAAACCCCATGTAGATAGGTCTTGTTGAGAGATATAAAAGATTTAATTCGAGTATTAGAAACTGAAATTTTAGAGTAAAAAAAAAAATCCATGGGGGTGTGTGTTTCTTCTGTATTTGTGGAAATTCAGAGAGCTAGGCTGTAGGATACTTTAAAATCTATAAATACTGTAGAGAGAGGAATCAAATACGGAGGTTTGTTGGTTATGGAGCTTTTTCACGAGTAGTAGAATGGAACCATTGTAGGAAGGAGGTGGGGAGGATGGAAAAATCCCTTATTGGGTCAGATCCACCCAAATGTCCAAAATTGTTGTGGCCATCCCTTCACACTGTGTAAAACAGAACGGCAGGGTTTTCCCGCTGGAAAGACCTTAAGCGTCATGCCCCCTGCCCCATTCATTTGCATGCATTCAACTTCCTTCATTAAATGTTTATGAATTTGCTTCTCCTGGACCGATGCTGAAGAACTTTCTTGAACTTACTGTTGTCCATTTTCCTCTCCTGCATTTGTGTTTCTTTTTACAAACCTTAGTCCAGGTCATCCCAGAGCTCTAGTTATTTATGTATATGTGTCATTCTCCCTAGGATACCCCAGGCCATTTTTAATCAACTTTGATCTCCTTCAGTGCCTAGCATGAGGCCTGGAACACTGGAAGTGCCCAGTGGATATCTAAATTGAATGAAAGGTATTTGAATATATAGTTAAACTCAGAACAACACAGGGGTCAGCAGTGTCAGTAAAAATCCATGCATAAATTTTGACTCCCCCAAAACTTAAATTACTGATAGCCAAATGATAAACAGTTATTAACACATACTTTGTATAGGTAGACTATACTGTGTTCTTACAATAAAGTGAAGTAGAAAATAAAATGTCACTAAGAAAATCATAAGGAAGAGAAAGTACAATAGAACCTCTATAAGTTGACCACCCACAGGAGTGTAACCAATTGGTCAACATACAGAGATGGCCAACAAAGGGAATTTCTGTTGAGTACATGTGGTGCATGTCTGATCTATAAAAATTAGGTCAAGTGAAGGAGGAGGCCAGAGTAGGGAGGTGGTTGGTTGACTGTGGAGGTTCTACTGTCTATTTACTGTTCATTAAGTAGAATTGAATAAAGTTCTTCATCCTTGTGGTCTTCACATTGAGAAGGCTGAGGAGGAGGAAGAGGAGCAGGGTTGGTCTTGCTGTCTGGTGGAGGAGGTAGAAGCGGGCACGGGAACTTTTTTGAAATCCAATTCATGCGTAAGTGGACCTTTGCACTTCAAACCCATGTTGTTGAAGAGTCAACTGTGTTTCATGTATTTGTTTCCTGTTGTGGCAGACAGGGCTTCCAATCATTAGTTCTGAAACTTCCATTTAAGGCCTTGAGGAGAATCTCCTCGTTCCAGTAATCTGGGAATTGGTAATGAACTCAAATCCACCGTGTCACTGTCCTTTATGTTCCTATGTCTTTTTTTTATTTTTTTTAAAAAAAGGCTCTTTTGGCTTCAGCCATTGTTGGTTTTCATTGGCACTTCCAAAATTGTGGTAAATTATACATAACATAGAACTTGCTATTTTAACCATTGTTAAGTGTTTGATTCAGGGGCTTTGGGTCCATGCACAGTGCAGCGCAGCCGTCACTACTGACCATCTCCACGACGTCCCCGTCTTGCCCAGATGAAACTTCATACCTACTAAACAAGAACATGCTCTTCCTCCCTCACCCCAGCCTCTGGTGACCACTATTTTACGTTCTGCCTGTGTGAATTTTCACTCTTCTGGGTGTCTCATATGAGTGGAATCACACATGTATGATATGTGACCTTTTGTGACCGGCTGCTTTCACTCAGCACAGCGATAAATGGCTTATCCATGGTGTATCAACATTTCATTCCTTTTTAAGTCAGCCATTGTGTTTCAAGACTCAAGAGTTCAAGTGTTTTTAGTCTCTGTAGCCAGAGATAATTTTCTTCCAGTCCTTAGCTTTTTCCTGACACGAAACTTCCAAAGGCAGTCCCTGTCTTCCCGAGTGCTATTCTTTGGGAGAGCTGAGTAGCAAAACTGAGGCGGTTGATGTGAGTGTAACAAATGAGCACCCAGTGTGTGTGAGGGGGTCTGCCCACAACCGGGAAATACACAGTCTTGTGGAACAGACAGTTGTATATTCAGCTACCTGCTGTACCACACGCTGGGTGCTGAAGGAGGACCAGAAAGAGTCAAAGAAGAGGTCGTATTTCAAACACAATTTGAAGGTGTTCAAGGGAGAGGAAAAAGGGATGGCATTCCGTGAATGGCTTGAGCTAAAGCAAGTGAAAATACACGACATGTTGGCAGACTGGCAAGGACAGCCTGAAGTGTATAGAAAGTATGGAGAGTGTGGGGGAGCGGGGTTTAGGGGCACATGAACACCATACCGGAGAGCAGGGGCATGGGTAAGTTGGAGGCCTGACCTGGGTATATTTGTGGGTTGACAGGGTAGGGGGATGGATTGGAGTGGGAGAGCTGGGGACTAGCAGCCGGTGAGTGTTGGGAGACTGGAGGCGCAGTGTGGTTGCATCATGGCACGGGCTTGAAGCAAGGAAATCACATACAAGAGTGCTCGGGGCCAGTTGGGTCTGTTGATAGCAACTTCACTGGATTGCCCCCACCTGGATGTCCTGCCTTTTACATTCTGAAATTCTTATATCAATTTCCATTTAAAATTCTGTTTTTGGAACTTTCTATCAGATCTTTCTTCATTGTATCCCTTGTGGCAAGAATGAGTTGAGTGGTCGACAGCTGGACAGCCTGCTACCTGCAGGACTGCTACTCCATCCTATTTGTTCAGATACTTCTTCATAATCTTCTACATGCTAAATAAAGCAGTATCTAACACACTTATCCACATGTGGAGAGGTACAGTTATTAAGATTGTATCTAACATAGAATAGCTGGACTATCACTGTATTTAGAACAGATGAGTTTAGCTATAGTAGAAGGGGCCCTCTTCCCTGTGATCTTCTAGTAACAAAAGAACTCAAACATTTCATGCAAGTGTATAAACTTAACCTTGAAGAACACTGGGTTGGCCTCAGAAGTCATTGGCACAGCCATTAGAGCCTACTGAATGCCACATGAAGAACATGGCTCTTCATGAAGGACTTTGATTATAATAAGCTTCACAGAAAGAGATGTAGTCCCTGCCCATATGCAGTTTATATTCTAAGCTGTAAACTGTCAGAAAAGAGAAAAAAATGAATTCAATCAATACCCTTAAAAACTGATATGTAAGGAGGTCCCCAAACATAACACATAGGGAAAGCAAAAATACTACCTGGTACAAGTCTTAAGAGAAAATATCCAGGAGCCATTATTTAACTAAAAGCTGAATGAGCAAAAAGTGTTGAAATATACTAAAAATAATATATGTCAGAGAAAATAACCTTTTGCTAACCTTTGCATTAGTCAGTTCCTTATTAGAGTATTTTTTTCCTGTTTTAGTCACTACTTGAAAAGAATGTGTTTAAATATAGGGGATCAAGAAAAGTGTGATAAAAATAATTTAGGACTTGGAACATGAGTTTTAAAAGAAAAGGTGAGAGATTAACATGGGCTGACTTTATCATCTTCAATGTGAAAAAAAAAATCAAAAGAATATTTTTTGGGGCAAGCCAGTGGGAATCATACCAAGATGTTGAAAGCACACACCCTGCCCTTATGAGACTTCAGTGTTGGGTGAGGTCTTCTCTTCATTGTACAGTTGACTGCTCAGTTTATTTCTTTCTTTCCCAAGAACACTAAGTGAAAGGAAATGCACGTCGAGTTCTGGGAGATACTTTGAATGATCAGTGGAGCCACGCAGAGCGCCTTCTGTCTACCTACACATTGAACAATGAGGCGTTTCCTTCTTGGGGGTGGATGGAACTGATCTGGGGAGCTTCCTGGATGCGAGTTTGGATTGGAGGACCTTAATTATCAGTTCCTTTCAATTTTAAGATTTGAGGACAACTTTAGGAAGAGATAGGTAACTGACTGCCCTGTGAGTGTTAAGAGTCGACATTTAAAATAAAGGTGTATTTCTATGATTTTGAAAGGAGAAGGAAGGAAAAGCAAGCAGGAAGGAAGAGGAAAGGAAAGTTGATCTTATTGAAAAGAATTTTCAGATCATCCTTCCGTAGTTTTTATCTTAGACTTATCATTTCTTTCATGGAAGTTATTACAACTTGGAAATAATCACTTTGTCTGTTTCCTCATTATTGTCAGTCTCACTGATACAAGGTAAGCACGATGAAAACAGGGACTGTACCTTTTAGTTCTTTACTGTGTTTCCACCGTCCAGCGCAGTGTTGACATACAGTATGGACTCAAGAAATACCATGAATGAATGAATGAGCGAAGGTGATTCAAAAGAACAAGAGTGCTAGTGGAAGAACGGGCAGGGGAGTGAGTTCACAAGGCCTTTATTTAAAAAATACATTTTATTGGCGGTGCCTGTGGCTCAAAGGAGTAGGGCGCCAGCCCCATATGCCGGAGATGGCAGGTTCAAACCCAGCCCCGGCCAAAAACTGCAAAAAAAAGAAAAAATACATTTTATTGTGTACATTTGAGGTTTACAACATGATGTTATGGGATACATGTAGATAGTATAACAGAATGTTACTACACCTTTAATGAAGTAAGTTATCCAACTTTTCTTGTGACGAGAGCAGTTAAAAATTCCTAATGCAATTCTAATAAGCCTTAAAAATGGAAGAAATGGCTGCTATAGGCCCCCACATGAATAGACCTAGAGGACTTTTTGGTAGGTGAAATAAGCCAGATGCAGAAAGAAAAATAGTGCACAATCTCACTTACATGTGGAATTATTTTTCTTATAAAAAAGAGCCTTGACTATAACGAGGTAGAGAATGACACAGTGGTGGGGGGGAGGGAGAGAGGAAATGAGAGAGGAAGGTCAAAGGACAGATGCCTAGGATGAGCAGGTCTGGAGATACAACCCAAGGACTGAAGTTAACAAGGCCTTTCCTTTCCGTTACTGTCACATTAGATAACAGTGCGCTGAGAAAGGGGGACATAGAGTGTCATATAAAAATCGGGACACAAACAAAACAGCGTAGCACACAGTACCCAGACTGGGTAAGGTTTGTGAATTTTTTTCTGTAATAGCCAAAGGCTCTCTGAAAACCAAGGTGTCCTGATGCTTAAATCATTTCAGGAGGTTTGTGGATTTCAAATATCTGACTCTTTTATTTATATTTTCTGCTCTGGCCTTCAGATGTTTTTTGAGCTGCTTTAGATTAGATTATCTGCATTGGAATAATGGAGCGATTTTGCGGCCAACTGCCTCTGCGCTTTCGGACTGCTCAACTCTTCTCTGCCTGAGTAGCCAAAAAAAAAAAAAAATCCTGATTTAGTCCAGCCTAGCCTGCTGTAGACTGACTTAAGGATATAAAATCTCAGACCTTAGGATACATAACTTAAAAACATTAGCATATTAACAAAAGGGTAAAACAAAATACTAGAAGAAGATTAAAAGATTATAAAGCTCATTTTTTTTGAACATTTAACTTGATCCACAGGGTTCTGCCATCATGAGAAGTATTTTCCAAAAGGCAGGCAGGACAATTCTGAGCCCCTGTCTGCCCACCCAAACTTTCTCACCACCTCTGCGTGCTCACCCCAAGGGAAAGCAGGCCAGGAGTCAGCCCAGCTGCCTGTGTTTAAGTGCCTTTAATATCCATAGAAGCACAGATAAATGAAAGCAGACGCTTTGAACTTACAGGCTTTTCCAGAACACTTTTGAGATACTGACTGTAGCAGCAGGAGTCCCATCTTTTGGAATCACCCTTCGAACTTTTGCGGTTTGCGAACCTGTGGAGGGCTTACGTGGCTCACTTGGTTTGGTTTCCCCTCCAAGACCTCTTGAGAACAGAGGCACTAGGGAGAGAATGTATGTTTTGCTGTGTGCCCCAGCCTCAGGTTCTTGATATCCTCATGCCCAGCCTCCACGTTGGTAAAGGAATGAAAATAACAGTGCCTTTCCTTTGTGGTGCAGCTTTAAAAATATTTGCTTTTGCCGTCTCATTCCATCCTGATAATAACCATGGGAGAAGAGCAGGGTGGCACTCTCACTGTCCTTGTGCACGCGGAGAAAGTGATGTGCAGAGAAGTTCAGTCACCCAGTGTGGTCACGGGCAGAGTAGGGACTAAACTCCTGGGCTTTTCGCTGGGAGAGAGCCCGACTCTACCCCATTGCAAAATTGTCTCTCACAGACCAGTCCTGGATAAAAGACAGTTTGATGTTACTACGTTCTTTAGTTTTGAGAAGCCACTATTTGTTTTTCCTCTGTAAAACAGTGAGTCAGTGTGCTCTGAGCTTTTGTGGTGGGCAGGCTTCCCTACCTTCCAGGTTACTGAATCCTCTAACAACCTCCAGGTTAGGTGCCAGAAACAAGGGCCAAATGGACTGTCTTTTGTAAGCGGGAAGGTGAGAGGCAGGTGGAGAAGGTGGGGGAGCCCAGATCTTGCTTCCTTCCAGGCTCAGACTGACAAGCGGGGTACTTTGAGGATGACTGCTTTCATGACTGTGTCTAGTCTCCGATGGGGCATGCCATTTACCTTCAGGGTTGTATAAATGGAATTGAGGGTAAAATCTCGACTCTGTTGGACATACGACCTGCAGGTTGCTTTTTCTTGTTTGGGGAGCCCTCTGCTTTGCAGTGAACAGTGTGTACAGTCAGGTAAACCTCTCCGCCAGAGGACCAACTCCCGTGCATCTGAGAAGGAAGACAAACCTGTATTTTGTAGAAAGCGTCCATTGTTCCCAGCGAGTGGTTGTGGCCAACTTCTCCGACTCCTTTGGCTGACTCTGAAGAAGGATTTCAAGTCGGAATGCTAATCGCTGACTCGCACAGACATCAACAGTCAAACCTCAGGGAACTCGTAAAGTAAACAAGAGTGCTCAGTTTCAGAGTCTTGAAGAAGAGCAGCCATGTAAAAGAGGCTAGAGATGAAACGTGTTGGGGAGAAAAAAGAATCCTCATTCTCAATGCCCACTTCTCAGGTGGGTAGTCTTGAGCTGTGGGCACATTTCCCAGGAAGCAGGATTGCCCCTTCTGGAGGTGGTCCCCTGGCTACACCTATGGGAACCTCACCCCGTAGCTTCTCTCTCCCGGAGCTGCATGGAGATTTCTCTCGCTGTGCACTGAATTTCCATGGATCCCTCTCATGCTCTCACTTGTTCCATCCAGTTTCAAACAGCAGACTGGTGCGGAGAATTCTGTCATCATGAAGGCGTGTTTTCTTTTAAATGTGAGAAATTTTGGATTCATTGGAACCGATGTGTCAGCTCCAGCGATGGGTCTGTGGGGTGTTGTCTGTTTGGTTTAGCCTTTGGTGATTTTCCTTCTCTTCGTGTAAGGAAAGAATGATTTTCTTCTCAAGTCCTCCCTCTGACCCCCTTCGTGTACATTTATGTATTCTAATCTGGTCCTTTGTTTCCGTGCTAGCCACACAGACTCCAGGTCATAGTTGTGGCAAGTGGCCAGAATGATCTATGCTAGGGTCCATCGTGGTGGAAAAGGTGGTAGCCATGGTGTGGGGCTGTCTGGCTCTGGATCTTCTTCTCCCGGCAACCTGACACGTCACTCCACAGCGCCGTTCTTTACCTGTTACTTGAGAGACAATGAGAACGTGGCCATGATCATTTTAATCGCAGCCTTTTCTCCTTCTGTATCGTAGCACAGAAAGTGACCTTTTAACAGGATCAATTTAGAAGTCATTTGAATTCTATCTATTCTTCCCTTAGCAGTGGTGTCATGATTTTCTTGGCCTGATTCTCAGTTCAGTGAGTAGAAAGCTTATTCCCACTCAAGTATTCTGTCATCCTCCCCTCTGTGATGAACGAACATCAAAAGTTCTACTTTCCCTTCAGGTTAACCTTTGTTCCCACCAGGAGAGAGCTCTCACGACCACATATAGCCAGCATCTCTTTTATCCTGAATTGGAATAAGTCAGACAGAACTAGGATTCATGGGACAAGTGGGGACACCTCAGGTTTAGGGTTGGGACATCCTGATGAAAAAAAAAAAATAACAGGAGATTAACAAGAGCTTGGACATGAGATTTGAAGAGCAGTCCTCACTGTGCTCTGTGATCGTGCTGTCTTCTTAGCTACTGACCGGCCTGGGTAGAAAGCCTGCTGAAAGATTAGAAATTTGCTTAGGGACTTAGTGTGGTGCCGTAACTGCGTTTTCTTAAGGAGACCCAGGGGACCAAGGCGATACCTTCCTGGGCGGTACATTCCATTGGCAGCTTGCAGCCTGGACATCACAGGTTGTAGGCTCTCCCCTGACCTGTGTGCGCCCCCTCATACGTGCCTCCCTGGTGGTGCTGCTCTGAGAGGGACGGGCATTGTTCCATTCTTGGTACATTCAAGACTCATACCTGTGACCCTCCCTGACTTCTGATCTCTCACACCAACTTTGGGAACTGTCAGTTGCCCTTCAGAAAGCTGAAGCCCAGTGACATTCAAGCAACCCTGCTTTTCCACTGGTTTATTTTTCTTATCCTTGTCTCTGCCCGCCTGGTTTTGCAGCCATCAGTGAGTATTTCAGTTACCCAGTCACTCAGACTTTGTGAGAGAATGGAAAGATGTGTAAGAGACTGTCCCAGAACGTGAGGGATGCCTGAGAGGCAAGGCTTGTTTAAGTACATGAAAAGTCATCTAGCAGTGTCTGACCGTGAATGGACTAGACAGTATGATCGGAGAAAGAGAAGTTTCTGTTCAGGAGTGGGCATTGACATGGCCTGAAGGCTTGATTCCCCCCAACTCATTATCTTTGATAGGTAATATTTAATATATACACAAGCAGGTGTGTATGTACATTATAAACATGAGGATACAATGAACACCTGTAAAGCCACCACGCGACTTAAAGACCAGAGTGTCAGCAGTGCTGGTGCCCTGCCTGTGTATTGTCTCTCCCTTGTCTGTCTACCCCCTACCTTTCCACCCAAGTATCCACTGTCTTAAATTTTGTGGATTTTCTTTTCTTTTCTTTTGGAAAGCCTATGTAATATTCCTGTTTTCTTTTCTCTTTTCTTTTCTTTTCCTTTTTTTTTTTTCTTTTTTAGAGACAGGGTCTTGCTGTGTTAGCCTAGGCTAGTCTCCCCCTCTGGGCTCAAATGGCTCTCCAGCTTCAGCCTCCCAAGTCCCTGGGACTACAGGGGTGCTCTGTGGTACCCAGCTAGAACTCAGGATTTCCTTGGAGATCTCTTAATTGCCTGTGATACGGGATCATTGAAGGTTAAACATGTAGGGCGTATGTGATGATTAATTTTGTTTGGGGACTTGCTTGGACCCCAGCACACAGATAGGTAGTCAAACATTCTTCTGGGTGTTCCATGGATAAAATTAACATTTAAGGCCGAGCGTGATGGCCATGCCTATAATCCTAGCACTCTGGGAGGCTGGGGCCGGTGGATTGCTTGAGCTCTAGAATCTGAGACTGGCCTGAGCGAGAGTGAGACCCTGTCTCTACTAAAAATGAAAAACTGAGTCAAGAGGATTGCTTGAGTCTAAGACTTCAAGGTTGTTGTGAGCTAGGATGCCATGGCACTCTACCCAGGGTGACAGAGTGAGACTCTGTCTCAAAAAAAAAAAACATTTAACATTTAAATTGGTGGACTTTGAGTAAAGCAGTGTGCCCCTCCCCATAATGTGGGTGGGTCTTATGCAATCAGTTGGAGGCTTGAACCAAACACTGACCTCCCTGCTGCAGGAGCATCGGCCCTCACATGGGTCTCCTGTCTGCAGGCCCAACCTGTAGATTTGGGTTTGTCTACCTCTGTAAGCACATGAGCCAATTCCTTAAAATAAATCTCATATATATATATGCACACACACACACGCACACACATCTACACATACAGCCTATTGGTTGTTTCTCTAGAGAGCCCTGGCCAATATTGCCCCCTCTGAGTGCATATAGGTAGCATACAGAATTAATTTGCTGACTATCCCTATGCCAGGAGGTCGGCAGTGTATTAGTCACATACCAGGAAGGCATCTGGATGATTCTGGCCTAGTCCACAGAAGAGAAACCTTGATGTTTTGTAGAAACAAAGCCAACTCTCTCTTTTGTGAGTATTCTTTTCTCCTTTTCAGTATTCTATCTCTTCTCTAAGCTCCATGGCTTTCTGTGGTCACTTAGATACTTCCTCCTCCCCACTCCCAGCACACAGCCCATGCCCCACCCCCCACCCCCCACCCCATCTGCTCTCTCCCCTTCCTTCTGCATGGAGCCCTAACTCTGCCTGTCACGAGGAAGGATGTCCAGCTTCCCTGGGCTCCTGTCTCCTTCTGTGCCCCAGGTGATGGTATCTTCAGTCCGTATTCATGACATGTCACCATGTGCCAGGTACTGATTGAAGTTCTCCATCTGTTGGTGCCACCTTATCTTCATCACAGTCCCTGGTGGTAGCTACTATCCTTACGCTCACTTTATGGCAAAAAAAGTCATAGCAATGGGATTTGAATCCAGGTAGTCTGACTTCAGAGTCCCTTCTCCTGATGCTTCTAAAATACATTCTAAACTCTGAAATGCTCTGCAAATATAAGTGACTGCTAGGCAAAATGCACTGTTGCCTTTGGGCCCAGGCCCCTCCTGGTTGACAGCTGTGGCATTTTTGAAGCTGATCCAGGCTAGGGAGGCCATCGGTGGGAATGCTGTGCGTTCCTAGAAAGTTTTGGTTCTTTGACAGAAGCCTTCTGGTGGCTACAGTGTTGCAGCCTCAAGCTGAAGTCCTAGAGGGGGCCTTTAGCAGATGATGATTAGTGGGCAGGTGGGATTTCATGCCTCCTCTCTGCTCCCATCTAGAAAGCTACACCCTACTGTGTGTTTGAACAGGTCCTGGAGGCAGCAGGGTAATCTCTGAAAACCAGTGAAGATACCTGAGCTTGGAGGGTCAGAGGCCTCAGCCAGGCCTGGTAAATATTTGGGACTTCCTCTCCCCTCAGGACTAAGGCAGATGTTAAATCATCATAGCACTCTTCAGTATAACCACTACTAATTGATTGAGTTGGGCAAATAGCAAAAAAGGTCTTTGCCCATTCTCTGGGAGTTCTGAGTGCCCCCAGAGAATGAAACCTGGCATTAAGTTTCATCTCTTTTTCTTTTCCCAAACATACTTCCCTGGGTTTTCAACATGAACTCAGCCAGTCCATTATTCTTGTTTCTTTAGTGTTTTTAACTCTTTCTGTGTCTGGAAAAATGGAGTCTAACTCAGGGTTTTAGTCGTGTCAGCACATCAAGAGGACCATCACGCACCTGGAGTTTCAGGGCTTTCCGTGCCTGCAAGGTCAGTCTTCTCCATCCTGACTACGGAGGGAGCAGACGTTATTCCGTTTACAAGTGGAAACTTTCTTCTTGAGACGTTTTTCCTCCTTTTTCTTTCTCTCCTGTGCTCTCACATTCACACTTGTCTATGGAGATACCGTTTCTGATCCCCAAATTCCTTTTTCGAAGGAAATTTGAAAGAGAATGTGCGTGCTGTTTTCTGCGGGAGATCCATGCTCTTCATCTGCTTTCCCAGCATTTCTCCCTAAAGCATTTTCAGATTGTCAGTCAAACAGGGGAACAGTGGCCTCTGGGGTCCTGTTAGGAGCGCATTCATAAGAACTCTAAAATGAATAAAATGTAGAGAACTACTTGTCTGAAATCGTGATTTCTACGTCATTTCCTTGCTTTCTTCAACACCATTATTTTTGAACCAGAAAGTATTTTGATCAACATTTTGGAGGAAGGATTGTATGGTATTTCCCAACCTTCCCCCCGTGGGTGGAATTGCATCATGAGTCGCTTTTCTCTATTTTTTCCCACTTTCTGTCTCCTGTTTTGTCAAGGCTCCAGCAAACTCCAGCCTTCTTCTGTATTTTTTAGTCCTGAAATTTCAGCCTAGCATCTACGATTGTGTTAATTTCCCATCATTATTTTTGAGCCTAACAAGGAAGCCTCAAAACAACAACAAAGTGTTTTTTTAAATCTTCAGGTGGAGGTTTGGACTGTGATAAACGTGGACCCCCATCTTACTTTTTTAGCAATTGCAGAGGTAGAAAAGACAGTAATCTCATTCACTGTAGACAGGGTGGAGAGGGATAGGAAAATTCCTTTTATTTGCCTTTGCCTTAGTTCTATTTCATCCGCATAATCCATTTTAAGGGATAAAACTGCAATTACAAACATTCAGTGTGATCAGATTTTTAGTATTTTAATCTGGTCTGAGATTTCAGATGAAATGCCAGCTCCAACAGGGGTCTGGGTGGAGGAAAGCACATAGGTGCCAGTCCCAGTCCGGTCCTGTTTTAGAAATGTGACCTTGAAAGCCTCAGACACATCACCTCATCCTAGGTGGGGATGGTGTTACCATCTGTATTAGGGTTTTCCAGAGAAACAATACATAGATCTATATGGAAATCAATGGATAGTTAGGTGTGTATCAGTGTAGGGAGGGGCGGCAAGCTGGAGACCCAGGGAAGAGTTGATGTTATAGTTGGGAGGCTGAACCCCCTCTTCCTTGGGGGACCCTGGTTTTTTCTCTTAAGGCCTTTGCCTGATTGGGTGGGGCCTCCCCACATCATGGAGGGCAGTCTGCTTCACTCTGAGTCTACCGATTTAAGTGTTAATCGCATTTTAAAAAATATCTGCACGGTGTTTGACCAGTGTCAGGTACCATGTCCTAGGCAAGTTGACACATGAAATTAACCATCCCACCATCTCTCAGGGCTTCTGTGAGCAGTAGATGCAAACATTCAGTAGCTGAAGGCATGGATGGGGACACGCTGTGAAGGCATGGACAGGGACGCGCTGTGAAAGCATGGATGGGGACGCAGCTGTTCTTCACACTTGTCTTTTCTCTCTTTCAGCCTCCTTTCCTTCCTTCCTTCCTTCCCTCCCCTCACTTTTACCCTTTTCCTCCTATTTCTGACATCTGCCCTCCATCTCCCACCTGCTGCCTGAGATGGAGTATGTGAGAATAAGGGAGGATGACCAGGTGGGAGATTAATGTACAGTGCAGAGAGAACAGATCTTGAAGTTGGTCAGGCTGGACTTAATCTTGCTCTTATATGATGAAGTGAATATGCCTCAGTGAGTCTCTGATCACCTGTCTCTAAAATGGGCCATGATGGTTTGGATCCACTGCAGTTCTAGTGACCTAACACACACGTGTGCATTTTCTCTGCCTCCAAATGGTTGGTAATTGTCCATTTCAGGATGTGTTTTCAGATTTAAATCATTACCCATGTTGAACTCCTTCAGGCTTCCCGTTAACATTAGATTATACCTCTTTTGCTATGATTATAAACCATTGTTTTCATAGTCTCCTAGTGAATATTCTTCTATGTTAGTCTTACTTTGCTTTTTCTTAAACATGCGAGGCACTCTTCTACCTCAGGGCCTTTGCATGTGCTGTTTCCTCTACGTGGAGCTCAATAATGGCTTGGCTTGTTCCTGAACTTCTTTCAGGTATCTGCTCAAATGTCACTCCCTCAGAAGGGCTTTCTCTGACCACCCTGTATTGGATAATGTACACCCTCACTTAAGGTTGCACTTAACCTTGCTTTGTTTTTCTTCATAGTACTCACCTGGAATATATGTTTATTTTTATCTACTTTCTCTCACTAGAACAGTGGCTCTCCACCTTGGATGTTCATTAGAATCACCATGGGAATTTTTAAAAACCCTCCACTGTATTCTAGAACAATTAAATGAGAAGCTGGGGAAGAAACCCAGGCATTAGTATTTTATAAAACTCTCCATTGACTCTCGTGTGCAGCCAGGGCTGAGGACCAGTGCTCTAGTTTAGAACCTCACCACCCAGAGAGACCTACTACCTAGAGAGACCTCACTACCTAGCATCAGCATCGCCTGGGGGCTCGTTTGAAATGCAGGTTTTTGGCCCCACTCAGACCTGCCAAGCTCAACTGTGCTCTTGGGCAAGATTCCCAGCTGATTTGGGCGACTTTAAAGCTTGAGATGCTACACTAGAATGCAAGCTGGGGACTTCATTCTGCTTGCTTCTGTGTTCCTGGTGTCAGAACAGTACTTAGCACATAGTAAGCACTCAACAGATAGTTAATGAATGAATGAATTAAAATTGGAGATGAGCGGAAAAGGGAGATAATAAAGGAGAGAGGACAAAGAGAGGACAGAAAAGACAGAAAGAAAACAGCTTTGCCCTGCCCATGTTTCCTGGACACAGGAGTAACAAGTGCTGTCCTCCCTCCCTCTCTGCTCCCAGCCAAAACCCAACCAGCGTCCTGTCCAACATCTCATGGGCCTGCCTCCAGCTCTTGGCGCTTTCCAGAGTGATAGCTGACTAATCAAAGATATTGTGATAATGAATTGCTTAACTACCCAGCCCTGCTGCTTCTCTTCAAGCATGTATTTTATTAGGGGCCTGTTGAAACCAATTAAGTAAATAATTCAGTGAGACTTTAGGAACTACCTGCCACATGCATGGCTTAACACAGGCTCAGGAGGCTAAGAACCAAAGATGGAAAAGGCACAACCTATAGTCCCGCTGTAAAGAGAGACATTTAGGTAAGTAATCACTGAGGCAAAAAAATGGTCCGTGTTATAATACCCTTACGGACTGGTGTGGAACATCAAGAGGAAGTATTTCAGATTGAGGGGTGGGAGTAGGACCCTGGGAAAGAAGGCCTGGGTGTTTAAGTGTGCGAGTGAGTTTGGCTGTCACAAAGGGAGTGGAAGGTTTGGAGTACAGTTAGTTCTGACTGCTGGAGGAGATAGATTGGAGAAGGAAGACCATGGACTTAGCACACCCAGTTTGGTGATGATTCAAGATAATATCCAAGTTACACGATAAGGCCTTGACCTTGGGGCTGTGGCAGTAGGATCTAAAATGAAGAAATAGTTTTGCGAGGTTTTTCAAATGTGGAAGAAGATACATGTCTTTTTTGTTTAACCCAAATGACCAGGAATTTGTGGGGGTGGCATCACATTTAATAATTTTCTGAACATCTACACTAAACACTCTACAGTATAAAAAGGTTTTAAGCCATTTTTCGTTCACTGGCCATCAGCTAGATTGGATTAGCGGAGAGTCGAGGCTTCTTTTCTTATAGCTTTGAGTAGATGGACTCTGGTGATTATTTATTTTGATTACTTTAAAGATACAGAGGAGGAGACCAGAATATAAAATGACCATCAGAGCCAGGAATGGATCACAGGCGCACCATAACGGATATATACAGCATGCCAAGTGGTTAAATATGCCTTATCTCCTTTAATCTTCACAACTGTCCTACGAAATAGGGGATAGTATTTTTATTTCAGAGGTGAACAGCTCATCCAAGGTCACGCAGCCCCTAAGTGGCGTATCTAGGAATCAAACCCAAGTCTGTCCCAGAAGCTGAGCTCTTAACTGCTGTGCCCTGCCACCTTGTTAGCATTCCGTGGCACTAGTGGTGATGCGTCACCCGTCTGAAGAAGGTCAGACATTGTTTTCCTTTCTTGGGGGCAAAGTTTTATTTTCTTTGATAAAATTTATGATTTATGACAGCTGGTTTCCTCTGTAACTTCAGTCACAGTTTCCCAATGTGATCTTTGAAAGTAGAGGCTTTGAGTTATTTAAAATACAGAAAGTTGATCACTCGGGAAACAAACTGGTCAACATAAGGAGGTAAGCCTGCCGTATTGATCCGTACATGAGGTGCACGTCCAGTCTGTGAAAATTACATCAACTTAAAGAGATGGTCAGCTATGAAGGTGCTACTATATCTAATTGTGAGAGGGCGTGAAAGAGAACTTACTTAGCAGAGAATTCCTTTCAGATTTCTTTATTAGGTTTCTTACAATAATCAATAACTATTCAGCAATTCTTTCTAAACATAAGGAACACCCAGGGGAGAACTGTGTCCTTTGAACTGACTTTATGAAGTCTGTAATCTGAGTAAAAGGCAATTTGCTGAGCACTCTGGGTCAGATACTGAGACATTACAACATCTCCCTTGTTAACCTCGTGTTGAAGACCACTCAGGACCAAACACATGAAGACTGGGGGCGATGGTCTGGCAGATTGGGAGTGAGTTATGGCACCCAAGTGAAGTGACCTGAGGAGTGGGGTCCATCAGCCTGCTTCAGTTTCTACACTGGCATTCATACTAATATGAATATTTGGTGGAAGTCCTTTCACTTTTGGCTGAAATCTGTGGACGTGGGCAGAGCAGAACTGGTTCTTCTTGTTTATCCTTCTAGCAGTGCTCGGAGGATGCCGGAGAAGACTCCTTACTCAGAGCAGGTCTACCTTCCACATCTCCGCTTTCTCTGGGAAATAAAGGACCCAGATAAAAAGATCTCCCTTTTCCCTTCCAGCTCTAAAATTGTATGATTTTTCTTTCACGTGGTGAGGGAGTCACGTGAGCTGCTTGCTGTTGTAAGTCATGTGTATTGCTTCCCAGATCTGTGTGCTTCAACCCCGTGGTCATGCCTTCCAGTGCTAAGAAGACCTTAGTGGCCTTAAAGCAGCTGAATGTAGTCCGTAACCGCTCAGCCACTTCTCCCGGGCTGTAGTAGGCAGAGGTTTCTTTTCTCTTAAATCTAAAATACCTAGGTGGATTTTTCTTCCACCTAGGGTCAAACGTTTTAAAACAATAACTGAGAAAATGACATGAAGGCTGTGTTGACCAGTTTGATGGAAGTATTTCGGATTGCATGTGAAAACCCCCCACTACCCCAGAAGTGCATTAATGTACATAGTTACCATTCAATAAAAAAATAAATAAACAAATAAATAAAGGCAGCATGGTGAGGCAGAGATGCCTTTGGCCTTGAGTGCGGCAGGGAGAAGTTTCCCCTGTGCCTCAGGGAAACCTTTATTTGGCCCATGTCCTTGCTCTTCCTGGGCCCTATTAGCATTGTTCTCCCCCTCCAAGTATCTGCTTGGCTTCATTTTCTTCCTTTTGCCAATAAAGCAGGCAGCCAACTGCCTTCCCAAGAGTGGACAGACACAGAGCCGAGGGCACCACATTTTCAGCTTTACTGGCAATTGCTTCGGCTCCCTTATTTCATCACCTATAAGAATGGTCAGGCAAGCGCTAAGTGACACGTAGCCCATAAAATATACCTGCTTCCTGCTGATTTCGTGGTGCTGGAGGACAGGCAATGCACAGGGATTAGGATACAGCGGAGTACCAGGCAGGGGAGCTATGGAATATTTATTTATCCTAAATAAATGACTGTCTTTTTGACAGCTGCTTTTCCTATCCCCTGGAGTTGAGTGCAGTCATGCTGTGGGGCGTGAGCCACGCTTGCGCATGTGCGTCAGGGAGTGAAGCACGCCCATCCATCTCCAGCTGTCAGGTCTAGAACATTAATAAAAGGCTCCACCTCATGTTGTCTGCAGGTGACCACCAGACAGTCACTGAACCATTCAAAGAAACAATGTCTGCTTGTCTTCTGGCTCCCTTTGAGAAAGCTTGGGAAAAGCATTCCCAAGGCCATTTCTTATGAGAATATTCTTTGAGACGATTCTTCTATTTGCTGTTGGTTATCATTGAGAAGTTTGCACCCAAACAGACTTCAGACTGTGAGTGGGCCCTGAAGTTCCCCAACCTCTAGTCCTCGTGGGTGGTTACAAGCTGCTTGCTGCAGCAACCTGTTCTCTGGCTTGTCAAGGAGAATTTACAGCCTGAAAGATTGAGTTTTCTCAATCTCAGTAGCCCCTTATCTCATGCAAATTTCTTCTGAGCTCAGTAGAAAAGAACAAATAAATAGAATGCCACCCTTTAAAATAAGCTTCTATAAAAAGGGAGGAAGTAGCCAGTCTATGTAAAGGAGAGAAAGAGAGAGATGTCTATAATCAAAGTTTGGAATAGATTTGGAGTTTCAAAAAAATAGTGGTCTCAAGTGAGCAATACTTTCTGTGTACATTGGAGAGACACTTCCTGGTGTCCTGGTCAGTGCTGGTGGTGGCGTCCCCTTCCAGCCCCCAAGGCCTCCTCTGCTGAGTGGTCTCCACACCTCAGCCCAGAGCCTCACCCTCCCTTGTTCACACCCTACATCAGGCGTCCTCGAACTATGGCCCGTGGGCCTCCTGAGGACATTTATCGGCTGGCCTGGTGGTGTTTTTGCCACTGCTGCCTGTCCTGCTTAGCAGCCAACTCATCCCGGGGCCCACAGTCCGGCCCTCCAATGGTCTGAGGGACAGTGAACTGGCCCCCTTTTTAAAAAGTTTGAGGACCCCTGCTACATCTTCCGCACAGCTTCACAGACTTACTGCCTGTTTGAAGTGCTTCTGACTGGAGTTAACCTTCGGCAGGACTGCCTTCATAATTGGTGGGACCCAATGCAGAACGCAAGAGCCCCACGTTCAGAAATTACGAATACTTTCAAGACAGCCACAGTGGAACATTAAAACCAGCACAGACCCATGCAGAGCCCCTATGTGCCTGCACAGGCCACACTCAGCAGGCTGGCCTGGTGCTCAGAACTACTGTTCAGAATAAGCAGGAGTTGGTTTCAGGGCTGCCAGACCCTTAGACCCAGTGGCTGGGAGGGCCCCTGGCAGATCCTGACCTGTGATTCAGAAAGAGTCATTCCAACAGGAATTGCCCAGGGGGTCTGGGCTTCTCTCTCTTTTCCGAAGTCGTTGAGGCTGTGCAGGATGTATGTGTTAGTGTTTCATCCAACTGTTCAGGCAATCAGTGTGGTTTCTCTGGCAGCTCCAGGACTGGAAGCCGACCAGATTTAATCAAAGATGCTGAAGCTGCCCAAGGACTGGCTAAGCTGCCACCCTGTCAGAGAGGCCTCTGGGGGCAGGGAAACCAAAGCTTGAGCCACATTGCTGGAGTCTGGAATCCATTTGCTCCAGGCTGGAAGCCTGTCTCAAGTCAGGAGACACTGCTGGGTGCCTAGCATCATATTGATACTCTTGGTGAAGGAAATGTGGTCCTTGCCCCAAGTTATCGTATGATCTCGTTGGACAATGCAGCGCATATTAAAAATATCAGCAAGCTTTAGACCCGGGAAAGAGACTGATCTTTTAGGTCCCGAATGTGCTGGTGACAGTAAGTGTTCTGAAGAGAGACACAAGAGATTGTTTTTTCTCTTGTGAAGGAGAAGTTCTTGTAGTGTTTCCCTGCTCTGAGATGAAGTCACGCCAGCCTGTCTTTCACTCTCCAGGGTGGCGAGGAAGGAGCGGCACAAGTAACGAAGCAAGCCTGTTTGTAATTTTACAGGACTCTAAATAAAGATGCATTTATCTCTGGCCAACACTGAGAGAGAGAGACCTCAGTGCAGCTTAGGGTGAGAAACTTCATGTGTTGTAGGGGTGGTAGGGCAGAGTTACAGGGGGCAGCCCGGTGAGCCAGTCTTGGGAGAATGAGAAAGGCAAACCCAGGCACTAAAAATCCAGCAAGGGCCAGGGCAAAGGACAGGGCAGTGGATGATAGAGATGGAGACTGTTAGAAGAATCTCTGCCTCCTTTCTTCCCGTGCTGAACAGGAAAGCTGTCGTGCGGTGCCGCCCAGGGACCAGGCTTCTGCTACGTGGGCACCAGCACACCGGCCGCCTCCAAGTAATCCAGGAAGTGAAGGTGTCTCTTACCGCCCCCTCTCCCCCTGTGGCCTCAGGCGTCCACCCTGCAGGAAATGCCTGGTTTCCCACTAACCAGAAGCTCTGAACAGGACCAGTGGCAGTTTGTACAGATTCTGCAAAGAAAGGGAAGCTTGGGGGTGGGGATAGTGTTAGTAATTATAGAAAGGGAAAGAGTAGCTATCTGAAGATATGATAAGGGAGTTCTAAGGATGTTATTAGTGTGTTTGGGCCCAGCCTTAATCTTTAAAAGTCAGGAAGAGCCATCAGCATAGTCATGTCCCCAGTGAGCCCTGAGAGCACTGTCAAAGACAGTTCTGCACAGAAGTAAGAAATCATCTCAGTGGAGCTGAGTTAAACAGTGGAAAGAGCATAGTTTTTAGGGAGTGGAAACAGGCAGCTTTGTGTTCAACTCTTAGCTGTCACTTATTAACTCTGGGACTTAAATTCTCTGAGCCTTAGTTTCCCTGTCTGTAAAATCAGGATAAAAGTTTCTTCCCCAAGTCATTATCGATTTAAGCAAGATAATGTTTAAATGATATCCAGCAGAGGGTCCAGCACCTATCATGAATAGTAGGTGCCTAATGAATGTTAGATTTCTTAGTGTTCTTGTGAGAATAGAGATGTATGTATACAATTAGGTCACGGAGAGTTGAAATGGCGGGAGAAGTCAACTGTTTACAATGGGATCTGTAGAGATGGGCTTCCTTTCTAAGCCTTTCACCTGGAATCAAAGTTATCCATGATCTTGACATTTATTCAGGGCTGTCATTTAAAGAAGAAGATAGTGTAGGTTGCCTCTGTGGAAATTCTAGAATTTGAACTTTATGCTTCTGTTTACTTGTAGACCTGGTTGTAACCATAAAATTAAGCTGATTTGACTACATCTGATAATAGAGGCTAAGAGAGCATGGAAATTTGATGCCCATAGATTATCCCAGTGTCTCATTTTAGCCAATAATAATTCTCCCATCAAGTCTTTACCAGAACTGCTAACAAGGAGAAAATTGACTGGTTTGAGTTTCCTCACCTTTGATTCTCTCCTGCTTAGCCTCAGTGGAGGTGCTAATGAACAGTGAAATAGCCAAGAGGTGAGCTGCTGGGGAGGAGAGGCAACAGGCTCAGATAATCCACAAACTGGATACAGTCACTTTGAATGACTGAATTAACTCTAGTGGAGAGAACAGACAAGTTCACCGTCTAGGCATTGTTGGAAGCTAAATTAACACATTAGAAACAAGGCTTTTTTTTTTTTAAATTTTATTTTTAATGGTAATATTTTGGGGGCACCACAGCCTTTGACATACACTAAGTGATGTTTGGACGCTGTGAAGGAGTTAAACTATTCTGAGAATAGCGGAGCCAAGGCCTCTCACTCCCTCCTTAGCCTCTTGGCATCAAAGTATAAAGTCAGGCAAGCCAGATTGATTTCTTTGAAAATAAAGAGAATTAGGATTGCTCTCCCAGGCCTAAATCTCAGGCCACTCCCTAAACGGAGAGAAATGGGTAACCCAAAAGTTTTGACCTTTGCCCACTGCCAAGTGAGGCCAGTTCTAGTGAGGGTTAACTTCAGCCACTAAATGGAGAAGCACTATAATGTAATTAATGCTTGGTGCTCAAGCTCATGCATTCGTTAGAATCAGAATCTCCTGGAGACATTTAAAAAAATTACTGGAGGCGGAGCCCGTGGCTCAAAGGAGTAGGGTGCCAGCCCCATATGCCGAGGTGGTGGGTTCAAACACAGCCTCAGCCAAAAACTTAAAAAATAATAATAATAATAATAATAATAAAGTTACTCGCTCTTCCCTCAGAGATTCTGATTTTCCTAGACCTGGAGTGGGACAGGGAATTTATGACTCCAACAAGTTCCTGGGACCACTTTGAGAACCACAGGTATGTAGTAGATGAGATGATGACCCTGAAATCAGACGACCTGGATTTGAGGCGATGTCTCACCTGCTAGTTGTACCTGTGGGTAGTTTATAGTGTATGAATCTCTTAGCATCCAAGTCTTCATATTTGTAAAATAGGAATATTGATATCTCTTAGGGTTGTGAACATTAAATGAATAACGTGTTTGAAGCCCGTTGCCTGCTGGATGCCAAGTGTTGAACGTAGATTAGCACCACACAGTTATAGGCGCCCATAACAATATAATGGCTGATAGTTTCTGAGCACTTACCATATGCCAGAGACTGATCAAGCTCTTCACAAGGATTATCACATTTAGGACCCGCCTCCTCTCTCACTTTCTGCCTTCTTCCGCTTTCTCTCAATGATCCCTTCCCTCCCCGTCCTATTCTTCCTTACTATAGAAAGAATACTATTATTGAATACTTACTATTGTTTACTATTCATAAACAGTATTGTGCTGTTAAACAAAATGAAATTCTAAATAAAAAGACACTGCACATCTGGTCAAGTGAGACGTTTGCGAGTGTGTGAGTGCTCTGAGAACTCAACACCTCCTCTTTGCCTCTGTGTCTCAGAGTGGAGACTTGGGGAACGTGTATTGCACGCATTCTGTGAGCCTTACAAGTCAAGTTGGGTTTATCCGTCCGGGTTCGTTCCCTCTAGTTCTTCACCCTAATCACAGCTCTTCTGTGACCAAGACTATTGGCCTGTGCCCTTGCCTCCCCCTGTGCTGTGCACTCACACCAAGACAAGGTGGCATTGCCAACCAGCTAAAAAGCAATGCATATGTTCAGAATTTCAGAATTTCACTGGCTACTACCTGGACCACACTTCAAAATCTGCAAAATATGTATTCCTGAGGACAAGGCCAGGTGTCCTTGAGAGCCTCCAGGAGGAGTATGGAGCCCGGGGAGGGCAGACCCTGCACACCAAGGGTTCCCTGAGGGGGGCCAGGCCTTCTGAAGCCTCCCTGAGTTCTGTGACCCAGTGGACTACTCCGGGTCTGCCCATCTGCCACAGCTGCCTCCTTCCCTAGCCCCCAGTATAGGGGATGTAACATAAGGGATGCCTGCTGTCCTGACTCTTGGTTGTGTAGATAAGTTGGTTGTCAGGCATTGCCCAGTTACTCTTGGTTTAAACTCCCAACTAAACTACGACTGCCCCAGGTAGTAAGCAGGTCAGCTGCCTGGGTCTCCCCTTACGCCTGCAGCTCGGGTTTCCCTCCGACAGATCCTGATAGGGGCTGCTTTTGCACTGTTGATGTGGCCACGGGTTTATAGCAAGGTTTAAGATGTCCTTGTGTGGCCTTCTTGGCAAGCAGCTCCTAAGAGGAGTATGCTCCGAGGGTTTGGAAGGAGGCTACAAGGTGCGTTCATGGATGCTTAGTGTTTGGAGGTAGTCACGTGGAGCAGGTCTGTGCCCAGCTACCAGCAGAGTTTGTACTCAGGAGAGCATCTGTAAACAATGTGGTTTTCCAGGGTCCATTTCCTCATGGTTTCTTCTGCTTGCCCCGTGGCTGAGTACTTGATAAACAGTGATTGAAGGTCCACTATGTGCCAGTTACCCTGCTAGGTCCTAGCAGGGCTGTGGGACAGGTTACAAAGGTAAATGAGACCTAGTGTTCGGGAAGCTTTTATTTTGGCTCTGTATTTCAGTAGAGGGTTGAGGTGGTGACAAGAATAAAGAGTTGGGGGAAAGGAGGGCTTAAACAATGATACTAAACCTTACAGAAGTAGGAATACAGTGCTACCGTGGGGCAACAGTTTGAACGGTTCATTAAGATGTCTATAGCAGATACGTCTCTGGACCTGGGGCTTGTCCCGCTGTGCAGTCTGTGTGTGAGGCCCTGGCAGGTGTCCTAAACCTCTTCTGACTGGGCGCCCTGTGTGGGCCTGAAACTGTAGGGAAACTCTCCTGCGTATGTCAACAAGCTTTCAGGTAGAGGCGGCTCCAGCTTTCATAGATGTATCCTCCTGCCCTTGGGTTCTCCAGCTTCTCGTTTGGGGTGACTGGGATTTTATGACCACGCTGCTTCTCTGCCCATATCCCCTACCGGGTTCACCTTGAGTCTCAGCACATCTTTGCTCTAGGGCGCGTTCTCTATCAGAAATCAGCAGGGAGCCATTATGACCTGCCTTTCTTTTTATTTTTTATCTTTTTTGTCACTCAGCATCCAGTCCAGTGCTAAGTACCTGTAGGTCATGCAGGGAATGTGTATGTGAATGGATTGGTCAGAATTCCAAATTTCAGTTGTCAGAAAATTCTTCTGTTTTGCATTCTACGTGGTTTCAGATGAGACTAGTACTTGGCAGTCTTGAGATTGTGTTTGGAATGACATTTGCTTTAATAAGTTTTGACCTATTTTGTAACAGACCAGGGTGGGGCTTCCCTTTTACCTACTGTTTCAACATAGTTCAGTGCATGGAAGATCTATCTCAAAGGCAACATATATGTCCAGAATTTCAGAATAGCCTTGTCAGGCGGAGCTCTGCCTTTCTCTTTGTCTTCTAGGGTTTACGTGGACCCTGTTCTTTGCACCCTGGTTGCACTATGTGATTTTAAGTGTTTGTTAGTTTCCCATCTGACTCCTACCAATTGCCTCGAGGATAGGCAAGAATCATGTCCTCATCTCTATATCCAACTGTGTGTCCACAGTGCCTCTGTATGTGGCACATAGCATGTACCCAAGAAATGTGTATGTACTCGAGAAATAGCCTCAAAAAGTGATCAGATGAAGGGGTAACTTGGCTTATACTAGTTCTTCAGGGTGTTCCAAATGGCAAGGGGATGTTTTGAAGAAGGGATGTGAGGATATAAAGGGGTGCAGAGATCAGCTGTATCCAGATCCCCTAGTAATTTCTTCAGGAAACATCACCAGATATTGTTGTTTGAGGTCCGGCAATTAAGTTGGTGAACTCATCCTAGAAGAAGTGGAACATATCTCGTTCCTGAATATCTCTGCAGTCATCTTTGAAGTAGTCCCCGTGGCCATGTGGTTACCATAGTGATACGTAGCACTTTTTCTAGGATGAGTTTGCGAACTTAATGGTCAACCTCGTGTGGGGAAAAAAAGGATCGACTTGAACGTGGTTTTCTTTGGGGTACCTGCTATGTGCACAGCTCATCTGGTGGATAGTAAATGTGAAACGGATATGATTTCTTCATGATCTAGTTGGGGGATACTGTAGAAACACAGGTAATTAAAAATACAAATCAGGATGAACCCGGTGAATACTTCAGCTAGAAAGAGGCAGAGAAATACCTCTTGCATTCCAGAAGTTGTATAACACGGCAGTGGGAGCCTTTGGCACACACATACGACTTTATTTCATCCACAAGCCTTTCAAGACAGCATCTTTAGTTCTTAATTTACAGGTGAGGAAACTGAGGTTTAGGAGCTGAGTCACTTGTGCAAAGAGACGAAGCCAGTAATGGTCACGCCAAGACTTGAACCTGAGCCTTCAGCAGTGCACAGAGAGGGGACACAAAGTGGTGGTTGTGGTCAGGAAAGAGACATTTTCTGTCCTGGGGGTGTGTGTGGGGTGCAGGTAAACTGTAGATGGCAGAGGGCCTGCGTGAGCTCGGAGGAGGTGATATGATACCTCCTATGATACCTCTAAGCACCACCCCGGACCACAAGCTGTTGCATGGGGAGTTTGTCTGACTCTCCGACAGAGAGAGTGGTACAGAAGAAACCTTATATAACACCGATGTGCCTTGCATCCCCCAGGTGACGCACAGCCACCTGCACACCTTGCAGACCCAGATTTTGTTATGGAGGTGCTGCGGTATAAAAATCATCTCTTCGGGTCCTTGCTCCCTTGTCATGGCCGCCTGCCGCCTGAGGTCTTCCTGCTCTATTTGTGGCATCTGTGTTCCCTTTGGTCATTGTGCTGTGCTTTTCTCCTCTCATCCCTCATCGATGTCAGCTGTGAAGTCACATGAGGGGAATAATAATCCTAAAGAAAGACTCAGAGAATGAGAAATGCAAAGACTAAGAAAATAGAGCCTCAAGCGCACTTGGAGCTGGTTTTCCAGTTATGAGGTTTGATTAAAAGTACGAGGGGAATGCATCTGTGATTTACAGCATTGCAAAAGGTGAAGAAAGCCTTAGAGCACGTGTCTGTGTAAGCTGCATCACACATGGGGGGAGAAGCCCAAGGGCTTGGTGGCTCCTGGGTGTGCAGCCCTCCTCTGGCTCCACAGGAGGTGGCTCTGGAAGGAGAAAGTGGCTCTTCTTCCCCTTGTAAGACATGCTCATCTGTGCTTTGGTTAGTGTGTCTTACGTAAAGGATTTAATTGCCTGTCTGCCCCTTCTGCAAGTTGTATGTTTATCCAGCACCGAGGAGCAAATTAGAGATGGATTATGCATTAGCAAACATGAGTACGTCACACATGAGACTAGTCTACACCTTAAAAAACCGTATTAATTTACTATGTGGTGCTGGCGGAGGCAGGCAGATCCTCTTCAAGTTGAGATTTATGACACTAGCTTTACTGCTGAATTGGATCATAGACATTTATGATTAAAGGAAGCCATTTAAATGTATTCATTGTTTAAATGTTTAAACCACTGAAAGATTTTTTTTAATTGAGCCCGTTTAGAAAGCCACCACCGACCAGCATCTGACTTCCTCAAGTCTTTAGTCATATGTCCACGTAGTTGTATAATAGTTATCCATGCTCATTTGCAATTTAATATTCTTCCTTTAGTATTATTTAATACTGAAATAATTATCTGTAATACTGGATGATGGGCTTTATAGTTCACAGGACACTCAGGCACATACTCTCTCTTCTTCTTGCTGCCTCTGTGCCATACCGAACTGAAGCCACGGTTTAAGGCTTTATTTCTAAATTGTATTGTGCTCAAGTGTGGGAAACCATGACAGTCAACACGAATTAACTTTAGCCTTATCACTGTTTCCTGCACAGGCAGGTAAGATCTGCTGAGGAAGGGAACAGTTGCCAAATGGCCAGGTGTGCTGTTCCGTGGCCTAGAAGGGGCAGCTGTCGGTTGAACTTTGCCCATGTTTTCAGGACTTTTATCTCACCTTCTGGGTGTTCTGGGTGGGAGCTCTGCAATGGAAGGCCTACTCAGAGGCTCTGTACGGGTAGCAGAAGAATCCTCCGAAACTCAGAGCTGCTCAGCAGCCATCTTGGAGCCGTGTGGTAGATGGGAGTTCTTGCCTCATAAATTGATTCTCTCGAGGTTCAATTCTCCTTCGACCTGAGAGGGTTGCCTCATGGATCACCTACTTTACCATGAATGGAGAAGGAGATATGACAGGAATAGCCAGTTCCCTTGTCTTATATGGTATGGCTGCTGGCCATTTGATGATTCTGCCCTTAACTTTGAAGCAATCTCATATTATGTGGAAGATAATGGCCTTTGAACTTTTGGTTCAATACAGTCTTGACTTTGGTTAGATACCATTTTGACCTCTGGAAAAAAGTGTACCCTGGGTTACTGTTTTATTGATTCTTCTCTCCACAAAACAACTGGTATCTTTTAAGTTTTTTTTGTTTTTTTTTTTACCTTACGTGCCTGAAGGAGAAGGTCATCTCATTTGTAGTGAAGAAATAACCATTTTCCCCGTGGTGTGCTGGATGCATGGATTATGGCAGGAAGACTAGACATCCTGGGTTTTACCCCTAGATTTTTTGCTGATTCACAAAGGCTTTTAGTTTCTCTCTACCACATTTTCTAGATCTGCAAATAGAAAGGGGAGTTGATGACCATGTAGGTGCTACTCGGGGACTTTTCTGAGCAAGAGAAATTATTGGTGGAACCATAGGACTTGTTGCCAGCTGCGAGGGGTGCATTTCACTCCCTCTGGAACGAGGCCAGCAGTAATGATAGAAACACATTGCATTTGACCTTGGCTTTACTTTTGACAACTCTTCCTTCACCACCCTTAAAAACACACCACACCATTTAAGAGAACGGCAGCAGGCCTTCAGCAACACCCTCGGTCAGTGCATGCCTCTGGAGGCCTCTGGGATTGTGGTGAGGAGACCTTATTTATCCCTTTCTCGTTTCCTGATATCTTGGCATTTTAGAGGTGTCTGGAAAGAAAAGTGGCAGAAAAGCAGAAAAACCTGCTTGACAAGACTTGTACAAACAGAGGAAGTCCAGTGGCTCCTGGTCTGGGATTGCCAGGCTCAAAGAAGCCAATTGTAGTGTACACAAAGATGCAAGTCACCAGGGCCCGGAGAGCTCCGAGGAGGCCCGTGCCAAGGCAAGACCCAGAGTTCTAACTAAGGCCAGGAGGTCCTCTGCAGCCCAGGGGAGAGCTGAGGCCAATGACTGTGGACTCTCTGGTGAAGTGGCCATGTTCCTGGGTAGACACCCGACGGTTATCACGACCCTCTGAGTTCTTTGGACTTTATCCTTCGGGTGCAGAAAATGGTGTCGGCAGCTCTTACCACTGTAGAACGTGGGTGGATTTGTGAGCTGGATTTGATTTTCTCCTTTTGCTTTGGAGGGTACAATAATCAATTCTTTAGAAGTAAAGAAAGCCTTTGCTGTGGCCCTACAGCCCTTCAGTGGGCTGCCGTTTCCCCTTCCCCAGAAAATTACAATGTTGTCATACGTCAGGGAGACCAGGGAAGGTGAAAGGATGCCTTTCCCAAATATGTACACAAGGCAGCTTAAGCTATTCCTGTGAGTGGGGGCCCAGGAACCTACTCCCTGCTGTGACCCCTCCTTGGCTTCATAGACCCTATACCCCATTCTAGGCTGATGCCTCCAGTCTACCTGCTGGCCCAGAAAAAGTGAAAGTGAGCCTGCCTTTTGTAGCACCTCAAAAAAGGATGGGCAGTACTGGCAGGGAGAAAGGACTTTAAATGTGAGCTTTTCTTTCTCTGCTGCAGTAAGAAGATTCATCAGTAAGTTCCAGGAAGACGGTTTGTAATCTTTAGGATAGTGTGGCTTATAAAATAAAAATACGTTCCTCTTAAACAGTGTTACAGTGTCAACACCTAGCACCGATTTTTTAATAGCAAAAAAAAAATTTTTTAATTGAAACTATAATCAGATGGCTAAATGAGTGGGTGCTGTGTGAGTACAGGTATTTATCTTGTCTCATCAGATGATTTTCTGCTTACCCAAAATGACAGGGCAAGAATTTAGCATGCTGTTGGAGGGAAAAAAAGTTGTTTGTTTCCCCATAATATTTCTATATGAAAGCAAATTGTTAACGTTTTAGAATCCTTTGGAAGTTTTGAAATTCCCCACTGTTATTCTCGAGAAGAGAGAACAATTTCTTTTCTTCTACCTTCTTGGCCTATAAGGAAAAGCACATTTCAGAAAAACATGGGACAGAACAGGAAGTGTTTAGAGGTTTAGTCATACTTGTTGGGTATGAAAAAGCCCCACTGCTTTTTCATATTGTTTCTTTTATGAACTTAACACTTCCTACTTTGAGAATACCTTCCTCCCCAAGGGCTCAAAGTCCTTTATAGTCATTAATCTTCCTCCTGGGGTTTTTTTCCTTAAAAAATTGAAACATTAACTACCGGCTGAAACTCCCAGCTAAATTCACTGTACCCGTGTGGGTCTGTTGGATCTGTGGGGACCGTGGCCTCACTGAAGGCAGTAGGGTGACCACCTTGTCCCAGTTTCCCTGGGACTTTCACAGATTTAGCGCTGAAAAATCTCACCTCCCAGAAACCCCCTCGGTCCCAGGCAAACTGGGATGGTTGGTCACCCAAGAAGGTGACCAGTTCAGGTGGCTCTGCGTGGAGAAAATGTTCTTTCCTGCAGTCCCTCCGTCAAACACAGCTGGCTGCCTTAGACTGGGCTAGATGATGGTGCCTGAATGGCTGATGGCACAGCTTCCATGCCACCCGGTAGGAGAAGACCCAAAGCACACAGCTGTGGAATCAGGGACATGTGAGATAAGTAGGTCTGGCTTTGTACCTGCTTTCTGGTTTTTCGTTTGCTTTTTCTCTCTTTACTATAATACATGATAAAAAACGAAAACAAGAACTGACAACTACCTGGTTTCTGAAACAAGAAGTGTGACCTCAGATGTCAGATACTTCTGTTGGTCTCGGATTCTTCTTCTGAAAAATGAGGATGCTGGTCTTGATTTCTAAGGCCCCTTCCTGCCCCAACTTCCTGTGCGGAAAGAAGCTGGAGGTAAAAACCAGGAGAGGTCAGAAAGAAACCAGCCCCCATCCCCTTCAAAGCTCCGCTCAGGAGAGGGTGTTTTCCTTCAAGTACAGACTTTGTAACGGGCATGTCTGTTCACACGTCTCTCCATCTTTTTCTACCATTGTCTGCTGCGGTGTTTGAGTGTGCTGCTTTGGCAGTGCTGGGGGCTGCCGTGGTGCTCCAGCCTGGCCACAGCTGAGGCACACACAGCCCTCCCCCCTCCTCCTCTGGAAGGCCTAGAACCACCCTTGCTCTTAAGATATCCTGTCACTGAGCCCGAATGCATCACCTCGAGTGTCAGAAGATGCGCTCTCCTGTTTAAATTGCCCAATTCTAGTTTTATAATTATTGTGTTAAATCCTACAACTTAAAAAAAAAAAAAAAAACACCTTTGTAGTACATTTTCTACTATCTTCTGTAAGTCCGTGGTGGTACATCTTCCATTCTCGCTCCTCATTTGGGGGAGGAAAATGGGGAAAGATGTGGCTTTGGACTCTGACATACTTTGGTTCAAATTCTAGAACCACTGGTGTGACAGTGGAAGGCAAGTTCTTTAGCTTCCCTGAGGCTCAGTTCCTCCCTTTATTAAACAGGAAGCTATGGTGTCCTGAGCGTCTGGCACATGGAGGGTGCTCACTGTGTTCTCTCTACCTCGTCATTTTCCCTTAGCCCTTCGAGTTCCTACACGGTGCTCTCTGACCTATTCTTGTTTTCATCTTTTCTCCTGTGTTTGATTTCAGAGGTCACAGAAAAGGCGGAAGTTACAGGTAAAGGACAGTGAGTGCAGAGTGAGCAGCCTCCTGACAAGCCGTATAGGCCACACTCCCTGAATGTCTATGGAACCAACTGGGAAACAGGGATCTTTAGCAGAAGGTCCAAAACCATCAATGCAGGAAATGAAATGTGTTTATTATTAGAGTGATGCAGGCATGTTCCATACAACCTCCCCGACACACACCCACACACACACACACACCGCCCCCCGTACTCAATACTGAAGAGTTGATGGGTAAGTCCAGGTGAAGCTGATGCTGACAGATGGCCTGCCGCACTGATCTTGTAGCAGACAGCAGGGAAACCTGCGCTCAGCAGATCATTTGATGTTTTAGCTCTAGCCACTAACGTGTTTATCAAAAGAAGCAAATGCATGTTTTCCCTTTGGGCAGAGCAGGGGTAAGTGGCGTTACAGAAATTACCTTGAATTATGCCTCCTTGAGTACCTGCCCAATCCAGATAGACAGATTATCCCATCACGCCGGGACACGCAGGCCTGACAGTGGCCACTTCTGTTGTAGCATCTTCAAAGGAATCAGGTCTTTTGATTTCCATGTTTCCATTTTAATTCTGTTTTTCCCCTGCTTCGAAAACAGATGATTTGCAAAGGACACTTGAAAGTGACATGAACTCTGGAGTAGATAATAGGTGTACATGAATATGGTGACTTTTCTCACATAGTCCTCTGTGTAATTCTGTGGTATAGTGAGCCTAGCACAGGTGGAGCTGCTGAGACACCGCAGAAACGACCCCATCTGTGCGCCTGCACGTGCTAGTAGGTATTTTTTCAGATTTACCATAATGCTGGCACAGCTATACTTTTATCATTGATGTGTTATTAAACATTTTCTGCTTCAAGCCCCGTTGCTAAATTGTAGTGCCTTATCTCCTTTAATCTTATTTTGTAGGGCTGCAATTGCTATGACTCCATTTGATTGGTGAAGAAACCGAGGCTTAGGGAGGTTAAAAAACTTGTGCAAAGTCATGCAGTAAATGCCAGAGCCAGGATTCAAAAGAGGTCTGGGTGCATCCACGCTCTTAATCACTACCCTGTACTACTCAAAAATAATTGTAGAACAGAATGAAGAAATTTGAGGAAAAGGAAATCACAGTCCCTGTTGGTCTTTTGTAATAATAATACGAAAGCTTTTGTTTCTTTAAAATGTCAGTCTTCATGATTTATGGCATATGTCCCAAAGGTGGCAAGGTGGCCCCTTTTAGTGGGTCTAGGTTAGAGTGCTTCTAAGCTTCCTTTTTACTTACAGTTCATACGTACTAGGTTTTATCTGCTGCTTAATCTCTCTCCCCTCGGTAGGCATTGGAAGCCCACCAACATTCCAGTGACCACCTCTCCTCTCACCCCACCAGCAGCACAGCATGGGGGTCATGAACACTCAACTGAGCAAGGCTTTGGCTTCTTGATGTATGTGCGAGTTAGGGTTGTGGGAGTTGATCTTTGGAGAGTACCTCTTCTTAGACTTGTCCAGTGATTTAATTAGCATTTGTGTGTCACCTGCCGTGATTCCTTGAGTAGTGTGAGATAAGGCCAGGCAGCAGTCACATATCTGTGTAAGTGTTGCCTCCGTTACAGTTTCAAAAGTCTTCACCCATACCGGCAAATCATTTAATTGAATTGTATAACCATTGCTTGGTGTGATCAAAGACCCAGACTTTGCTGTCAGTAGGCTCTGGTTCCAAGCCTGTCACTTATTACCATTATGCAAGTTATGTAACATTGTTGAATCCCAAGTTTTTAGTCTTTAAAATAGGAATTAAAATGTCACGCTTATTTGTTTGCTGGAAAGTTTAAATGGAACAATATATGTGCCTGTCACATACAAGTTGACAATAAATGATAGTTTCTTTTCCTTTCCCCTAAGTTCTCTCTTACAAGCTCCTTGAAGACAATAGACTTTTTTCTTTTCTCACTCATTTTCATATTCTCAGCATCTAGCAGTGCCAGGCACATATTTGTTGAACCAAAGAAAAATCTTTTTCTTTGTTCATTCTTCTGCCAAGCAACTATTAGCTGTGTATCTGCAGCACATCAGACACTGTGCCTGGGGTAATGCAGTTACCAGCACAAATGTAGCCTGTGTCCCCACTTCTTCAGTCTAACTGGGAGAGAAACATTACAGAGATAATTAGAGTAATGAACAACTTTGAGCCTTAAGGTGAGATTTAAATTTTGGAAATAGCTGATATTTGGCATCAAGTCTGACACTTTACCTGTATCCTTACTAGTGTTTGGGGCCAAGAACAAGAAATGGCAATCAACTGTTTTCTGTAACTGATCCTGAAAGTTCTAAAAGAAGTGTTTTTAAAGTATTTTTGAGGAATGGTGGTATTATTGGAATAAGTATAAACACATTAGAAAGTCTCTCTCTTGAGAGGCAACAGATTTGATGAGGTGGCATCATAGGAGACAAGGTGTTCTAGGAACTTGGAAGGTACAGGAATAGGCTTAAAAACATAGAACGGGATACTAGGATAGCCAGCATCTCTCCTGCCAAGCAGACTGAGCAGTGCTAACTGCTGAAAGTGAGGTTTTTATCTGGACAGACTTAAACTTTGTCAATGTTGGTCATGGCCCCAGATAAAAACACAGGACACAGAGCACTCTGGGAGGCTGAGGAAGGAGGATCCCGTGAGCTCAAGAGTTAAAGAC
>NW_003852519.1:484095-490542 GCF_000181295.1 Otolemur garnettii
TGAATGAAATTATCTAATGAGGCTCATTCATTTGTTCAGTAAATACTGGCCAGGTGCCCATTGTGAGCCCTGTTCTAGGTTCTAGGGATATAGTGACAAACCACACAGACAAAGTTGCTGCCCATAAGAGTTTGGGAGGACTTGGGGCTCCTACCTGGTTTGAAGAGGCAAGTGAAGGTCCCCTAGGCCCCCACCTGTGGATGTGGACAAAACAAAGTCCAAACTCTTGTGAACCATTAGCCCAGAAATAAGCAATTGTGAAGGGCAGGGCTTAGACCCAAACTGAAAGGCAGAATCTGCTGAGGAGGTCAGGCCAATGTGGGCTGGGAGACTTGGCTTGCGCCCCCGCAGAGAGGAAGGGCAGGAATTCCCGAATGGGGCACCATAGCTAAGTCCAAGGATGGAAGGACCAGCATATAGCACCAAGGCAGGATAATAGAGTTAAAAACTCTGCTGTCAATCAACTCAAAGAGGTTTTCTAAACACTTTCACTGACCTAAAAAGTATTTATCAACAGTGGTTTGAAACAAATGGGATTTTTTGGTTAGGTCAGAACATACTCAGGATCATATCAAGATTTTCATTCCATCAGTATTTGCCCTGTGATCAAAATGTGACACATTCAAGGTCAGCCTTTGAAATTAGATTGATTTATTTTTCTAGAATGAACCGAGGAAAATGAGACGACCCGTTCTTCTAACTCCCAGTGATCTCATGAATGTAAAATGTTGTCATACACAACACGTATTTATGTCTTATGACGAAAGAAGTGGAAAGGGAAACAGCATTGGTCTGTGAACCTGGGTCTGAGAGAAATGGAGGCCCATCACATAGGAATACTATATCACAGCCTGAGCAAGAGCCAGACCCCAACTATTGAAAATAGAAAAGTTAGCATGGCATGGTGGCAGCGCCTGTAGTCCCAATTACTCAAGAGGCGAGGTAGGAGGATCCCTTGAACACAGGAGTTTGAGGTTGCTGTGAGCTAGGCTGACACCAAGGCACTCTAGGCTGGGCAACAGAGTGAGACTCTGTCTCAAAAAAAAAAGAAAAATAATAATACGCCATGGTTTGCTTGGCCTTCTTCATGTATTTTAACTCATCTCATTTTTTTACTCACCATCTCAACAGCCAGCACAGTTGTATCCATTTCGTAGCCAAAAAGAGTGAGGCTCGAGTCTGTCCCACCCTCTTTTTTGTAGTTTTCTGGAGGAAGAATCAGTGTGAAGGAGGAGGGGGTTTGTTCAGGCTTGCGAGCAGTACAAGGAAAGCAGATAAGGATGGCTAGAATGGTAATAGAATAAATGCAAGTTGTGAAAGCTGGGTGATGAGTCTTGGAAGAGGTTAATAATATGGTGTTTGGGTGTGTTTCTTAGCAAGGGTCCTTACTTAGCATTCTTCCTTTTAAGAGGGGTTCCCTTACATGGAGTGTCACTCACAGCCTAAGAAGCCTTTGTCACTTTCCAGGACTCTTCTCCTCGGGCCCCATAAGTCAGGCTACCAGATGCCAGACACATCAGGTTTGCTCCAAGGGGAGTCAGTGTCCTGTGTTTTAACTTTGTATAGAGCTTTTGTTTCAATTGTTTTTCCCTAATTCAATGCACATCTTTCTTCTGAGTAATGGGGATTATCCTGTGGAGAAGCTTCAACCTCTTCTTTTGTGGTTCAAATTCTAGAGCAGTGGTTTTCAACGTTTTTTATCTCTTGACATACTTGAACCTATAGTCGGACTTCTATGGCACACTTATATCAAAAAAAAAAGATTATACTCACTGTGCTTTGAACTTCTTGTGAGAATAACTAATGATCTTCAAAAATGTTGGTGGCACACCAGTTGAAAATCACTGTTCTAGATGGTATTGATAGAAATAAGTTGTATTTGACAGTACCCAGAGCTTTAGGAGTTTTGGCAGAGTTATGTTTTCTAGATACCTCCTGAGAACTGCTGTGGCCAATTCAAGAATGACCCACATGAGGAGAGGTTGCGAGGCAGGCGCAGTGATAATTTCTGTTGGGGCGGAGAGCAGAAACTGCAAAGTGGCTTCCTGAACCAACTTGTTTTTCAGCTCCCAGGGAGATTTGTTAGGAGGAAAAAAAAAAGAGGAAGAAGTAGAAGATTTTATTTGATGGAGCCTACACTCTGTGCTCTTCCTGCAAAGCTCATGGGTTTTGAGTACGGAGGGCAGGGAAGTGTCCTCTGTCCTCTGTAAGTAAACTCTAGTTTTGTGGACTCTGACTATTGCTATTGGAGAAATTAAGGAAGAAGATCATGGGTCATTCACAGTCATCATCTACCCAGAGTTTATGCTGTTTTTGAAAGGACAGGGAGAGCTTGTGACCCCACCCCCCAGCATCCTGTGAGATGCCCAGCGTCTAACCCACAGCATGTGTGGTCGTCACTAAGACCATATGGCAAGTGCAGCGGAGAAACAGAATTCTTTATTTATTTAATGTAAATTAATTTTAATTTTAAAAGATACTCAATTCAGTTACTAAAACCCTTTTAAGGTGTGTTTGGAGTAGCTTGGGTCTGTGAATTTACCTTCTCAACTGTGATTTTATGAACTTAACTTCAAATCGAGTACTGCTGGTGAAAATTTAGGGTCCAATTTGAAATACACTAGAATGTAAACCAGACCCTGGATTTCAAAGACTTAGTATGAGAAAAGGTAAAATATCTCAGTAATTTTATATATTGGTTGTAGGATGAAAGACTATTTTGGCTATGTTCGGTTAAGGTTAAGATGTTTAAATTAATTTTACCTCTTTCATTTTGACTGTGGCTACTAGAAAATGTTCAATTACACATGTGGCTGGCATTATAATTCTGCTGGACAACACTAGTGCGGGCAATGCCTTGTGGGATCCATCGGAAGTGTCATTAGGACTTTCTAAGGAAAGTTGCTAGACTTCAAACGTCAGAGGCACATTTTGCCTGGTTGTATTAACAGGCTGTTTTACATGGATGGCTTTATGAAAATTGACGTTTGGAAAAATAGGCTTTAATAAGAGTGAGTTAATTGAGAGGATAGCGTCTCCTGTGTTAATCAGAATGATTTTTAAGTGCGTTTTCACCCACTCAGAAACCACTGATTCTCATGGGAGCAAAGAACCACATTACTGTGTCGTCATTTGTGTCTGTTTGGTCTTCCACATTTTCTGCAGGCAGAAATCTTGGGGATCATTAGCATGGACTTGATTTGCTTGTGGCAAGGACTATAAAGTAATACAACCTACAGGGAATTCCGTGGCATGAAAAGAAATACTAGCTCTTGTCCAGCTCCTGTTTCTACCCTACAAGCTCCAAATGATTTTCAGAATCCCTCCTTCAACTTTTTTGTTAAACTCTCCAGCTCTTGCCATTTATAGACTTCAGGTTTTGGCAGCTACACGTTTGAACTGGTGTTGGAGGCCCTGGTAAGGCTTGACTGGTGATGCCGTTGACGCCTTCCCAGCGCGGTTTGCAGGTTGCTTTCTGAAGATGGATCAGAGACAAATACTTCCTGCTCTGATAGTTTGAACACCCCAGTGAATTTCAGATGTCGAAGGCATATTCATGCCACAATTCTGTCACTGCTTTAGAATTGCATTTTGCCTAAAGGAAGAGGTGATAAAATACTAATAATATCAGGATGCTCGGAAACGGCAGAAAGTTTTGTTTTACAGGAAGAAATTAAGTTTTCAGTGACTTCTGTTGTTGAAAATGCTTTTATTGAGGAACAAATAAATAAATCAGCCAGGCTCTTGAGTCAATGACTCCTCCCCTTCAGAGTCACTTCGTACATAGACCTTGTCATGATGACCCATGTTTAAGAAGTGACGTGGGCAGAAGGTGTGCTCCAGAGGAAGAAGGTGCTACGTCCTCCATCCAGAGCAGTTACGTGGTTCATTCAAGGATCTTGTTAACCCTTCAGCCTCAGCTTCTTTGTCTGTCAAGTAGGCTTGGAGCTAGTTCTGATGACATGACTCCTCGGGGTATTAGGAGGATTTCAAGGACTTCCATCTTGGCAAAGAGCCTTAGCAGGCTCAAGGTTTCTAGTAGCTTAGGGTTCTAAGATTTTATTAAGTCAGCTGCTTGGAGTTCAAGGCATTTCTCTGGATTATAAGGAGCTGATAGTTCAATGCGCAAAAATAAAGCCTAGCTAAGTCTTGACTATGAAGAAAAGCTTACTTTGAAGAAAAAAATGTGTCGCCTTGACAGCCATCCAGGGATGGGGGAGACCAATCTCCTCACCCAGGGAATAGCAGCTCCCCCATCTTTAAGCCGCCTGATGGGGATCATGCTTGAGCAGGGGACAGGGGATCTGGGGCCTGAGCACATGAAGACAGACGGAGCCTTCCAGCTGAGAGAGTGGGAAGGGAGTGGAGGTGGAGCGGGGTTTCATTTCCTCTTGCTTCCCCTTTATGAACCTCACCCTGCTTTTGCCAGTGCCGAGGACACGGGCTCCCTGTGGAGCTCCAGAAAGTAAAGCTGCAAAGCCTTCCTTGCAGTGCAGGTGGGGAGGACTCCAGAGGCAGAGCAGAGGACCCCACTGCACACACACCTGTCTGGAGCAGTTGTCCCTATGTAGGTCAGGTAGTCATCACTCAGGAACTTCCTGTATTACACTGATAAACTATTTTGTGGTTCAAGGCAGGACAGTGGTAATTTACTTAGGAGGGACGGGCAATTAGCAAATTGATTCGTAAGGTTTCTCAAACCTGTTGTGAAACAGAATCATTTAATGTGTGTCTTGATTTATTCTACCTATTCATGTCTTGATTCAAGGCAGTGATTTGTAATCTTAACGCTGCACATGGAATCACCCGGGGTGGGGGTGGGGAGGTGTTCACACTATCAATGCCTGACTCCCATCCCATAGACTCTGATCTGGAGTTCAAGGATTTTTAACAAGTTTTTCCAGGTGATTCATTCTGATGGACAGCTAAGACTCACAAAACCTGATCTAAAATGTGTGTTTCCTACATTGTGAGCTGATCCTGAATCCCTGAAGTATGTGGACATTAAAGCATATTTTTTTATGTACTATTAAACACTGTTTTTTTCTTCTTATTTCTATTTTTTCCTTTTGAAAAACACACTACTTTGACTACTTGACAAACACACTACTTGTACATCTACTTGTACACACTACTTGTTTTAATGAAGGCACAGGACCTTATGTAAAATAAACTATTGGTTGGTCTTACCCCCAGGGCTGCAGGAGTTTCCTTATTAATCCAAGCATCTTACTACTCTTGTTAGTCGCTGTGGTCCTGCACACGCACTTATATATTCCGTTCCCATTCCCACCATTTACGTTTTAGAATGATGTTAATGCTGGTGGCATCTTCGTGGTAATAGTCACCTTGCTAGCAAAACTCATTTTAGTCATTCACTGTTAAAAACAAAACTCCCAGGAATTTCTAACCATGGCCACGAGGAAGGGAATGGAATCTTTTGGGGGATTTCTATGAGGAGTCTTGTATCTAAGAATCAGAGAATTTCCATGGGTAGAACTTAGTTGCCAAGGTGGTTATTCTGGTAACATTTTTCTAAAAGAGGAGACAGGTGTGCAATACTCCCTCCTGGTCAGTGCGTAAGGTTGTTTATATGTTATTTTTTAAACAAAGAGTTGTAGAGCTTGGGGACAGAGAGGAAAAACTCTGCCCCCATTTCTCTCACGTCAACCTTCCCTCTTGTTTTCAGTTATGTTACTTTCCCATTTTACAACACTGAGACAGGTTTAATTCTTAAAACATAGATAAAATTTGAGACTTCTCAAATTCCTCATCATAATAATGCCTTGCATTAATAAAGAATCTCTATTTCAAGGAGCTCTATAGTTTATATTTCATCTCATTTATCTTGGAAATAACAGGTTGGGTACTGTTATCCCAGTTTTTCAGATGGCGACACTGAGATGGTGACTCATTTCTTTTATGTTGCTTTTTCAGTACAGTGCCGTTTGGTTTTACTGAAAATTGCTTTGATAGTAAGCATTTTCCAAAGATCTAAGTCTTTTTAGTTCTGGTTTGTGCTCGTTACCCCAGGTATCATTTACAGGGCTTCTTTCTCTATTGGTATTTATTTCCCAGTCCGAAGTAACCCAGGAATTACATGGCATCTCAAGCTCCGGTGTTACTATAGTTGTAACCCAGCCTTCTTTGGGCTGAGGATACCCGTATCAGTTAGGGCCTTGGAGTCTTCCTACATTTAGTTTCCTGGGGGCATCCTAGAGACTGGGCAGCCAGAAATGGGACTGTAGCAAAGCACAGGCTTTATTTTCTCTGGATTACCCTCATTTGAATTAGAATGTAAATCTTCTCCCTGGGCTCTGCTGTGAGGTCTTTAAAATCTCAAGTTTCTTGTTAGGTGTGTGTGGTCCGTTTAAGCTCTTGATGTTTTTGTAAAGATAAATCACCCAGGAAAGAAATCACTTTAAACGGAGTCTGAGCTGCCTCCAG
>NW_003852519.1:490832-500789 GCF_000181295.1 Otolemur garnettii
AGCCTGACTTGCAGCCCTTGCTCTGCCCAGGTTTTACATCCCTTGAGTTGCCTGGGGAGCTCCCATCCCAGGGCCACCAGGATCGATGTACAAGAGCAGTCACGTGGCAACAGTACATGCCTGGAAGGTAGCTCTCATCTAGGAGGGAGAAATTGAGAAGGCTCTCTAATGGCGCCCTTGATACAACTAAATAGCAACTCTCTCAGTTCATTACGTGTTAGCCCCGGGCAGGGACAACACAGATTGGCTAATTGTAATAGCCAAACCATTAAAGGGAATAGCATTAATGGAGGAGAAAGCAGCTAATAAAGAGCTGAACTTGGCCACTTAGTTGGGCTGGGATACAAGCTGCAGTTAATTTAAAAATCTGTTTCTTCTGCCATTAGAAATAGTTCTGAAGAAAGGATTTAGCAACCCTCTTTCAAAAGGTGGATCAAAAGCTCAGGGGTGTTTTTGAACAAATCCAACAGTAAGGCTTTATATTCCCCCCTACAACCCCAGGTAGCACCTCATGGTTCTATGTGAATAAAGTCACCCACCTTTCCTGTACAGAAGCGATGCCGCTTGACTGTTTTCAGTAGGACCCGTACTTTTATGGTGTTTCCAGGAGTGACGTGGGTTCCTGAACTCATCTAATCTCTGCTTTGAGCAAAAGCAGTCATCTACATCATCCAGGGATTAGAGGTGTCATCAAGGGCTGTGGAATAGCGTGACTTTAATTTTCCTCTCCAGGTCTAAAGCTTGTAAATGTGCACAGGTGCTGGGATGCGGCCAAATGAGCCAACCATCCATGCACCCTTAAAGCTGGGCCTACATCACGGGCCTCCCCGGAAACCACAGCCTGGCATTAAAGAGGAATCACAGCTTTAGCGTCGGCTTACTATTCGTATCAGAAATACCTAAGAAATTCAGAAGGAAAAGAAAGTTTCATAGTATCTCAGGAATGGAAAGGATTTTAATTGAAATACTTTAAAATCGGAACAATAAGGAAATCTGAGTGTTTTTGCTGTGGTGTTTGTCTTTAAAGGGATTGTTTGTGGTTCTAGAAACTAGTGCTTTTTCAAATTTATTTAGTAGAACTTTAGGATCTTGTGAGAGGACTCAGGGGACTAATTGATAGAGAAGGGGACTGTGGTGGTCACGTTTTATTTGCAGCTATTCCACCCACACTGTAATTAATAAGCTTTGGCTTGCCGGGGGATCTAAGATGGTACAGCAGCAGCAGCTTGAAACCTTCCAAGTTCTCCTACTTGAGCTGCTTCCTGGTGCAAGAACCTCTTTTCAAGTTAGCCTTCCAGCCTCAGCTTAAGTCAGCGTTAGGGCCAACCATAGGTCACACACACATTTGGAAGCTTCAGCTGTGAGAAAGGCCTGTCCTCTAATGCCCGGGCATATGTTGCTGGCTCTGCCCTCTGGTAATACAAGTAAACCTCAGTTCTTTCTTACTCTCGTCCTTCTGCCCTTTGAAGACATCTCCTTTCGGTCTTCTCCCTTCCCCCACCCACGTATACCCTCAAACCTTCATCCCTTCCTCTCTTGGAAACTTACATCATCAGGCCATTGGAGAGGCCTTGTTTGGACTGTGGCCACTGTGATTTCTGGAGGTAGTCTCAGCCCATCTTGGTAGAGAGGTCTGCCCGCTCTAGGCACCGGACGAATGTCGTCAGGTCATTTTCTCCTTGCTGCTCCTGTGTGTCTCATCTATTCCTTGAGGTTTGCTGCTCGTGAGTAAGTGGAAAGAAGTGGAGTAAGAAATGGTTTTCTGTTGTCATTAAAGAAAGCATAAAAAGTAATATTACTCAAAATACTGAAGTTCAGATTTCTGTACCAGGTCATCATATGCACAAATAGCCTGTAAATGCCCTGGTGGCCCCGCTGCTTGTCATGCCGGGAGAACCTCTCTCTGCCTCACCTAGAGTCCCCTTCCTTCCGCTAAATGCATTTACACCTTCAATCTGGGCTCTCCTGGGAGGCAGCAGGCTGAGGTAGGTGGGCTTCCCAGCTTAGGTGGACTGTTGATTCACCCTTAGGAATCCCACTGGGATTCTGTGGTGAGTGAGGACGCACAGCAATGAACTGGGCCAAGGCTGAGTTCTTACAAGCTTGAACTTATCTCTTGGAATTCCCCTTAAGTTGTCAAGTCATTGTTAATGTTACTTAAACGCAGTTTCTTATTTCTCCTCTCTATTAGAAGCAGTGCAGACGAGTGGAGTCAGACCAGCCTGTACCCTAATACCAGCTACAACATCTCCTGAGCTGGTGGACTTAAACAGCTTGCTTAACCCCAGCATTCTTCAAGTCTCTTTTCCTCCTTGTGGAATGGAGATAATAATACCTTCCTCACAGGGTTAGAGGGTAAAATAAAATGAAGGCTTCATGGGCAGTGTATAGCACATGTTCCCTTAATGCAAGTTCTCTTTTCTGCTTATTGCAGTGACTATATTTTCCAAGTTTTCCAAGTAAAAATGGAACATGTGTTCTGAGAGGTATAAGTATTTATATATGCATACCATATGTATTTATGGGGTAAAACGACACAGAATTTTTAATATTGGGTCCATCCTGGAAATTCTAAGACTTATGGTTGCATAATTTGTAATGCCTTGTATAGGCCTGCACTCATAGATGACACTTGATGGATACTAAATATTTCTTTTTATTGCAGTTTTTGGCCAGGGTTGGGTTTGAACCCGCCACTTTCGGCATATGGGGCTGGCACCCTACCCCTTTGAGGCACAGGCGTCCCCCGATACTCATAGGGAAGAAAAAAAAGTCAGCAACCTTTAAAGCAATACTTGATTGTGGGACCTACGGTCTCTCGCTTGCTCTCTCTTTCTCTTTTAAACTCACTATGGATAAATCACACAGTTTGGGGTAAAAGGAAGATTCAGATGCTTTGATTTAATTGTATCCATTTGACAGACACAAACGGTCTTCTGATTGTCGGATGGAACAATACAAAAGTAAGGAAAGGGATGATTTCCATTGTAAATAAGAAGCCACGTATTTCAGACCCTGAACTATCTACATAAACTTCTAGAGAAATGGCACTCTAGTAGACTGGTGCAGTGGGCCCCCAGGACGATCCCACATTAGGGTTGAGTGCTGTTTGTCCAGTGCACCCTCTCCCCAGGGACTGACGGGCTTCTGGATAAGCGAGGGAGGACGCTGTGGACACCAGGGGTGTGTTCTCATCCATCATCGTTCTCTCGGGGTGCTTGCGTGTTTTCCTCTCTCAGAGTGCTGATAAGCATCCTGCAAACATGTTAAAAGCTGAGTCTAATTCGGGTTGTGAAAATCTCATGCTTCAGGATCCAGTTTACACATTTTCTGGAGCCTCTCTGGGATATAAAGAAATCATCCCAGCATCACTTCTGTGACTCAGTTGATCTGGTTTTCTGTTTCACAACTTGTGTCTGAATACCTGGGGCCGTCTTTCCCCAGGTCCTACCAGGGATACCGAGAGTGGTATCATTTCCTTGTGGGAAGATTACAAAAATATTCCTGTTTATAGCTACGTGTACCAGGTATACTTAAGAAGACTAGCATTTAAATCTTTTCTCAAAATCCTTTATCTCGCTGAATTTGGGGATGGACCAAATATTAAATGGATTTTTTTTTCAAGTGAAAGAAACTAACTTTCAAGAGTGTTATTTTCTGTTCTCGTATATGTCAGTTTGTATCCACGATGCCAGAACCCTAAAAAACCCTGTTACATTTCAGCGTATTCAATTTTTTGTAATGTGCAGTGATAGCTTGTTAATAAAAAGCTTACTTAATGAAAGCTTATCTAATAAAAGCCAACATCACCACCTTGAATTGTTTTGCAGCCAGAAGAGTGTGCTTTGAGTAATTGTTATGTTCAGAGGTCAGTTTAGTAAATCTGAGTAATCAGCTTCCCATAGGAGAGATTTCTTCTGTCTAATGTATAGACGTTGACTATAGTGCCTAAGTGCATCAGCTTTCCTAAAAGCCTGCAGGGTGGAAAAGAGATCTCCACTAAAATAGTGAATGTTGACCACATGGCCATGCCATCTCTGGTGCCTGCTGTTTCCATCTTGTCTGGGTTGCAGGTTTTCATGACAGTGATGGGACACCAAATTGTGCCACAGGATAAAGGGCACCTGTGGTGTTTTTACCATAACTCAAGGAAATGGCATCACTCTGTCACCATGACACACTTCCTCCACAGGACTTTCAACCCAGGCTTCAGAAGCCATCCCTGGGGGCAACGCTGGCATTCATAATAGGGACGGGGACAATTTCTAGAAAAAGTTCGTACATCAAGGACATCTCTTCTGCAATTGAAGAATCTTTGAAATTATCTGTAAACCTTCTTTTTGCAAGTACAACCAGATTTATTTCTGTTTTTCTTAACTCCAGAAATGCTTTATTTTCAGAATGTTAATATTTAGGCTAGGCATGGTGGCTCACGCCTGTAATCATAGGACTCTGGGAGGCCAAGGCAGGTGGATTGCCTGAGCTCAGGTGTTCAAGACCAGCCTGAGCAAGAGTTGAGACCCCATCTCTACTAAAAATAGAAAGGTTAGCCAGGTGTGGTGGCCTGTAGTCCCTGCGGCTCAGGAGGCTGAGACAAGTGAATCACTTGAGCCCAAGAGTTTGAAGTTGCTGTAAGCTAAGAGGACTCCATGGCACTCTACCTGGGAAAACAAGAGTGAGACTCTGTCTCCCCCTCCTCCCCCCAAATGTTAATATTTAGTAAGCAAAGGGCTCTATGTTTACCAACCCCTCAGCCTTTTCAGAGTTAATGGTGTAAATTCACTAAGGGAAATCCCTATCATTTATAGAAGCTTTATATTGAATCATTTGTGAAGGGGAAAGACTTTTTTTGCTAATAATAATAATATACATTTCTAGACTATTCCGTAATATGCAGCCAAGGACTGAGGTGAGGGGTGGAGAAATGCCATTCTCCTACCAAGCATAAAATGTGTAAAAGCCTGTTTTACAGGGAAGTCACAGGGTCCTAACATTGGTTTAAGAATGAGCAGAATTAGATGGGTACCCTTCACTGGCCCTTCGTGGCTGGGGAGCAATGAGGAGAGGGAAGGAATCATCTTGGATTCAGCAGTTTGTGCTTTGAGGAGACAATCCTAATTCCATACTCTATACCAACAACAAAAAAAAGAAAAAAAAGAAAGAAAGAAAAAATCTTTCTGTAATGGTTAGTACAATTTACATTTCAGCCCCTTTGAAACCTCTGACTATTTGCAGCCTTATTTTCTCTTCCCACAGCTTCACGCTGCTCCTCTCTCCCCGTTCTTGAATTGGCCTCTGAAATTGTAAGGCTGCCCTTTTGTTCAGCCGGTTGGTGTGACAGGTTGTATCTGCAAATTTGAGAGCAGCATATTTGGTTTTCTTGCAGCATCTAAACAATAATGTAATCACATCGCGGCATTTTCAGTCACATTATTGACCTCCACTGGCAATTCATCTCCCTGTAACCCTTGAGTGCATTAATTTCTGTATCTGTAGCATTATAATTTAATTAGAGCCAGTAGTTATAATCCTCTTGGGAAAATCATTACTCCCTCCTCCCCAATGTTAAATAAAACACCTCTAGTTTTCATCTGTCTGACAATTTGAGTCACGTTTAGACGTGGACCAGAGAAGCAGTCAAAAAAGTAAAGATTCCCTTTATTTGGATAATTGGATGTTAGTCTCCTTCAAGCTTCTCTCACAGAGGTGTCCAGCCCGCAGCTGGGTCCTATGCTGATTTTGTGAGGACATTCTTTTTTTGCTTAAATGTGGTGTCGGATATCAAGGAAAGTATGCACAGACCTTTTATGTTTGCTCATCGGCTTTCATGAGTGTTGGTGTATTTAATGTGTGGCTCAAGACAACTCTCCGAATCTTTGAATGTATGCAGAAAGAAAAAAGATTGGACACCCCTGGGCTAGCGTCTCCATCGGAGATAGAGGCGGTACCCAGCTTATGAATGATATAGGTTCTGTAAGTTTGTTCTTAAGTTGAGTTTGTATATAAGTTGGAACAGATACATTTTTCTATTCCCCTAATGGCCTCCATGCATAAGTGCAAGTTATAGGTCAATTGGGTGTTTGTCACTCGGAGACTTCCTGTAAGAGCCTTTGTTCTTAAATGTGAGTTATGTGTAAGTGTTGTGGTTGTACCTCGGGGACTGCCTGTAGTGGTATTTGTTTAATTTTTCTAATTGCTGATGAGCCTCGGTAGATGTTAAGTGAGTGATGATAGCAATAGAATAAAAAATGAGGACCTTGTGAGTTATGCTAGGGATTCGCAAGAAGAGAGACAAAAGGAGTGAAGTCTATAACCCGGGATTCCCAGGTGTGTGTTTCGTTCTCCTTGGAAGGAACCCACACACTGGGTAGCATCCTTTCTGGGTTCTCCTGAGTGCTCTGCTAACTGCTGAACCCCGAGTTACTGTAGGTCTGTTGTGGCTGCTGGCAAATTGCTCAAGGCCCTAGGAGCACATTTTGCTTCTCTTGGTCCAGGTATCTTCTCCTTTGTTACTGGCAGGTCTCTTCACTGAACCTTTGAAAGGGCTCGTGACCTGAGCTTATGGGAGGTGTCAAATACTGTCTGTGAGCCAAGTAAAAACCATCATTAGGAGGGAGAGGAGACTAGTGGGCCATAATCTGTCAGTCTCTGGCCTTCCTTTTATACTTTCATCATGAAACAGCCTGGTTGTCTCCATCTAAAATTGTGCAGGTGATAGGTGGTGGGGATGGTATAACATCCCAGAGCAAGTGTGGAAGTGTGGCATTTCAGAGTAGCTGGAAGGTCAGGGAACCACAGATGTGAAAATCCATGGAGGTGTTGCTTTTAGAGTACAGAGAATGAAATTACACTCAATGATAATTTATCAAATCAGAATATGTGTATGTACTCTATTCATTTATTTAGAGCCACCCTAGGAGAGTGCCATAGTATCAAACCTCACAGCAGCCTCAAACTTTTGGCCTCAAATCATCCTCTTGCCTCAGCCTCCTGAGTAGGTGGAACTACAGCTGCCCACCATAATGCCTGCCTAATTTTTCATTCTTTCATTTTCTTTTTTTTTTTTTAAGTAGAGATGGGGTTCTTGCTGTTGTTCAGGCTGCTCTCAAACTTCTGAGCCCAGGCTATCTACTTGTCTCAGCGTCCCAGAGTGGTAGCATTACAGGCACGAGCCATCATGCTCGATCCATTAATATACACTTTAAAAGTGATACCTAGGCTGGGCGCAGTGGCTCACGCCTGTAATCCTAGCACTCTGGGAGGCCAAGGTGGGTGGATGGCTTGAGCTCAGGGGTTCAAGACCAGCCTGAGCAAGAGCAGGACACCGTCTCTAAAAATAGGCAAGCATTGTGACGGGCATCTGTAGTCCCAGCTACTTGGGAGGCTAAGGCAAGAGAATCACTTGAGCCCAAGAGTTTGAGGTTGCTGTGAGCTATGATGCCATGGCACTCTACCGAGGGAGACAAAGTGAGACTCTGTCTCAAAAAATTAAAAAAAAAGAATAAAAATGATACCTAATTTGACTCTTTTGTCAGTAGGCTGGAGGTAGATTTCCCAAGTAATAGAGTAAAATCAGCTTCAAGGGCTAGGCTTCTCCTAGATTGCCCTTGAAAGAGTCAGGGGAGGTTGGGATGAGGTGGCCTCTCTCTAGTGGCCTAGTTGGGGGATCTTGTGAGCGTCTCCTTGCTATAAGGGTAAAGTCATCATATTAGGAAATACCGTCTTTTCGTCTCGGGCTCAAGCAGTGTCATCTGAAGACACTTGGCTCAATGTTTTCTTCACCCACAGTTTCACTTCTGCAAAAACCCCTAACAAAACAGAAAGCTATTTCTGGGAACAGAGTTAGCAGTAGAGATCCAGACATACATGTAACAGGACTAGGGGCTCAGGTGAGGGTTGCAGAATATGGAGAATTTGTTAAAGTAGAAAAATAAACAATGTTTGAAATACTTAAAAGACCATCTCCCCTTAAAAACAAAACAAAACAAAACAAAAAAACCCTAAACAGATTTTATATGCATTTCCTCTGGGCGTGTTTATGTCTTTACCTCTTTCACCCCAAACAACCCCAAACCAAACACCAAAAAGTATAACTCACCCTTCAGTTAGAGTTTCTTGCAATACGTGTGATGTTTGGTAACGTTCAAGAAAAGTGAAGTTGAAGGTTTTGCCTCCGGGTGACCTTTCACAGGACGTCTTGATTGATGCAGATATGAAAGCTAAGATATATGTGTCTGTCCTTAATTAAGAAATTGCATCAGGAAACTTCAGGATGCACATTTAAACAAAAATATTCCAACCGCACTAGTTTTGCTGCTGGTGGGTGCCTTAGGGAAGGTTAGAGAGATGCCATTTGGAAATTACAACAATATGTATCTATTCATTTAAAATCGAAACTTCCTACCACAACCACCAAACTTTCCAGGCTATGAGCAGAAGAAAAGTTTTAATTTGGCTATAGGGCCGGGGACTCCCTGCCTCCCTTTGTACACTGATGAGATGTAAAAGGTTCAGGAAGGATCTTTCCAAAACGTAAATACCCCTTCACCTTTACATCCATATGATTTTCTTCGGCTCGTGATTTTTATTTTCGTAGCAGCATCTTACTGGGCTTTCCCCGTTTTGGACCCTGTGTATCCCTCTTTACTTTGCCCAGTTAACCCACAGGAACTCACGGAAGTTATGTTTGCGCGTGGACTGCAAGTCCGCCTCCGTGGTGTGTTGATCTGAGATGCCGCTCGCCCTCCTGTTCTCCTGAATGCAGTGGTTGGTTTCTTGCCAGTATTTTAACTTAAAACTCATAATTATCCTTCCCTCCCCACCGCTTTATTGGTTGATAACTATCTTCAGTCAAAGAGTACTTCTCTTAAGTTCAGATCATTCTTTGAGAGAACTCTGAAATACGTAAGAGGGAAAGAAGTTATGGATTCGGAGATGGAGAGGGAAGGTTCAAGGAGATATCCATCAGTGTTACAAATAATTCCCTGCTGTGAAGGGAAAAAATTAAATGTTGGGTGTTTTTGGTTGTGGTGGTTGAAATCGTGCTCATAGATAAATCTAGAACTCACCCTTATAGCCATCACTTAGCCACTTCGCTTGTTGGGCTCGCACTCATCGGATCTGAGTATAGAATCATACACAGGTAGGGTAGAAGCTGGGGATAGTGCCAGAGAAGAGCAAATGTGGCTTTAACATAGGAATGACATTAAGTATGTGACTTGGGCAAGTAATTTTGGGGAGAAGCTCCCTTTGAGCCATTCTCTTAGACCTATTTTTTATTCCCTTTTATCCCCCCGCTTTATTTGAACAAACCACAGTAGTGCACACCTATTGACCTGAGTCTAAAGGAAAAGCCCTATTTTCAAACTTTGCAAAGTTGTATTATGTAGCCCAGATGCCAGGCATCTGAAGGACTACTGTATACAGCATCTGTATGGGGGAGAGCAAACTGGTGAAGTTGGCACGCCAGCCCCCACCCCTGCCCCCCAGATGATGGCACACCTCCATTCTAAGCTTTCATTGTCTTTTTCCCCCTCTCCCCTCTTCCTGCCCTTATTTTCAACAGCAGGAACGAATTTCATATACACCTCCAGAGAGCCCGGTGACGAGTTACGCTTCCTCGACTCCACTTCATGTTCCAGTGCCTCGAGCGCTCAGGATGGAGGAAGACTCGATCCGCCTGCCAGCGCACCTGCGTGAGTGTTCGCGCTGCGAGGGCTGCCCACCCTCGGGGAAGGGACAGAGAGGGACAGACACTTGATGGCTCGGGGCAGGGAGGTGGGCAGTGGGCTCCGGGCCAGACAGGGGCAAGCCCCAAGAAGGTTTCCACATGACTTCACCACGTTGCTTTAGAATGTTCTGTCCCCACTCCAGAATGACTTTGGAATTTTGAGATTTCTGTCCCTTTTTCTCAATGTATTCATTTCATTCCTGACTGTGACATGTTAAAAAAAAAAA
>NW_003852519.1:501068-508186 GCF_000181295.1 Otolemur garnettii
TCCTCCTCTCCTTCTCTTTCTCTCACTGCTTCTCTCGTACCTGCCTTGCTTCCACAACTCCAGTTCACAGTATTTCCACCTTTTTCTCCCAGTCATCCCCACCCCTGCCTCTGCCGCCTCCCTGTCTGGATCCTCAGCTGCAGTTTGGCAGAGTGCTGGGTCCCATGCACCTGTGCTGCGGCCACTAGTCTCTCAAGCCGTTGACACCTGTCGTTTCCTTTTTGTTTGTCTTTCCTGTACTGCCACCCAGCCTGGGTGATGAAATGCAGTCGGGCAGCTGGGGAGAACGAATCACCTGATTCCCACCCTCATCACAAAAATGCCAGATTCTCTGGCTTCCACGTTATCCTGAGGGGACAAGCCCAAACTAGGGAGGACACTGGGGTCACCTTGGCTCTTCCCTAGTTGATTCCCAGTGACTTAAATGGTGGCATGGCCGTGCTCTCCATCACCTTCCTGCCTGGCGATACTGGATCAGCTTATTCCCCTCTCATCCCGTCCATCCTCAGAAAGTTGTTTGCTGAAAGGGGGGAATAATCAGAGACAAAGGATGCCCACTCTTCTTTTTTCTCTCCGTGAGAATTCAGGGAACCAGGTGATGGTGGTGCGGGCAGTTCCTGGGGAAGCACTGCTGCCTGACCCCTTCTGCCTCCAAGTGGGATAGTTGCTGGGATTTTTGTAAGGAGTTGGGGGCAGGAGAATCCCCTCCTCCAGCTTGCTGCCTGTTCAGTCAAGACATTCCTGCTTCATTTGGGCAGGAGGGTGAAGGATACAGCCCCTTTCTACCATCTTGTCCTTGACAATGACTTTTGTAGGAGAAATAGAGGTGCCAGGGTCACGGCTGGGGGCACCTTAGGAAACTCTCCTTAGGAATGGCCCCATAGGAGCAGACAAAACTGGAAAAAGAAACATGGCTGGGTAAATGCAAAGTGTCCTCCAGAAGTTATCCTGTGACTACTGTATTCACGAAAGGACTGATGACTTAGAGATAGAGCATACGCCATGTAGGCAGAGCCCTTCGAACCAGTCTCATTCATTCATTCATCTCACACACACAGTTACTGAGTGCCTCTGCTGTGCCAGGCACTCTTCTGAGTCTTGGGGATATAGAAATAAACAGATGAAACTCCCCGCTCTTGTAAAGCTTAAATTCTAGCGGAGAGAAGGAAAGAAATTACAAATGCTTGTCCTGAACAGGCTGGGGTTTCTTTCCTAACTTTTTATTCCTCTATTTTGTGACATCCCCCAAGGAGGCCCTAACTCCTGGTTTGCCTCTGATGCCTTGACAGATGTAAGCTCTTCTGGCGTAGCACTGTCTCTCCGTGTGAGGTTATCATGGCAAAACAAAGAAGCAAGCAAACAAGCACGCCGACTGGCAGTCGGGGATGAGCAAGGAATCTGCTGTTCAGGAGTCAGCCACTCAACTCAGTCTTCCTACCTTATGACCTGTGTTTGAACAAGAGAATGTTTAACAGCCTTCCTAGCTTGCAGATAGTACAATTCTCTTCTAAGGCAACATTCTACTTGGGATTGTTTCTTCCATACTAACACTTGAATGTTTTCTTGCATAGATTGTCTCCACATTGGACATACTTCCCAGCTTTTCACTGACTTCCACTGTGTGCCAAGCCTAAATCACGATAGCTAATATTTATGGTGTGTACTGCACACTGTGGGAAGTCCTTTATCTAAATTGTTTTATTTAATTCTCACAACAATACCTGTAAGGTGGGGCTTCTTTTTATCTCTGTGTTGCACACAAGGGCATAGAGAATTTCAGTAATATTTCAAGGTCGGTCACAGAACCAGCAAGAGAGTCAAGATTCAGACTCTGTTCTGCCTCACTCCAAAGCCTAGGCTCTTACCCATTATGCCACTGTAATAAGCAGGTATTTTACAAATTTTTTTTTGGATGGATAGATAGATGAATTCAGGGTTGACACTTAGATAATACTCACTGATGTGGCCATAGCATTGGGTTATATCTAATATCTATTCTAACTGTTGTTCTGTCTGTTCTGTTAGATAGTTAGGATATCACCTTGGGATGGATGGATGGATAGATGGATTCTTCACATAGATAACTATAAAATACAGAACTGTAACAGATACTGCTGACCTTGGAGTATCATCAGTTATATTATGGATTCAGGTCAGGGTAATGATTTTGCCTGAATGCCTGTACTATGGCAGATTAAGTTTAGATACCTCTCCTTGGTAATTTGCATGAGACCTGTTGTGACACCATTGCTTCCAACATCTGGAATGAATCCTCCAAAAGTAGAGGTTCCCAGGCTCTTGCTGTTTGCCCTCAGCTGGGGCTTTCCAAGTGAGGTCGAGCTTCCTTCCTCCCTCTGATGATTCCAGAGCTGGGCTGCTGGGCACGCTGGTTGAGACGGCTTACAGCCCCTATGACGGCTGAGGCTGTGCTATACGCTCCAAGATGCATCCCAGCCGAGTTTCCAAACCTAAGAGAAAATAAATACTCTAACAAGGGAATTGGGTTATTGCTGTTTTAATCTGGGATTCCAGACAATTCCCAGTGGAATGCTCATGGAAAGTACGGGGAAGAATCCAAAAGCAAGAGAGCAGCAGGACATTTATGGTATTGCGAGGTCGAAGGCATTTTTAGCTGCTTGTTTTAAAGAGCTACTCACCAGACTGGTATGCCTCAGGCAGCTTCTTTCTACCATTTACCATTGATCTCCAGATAAATCCTCTCCCTTAACTCTTTCTTTTGCTTATTTCATTCTTAAATATATCCTTGGGGGTGGGGGTTAGGGGACGGTAAAGATCATAATATTTAAGAATCTCATGCAGAGAGTTTCTCACCATTTTGTTCTGCAAACACAGAGCTAGACCCAAACTGGAGACACAGCCTGACAAATTAGCAAGCTATTGAGAAGTAGAAAGGGATGCCTTTTCTTTTTATTTGCTTGTAATAAAAGCAAAGTGAGTGATAAATGGAGCAGAGTGTTAAGTAGTGATTGGGGGAGCACTTGAAAAGGACTGGCAGGTGCAATCTGGGCTTAGGACAGGAGGACACCCACGGGAGAAGGGCCAGACCCAGGTCATCCTGGCCTGACCCACTGCCCAGACGTGAGGACGGTGCCCTTCGGCAAGCCTGCAGCAGAGCCCTCCTGCTCACCAGGAGAGCAAACACAAGTGTGTTTGTTCAGAGGACAGAAAGGGCATCTTTTTTTCTTCTTCTGTAAAGGGTACTGATTTTTTTTTTTTTCCAAAGCGTGAGGCTAGAATTGCTGAAGTACAACAGTTATAGCAGGCAGGTGAAAAAAAGAAGTTCCATTCTTTAAAGGGAACATGAGCCTTTCATCAGGGTTTGAAAACACTTGAAGGTCCAAGGACCCCCAAGGGTGCACAGGTGAGATCATTCTTGACTCTCTCAACAAGAAGGGCTATTGCTGGGAGCAAAGGATGCCTTTGCTGGGTTCTCACCAGGGGAAAGAACTTGCGGTGTGAGGGCCGGACTTTTTCTAACTTGTCTACCCTAAAGCCTGCTTTTTATAAACCCACAGGAGAGTGGGTGCTGAAGAAAGAAGTGGAAAGCACTTCATGAGGGGGCACCAGCCTGGTAATTGCAGAGAGGCTTGTGTTGTGTTCGCAGTTGCCCTGGGAAACCCTGGGCCAAACTCAGGCCAGCCATATGATGGGCAATATAAGGGTATTTCAGACTTATGGGGCAAAATTTGAATAATTAAATGTCATTTCTTCATCCTAATTTCTTTGAGACATCATCTCCTGTTCAGTTGATCTAATCGCATCTCATCATAGGTTGACATTAGGCCATTTGCCCAACGACTGTGCATTTTGCAGTGCCCATCTGGCCTTCTGCAATCCCTGTGAATGAATGATATTTCAGAATCAGGATCTAGGACTCATTCATCATATTTAATAGGGTTAAGGTTTATGATGTTGCTGGTTAATAAATAGCCATAATAGCTACTCGGAGTTTTCGAGAGAACACCAGAAATAGTTCCTTGGCTCTATTTCCTTTCCTTGTGAATCTTTCAAAATTCTTACATTACTACTCCTGCTTGTGTGTGTTTAATAATGGAATTTAATGCCTTCCTTTGGAAACGTTACCTCGCTGCTCACCCACTCGGCTGTTCTGCCTTCTCAGCAGAGTAACTGAGTTGAACAGCCACGTGACAAGCAGAGCTATATTAGAACGAGCGTAGTGAGACGGGAAGCATTGCCTCTCTTTTCCAATTGGCTAGAACAGCGATTTTATGTTCTTCCACGTTATGTTTGTTCCCAAAGAAAGAGACAAAAATGGAAGCCGAATGGGATTGTAGTTAATGTTTTATATTTTTATACGTACCAAAATGCCTTCCTACATATCATCTCATTTAACCTGGTAGGCGTTGCTGCCCTGGAAGGTCACTTGGATTGTCCAGTTCACACAGCATGTGAAGGGTCTGTTGTGATTTCTGTTTCCAAGGTCACCCTTCAGATTTGTTAGGAGAAAACCTAACGGCAGGGTTTCCTGGCCTTGAAAGTAGAGGCACTACTGACTATTGGAGCCTGTGCATCCCGGGGTGCAGGGCAGGGGTCGGCGGGAATGCAGGCTGGTTCTCTTGCTGCCACTGACCATTAGCTTGCCCTGAACCTCCGATGGTCTGATGGAGAGGTGTTAGGATGACCGCCTTTGCTGATGGGTAATGTGTTCTATTTTTTTCCACCAGTTTCTACTTTTCCCCCTTTTCTACTCTTGTGTGAAGTTCAAGAGAGTAGAAAGTTCAGGGCTATTCCCGTAAGTGGGGCAGCTCCGAGAGGGGGCTCAGCCCAGTACCCAATTTCCCATGGTCTCACGAGGGGCATCAGGAGCCAGGGTTCCACTGCTTTCTGAAGTTTTCAAGCAAAAACGCAAGGTAGTAGAAAGGACTGGTTGGGTCCAGATAGACCAGAACAAGCATGAATTTCAGGGCTGGCTCTCCATATTAGACAAATGATAGAACCTTTCTAAGACTCAGATCTCTAAGGATGCCGACTGCGCAGTCCTCCTTAGAAGTATCACATCTCATTTATGTCTAACCACTGGCGCCGTGCCTGTCCTGCAGCGGCCCCAGAACTCAGGAGCGCTCCATTTCTGCTCCCAGTGCTAGTGAACAGCCTGTCTAGGTGGTGGCTTTCCCATTTTGAGGGGCCAAGGAAACATGTTGGGCTGTTTCATTAAAGAAAAGACCTCCAGTTCTATCTGCCAAGTATCGAGACCAGTTTCCCGAAGTCACGTTGGAAATTCGCTTTACTTTCCGACTCTTCCCTGTGATTTCCAGGAGCGCAGTTTTGCTCTAGGGCGGTGATCGTCACCCCGGTGCTGCGGCACACTGGCCCGGCATGGGAGGATCTTAAGTGAGCTGCGAAAAGTTTTAAAGATCGTTGATTAAATTATACTCAAAAGAAGTTCGAAGTACAGTAAGTATATTCTTATTTTTTAACTTTTTTTTTTTTTGAGCAACATAATTTAAGTGTACTGCAGAAACGTAGCTATAGGTTCAAGTGGGACATGAGATAAAAAGGGTTGACAGACACTGCTCAAGGACATTCCGTCCTCAGCACCTTTCCCTGCTGGTCCATCTTGCCCTCAGTCTGGAACTTTCTTCCCAGCCTTGCCCGAATCCATGAGTCTCCTTCCTCAGCCTTACCCAGACTTCTTCTAAGACCTATCAAATCTGTCCCTGTCCTTTGCCATTATCAGCATTCCAAAAATGGCCTCTCCTCGCACAGCTGCCCGTGACGTGCAGTGACATCACCAGCAGGGTTGAGGCAAGGACAAGAGAGAGATTCAATTCGCAGTCGGTGCCTTCACCCTGCGATAATGCCTTCTAACAAGGTTGGCCAGCCGCTAGCATTTTATACCTTATCCCCCTTCGGCCTTCTTTTGGGTGCCGTTGCTTTTTACCTTCAAATGCTTCAAGCCTTTCTACTTTTTCCTGCAGCACATGTGGTCGTACAGGGGCCCCGTTAGCTGCTTCAAACAGCTCGCAGAGAAAAAACAGCCCACAGCAGAACAGCCAGGATGCTTTGGAAGGGAAATTTCCTTTTTGGGTTTGCTGTCTGAAAGAATTTCCGATGCAGGCAGACATTAATTCCTAGCTCCATGCTTCCTGATAAGGAAGCAGCTTCAATAAATGCAGCTATTTATAGATGTCTTTTATAAAAAAAGAAAAAAATATATAACCAGAGGTTTATTGACCTTTTCTTTCACTTCGCATTTCGTGCAGCGGGCTCTGTGTACATTTAAGGCAGTTCCTCCAGCATGAGCTTTGACAAAATGGCTCTGATCCTGGGGAGGGGGAAAGGAGAGATGGGGAGGGCAGGTGGGGATGAGGATGGCACAGCCACCTCTGTAGTGCCACAGGGGCTTCGTTGATGTCCTTGGAGTTCTGGGGTAGAAGTTCAGAAGCTGTTGCCCATCGGTGGTCCCTCCCTGGTGCTGCTGTGGGTTGTGTATGAGCCCAGAGGGCCCGACTCTATTCTAGGCCCAACTTGGAAAGACTATGGCAGACTGAGAGAGAGGGTCATTACACAGTGAAAGGCAGAGAGAATCACTCGGTTTTGTGAGTACAGACTTGAGCAACAGGAAGTAAGAACCTTCTTTCCATTTCTTCCTCCTCCTCTCACTGTCTTCCCTCGGGTTCTCCCACTCATTGGTGCCCCTGTGGGCTTTCTCCTGGCATGAGAGCGTTCTGCAGACTGGGAGTCCTGCCCGTGAGCTCCATGGCCAGCCCCACTCGGGTCTGCATAGTACTTACTGGCAGCATGAGAAAGATGGAAGTGTGCTCTGCTAAGTTGCTCCCCCACCCCAGCACAACCATTGGTTCAACTGAGTGTATACAAATATGGTAAAGTTTCCATTCTCGAATAACAGACATTTTCTCTCATCCTGCTTCATGCCTGAGACGCACCTAGTCAGTAACTCAGACTCCCAGAGTTTCTGGCAGGATGACTTGGACCTCTTCATCCTTGGTGTTCCCAGACGTGAACCTGTTTAGCAGGGACCTTTAGATTTTACTGATGTCACTGCCACTGGTGGATTCTGATTCTCAGTTGCCTAGACCACATAGATCATGGACACTAATAACCCTCAAATGGGG
>NW_003852519.1:508472-509623 GCF_000181295.1 Otolemur garnettii
TAGATCATGGACACTAATAACCCTCAAATGGGGCTCTAAGATTCCAGTAATAGAAATGCAGATTGTTGATGCAGACAATGGATAAAGAGCTGTGGATGTGTAGGAGATACATATTGGCTGCCTGGAAGGAAAACATTATTAAACATGCAGGGCTGCAGGGGGACACTATTTCACCAGCTCAGCTGAGGCTGAATTCTCTACTCTTCGGGTGGGGTTAGTAACTGAAATGGTTCACTGAAGAGAGTAAAGGTTTCTAAGGAAGGGTGTAATAATTTTTTTTAAGTACCTAGAACAAGTATTGAAGAATATTGAATAGTACCATCTTAAGAAAAATTATTGGGGTACCAGACAATTTATGCATGTCCACTTTAGAAATGTTAGGATTTAATTATTCATTTGTCTTCCCAAAGTGGCCTACCTTTGCAAATGAGTTTTTATTTTTTAATTTTAATTTTTGGTCATTGTACCATGCCTGCCAGCTTGCAGGAGCTTCTCCTTAGGGGCCATTCTGAAGCAAGCTGTGTTTAAGATCAGAAAGCCACCCAGGGAGTCTTCTGTGGCAATGATGTATAGAATAAGTAATAAGAGTGACTATTATTTATTAAGCACTTTCTGTGTTCCAGTAGCTTTATATAGATTATTCTGAATAATCACAAACCCTATAAAGTAGATACTATATCTAAGGTTCAAAAGGGGAAAATCACTTTCCCCAGGGTCACACAGAGGAAATATAGTGAGGCCATGATTTGAATTCCTAAACTCAGGCTTGTAAAATTTTTTCACTTCACCCTATTGCTTCCTAAAGTATTAGGAACTGATGAAAGTTATTTCCTTCTAGTTACTGATTGGAAGAAGAAAAAGCTAAGCTAGCAAGCTGACTTTTTTTTTAATTTTTTTAGGCAAAATTTATGTAAGTTACTAACAAGGTCCAAGGGGATACAATCAAAGATATGAACCAAATTATATTTTGAACTTGGAGGAAGATACGCTTTCATATCCAATCCTGTGCACACTGTTATCTGCCAAATATTTTCAGGTATCTATATAAATTCTGGATTGTTAGAAACAAAAGGAAGTCAAATAAAAAGAGGTTCATGTTGTCCATGATTTTCCTTCTTTTAAAAAGAAATGCCCTACCTCATAGATTATTA
>NW_003852519.1:509888-523956 GCF_000181295.1 Otolemur garnettii
CCAGAACTGTGTTTACCTCTTCTGTAAGGTGTAGTAGCCCTAAAACATGATTCCTGAGGTTCTTCCCAGCTCAAACATTTCTTCCTCTCTTAATTCTAGAACAGAAACACAAAGGGTATCAGCAGGGGAGTGTTATCTATAAATGCCAACTATCTTGATCATTCATTCAATTTCCAGAGCTTAACATCAAATTCCAGTACAGATGGTGGTATTTTGATGACGCAGGAAATCGTCCTCCACGTTAGCTCTGATTGTTTTGTGAGGATGCCTTCCTGCAAGGGAATATGGAAACCCAACAACCAACTCTGTGGGGCATTTCCCAACGATGCCTGTGACTGAGATTGAGTTGATGCTTTTGTGGGATGGGAACTGGTGCCAGCTTCTGGGCCTTACAGGGCTTCTGAAGACCGTCCCTGCCACTTTCGCCTCATGCTGGCCTCCAGGACTTTACAGTCTGCTCCCTGTTCTCATAGCCTCCCTTCTGGCCTGAGAATTGTGTGTGAGCTGGCCCTTTGCCCAGTGCACTGTGCACAGGTGTGTCTTTCGGTCACTGTCTCCTTGACCCTGATCACATGATTTGTGGGAATCCCCTCCAAAACTCGAGGTATGTTTGCCTTTCCTGTTCCCTGTAAAAAAATTACAGTCTGTATTTTTCTCCCTCTGTAGATGGCATCCACCGGGTTTGGGAGCTTCCCAGAGCCAGCTGATCTGCCAGGATAGGCCACACTGTCCTCCTTTTCAGCTGGCTCCATAGCACATGCACAATTAATACTGCATTAATTAATTATGGGGGGAAAAAGCACAGTTGGCAAGGGAACGAAGGCTTTCAGCTTCTAAAGTGAAAGCTTTGATGCTGAGCTTTAAAGTACGTTTCCATCCGCCTCAGCCAGGGGAGAGAATCTGTGACACTTATACCATCCCCTGGGCATGAAAACTCACACCCAAGAAACTATTTCTGAATAGAGGCCCTCCATGAGTTGCTAGAATCCTGTACTCAGGGCCACGGGCTGCGAAGAAGAAAAGACCCGCCCGCAGCAGCAATGATTCGTGACCAAAACCAAGCAGGGCTTTTATTTTGTCTCCTTAAGTAGCTCTTGGGTCACCGACATCAGGAACTCTTTGTAGAGAAACAAAAAGGAGTGAAATGATTTGGTGCCAACCCTCTTGAGGAAATAAAATGATTCTTTCTCCTTCCTCCTCTTTGTCTGCCTTCGCTTCAGGAAGGAGCCCTAAGGCGGTGCAAGTTCACAAACCTGTTACTCTGATGAGTTGGAAGGTTCATCTATCTCGGGCACAGTTTCCTACTAGATGTGAGCAGAGTGGGAGAGAAAACTCTTTCCTTTTTCATTCTGAATCCTTCCACACCATTGTTCTCCAACCACGGAACTCCCACACTCATTCCTTTCACTTCTCGTGTGAGGTGGTAGTGAAGCCACTTCACAAAATCCCCTCTCTGGACAGACAGAGTTCTTGTTCCCCTGTTTACAATGCTGGCGAGCGTTTTGTGTGGCGCTCCTGCTGACCTTAAAATTTGGCTGTGATTCAGATATTCACTCAGATAGATCTGGGGGGTTTATTTAAAGGTCTTTCAGGAACACAAAAGTAGAAATTCCCTGAGAGATTTTCCCCACTTGAGACTCATGGATTAGAGACCTGCTTTTCAAACTACACTTGAATGCCCTGATCAAAACTTTAGAGACCCGCAAAAACCTAAACTGATGTAAAATTTGTTTTTTATCAAATGTATTTTGGACTTTGTTGGGGGGAAAAAAAAACCTTTTTCTTTTGATTCTTAGGCAAAGAAAAATTTTACTCCGGAGGAATCCAAGTCTGTGTGTGTGGGTATCTGCACACTCCCTTTGATTGAGGTTATCTCTCAGCTGGGGCTGAAGATACCAGTTTCACAAGGCTTCTGTGATGATTCCCACCACCCTAGTGATGAGGGAGAGAACTGGAAATACAGTTGGGTATTGTTGTGTTGGCATCGTGCGTACAGCTGTGGAGGCCTCTCATCTGGTACTTCTTTGTTTGTTGAAGGAGTGTTGAGATTCAGAAAGTGGCCGGCTTCTCAACTTTTATTGTTCAGATAGCATTACTTTGGACCTAAGACAGAAAGCTTTTAGTTGTCTATGAACAGGGCAAGTGTTATGCTTACGCAGGGAATGTGGTCACCGAGTTGCAGTGATTTACAGTGCCTTGGCCATAAATATCTCCCACGATGAACTACCATGATGCCTGCAATTCCATTGTTCAGAGATATTTCTTTTGGATCAGGCATTATTTTCACAAAGCTCCACTTTTAAAAGTGAGTCGTCGTGGCAGCAAATTGTACCTTGGATAGAGATAATTATTACCTCAAGTCCCTAATATCTTAATGAAAATTAGTTTATCAAATCTCTTGAATCTTTTGAAATGGATGGCCAAGGGGTCACAGGAGACAGTAGAGTTGGAAACAAGCCCCATAATTTTATTATGAGCTGGCTTTCTCCATGAAGAAGACAGGCCTAAGACTGGATGGAAAATCCAGGCCTCTTGATTTAGACAAAACATTGTGAACCTGAACTTCTGAGGCCGGGATGAGCAGTCTGTCCCCAACTCTGCGTGGCCATTGGTCTTGAGGCGATGCCAGCATCAGTCTTGGCTGAGCGGAGCTGGGTCTGCTCTAGAATGTGCAAGTTGTCTGTATTTCAGTGACCACAGTAGTGAATTTGGGGGTGCAAAGGAGAATCCTTAATATTTCTAACTAAATGTATTTGCCTGTGTGGCAACAACATGTTTGATCATAACACCAAGATCTTGGGGATGTTAACCAAAGTCTTGAGTCGAAGGGATCAGGAAAATCGTGACCCCTGGAGAACATGAACGAATTGCCAGCTCTGGGTGGCTTAGATGTGTGTGACAAGGAGAAGGTGTATGTGATTCCAGGGAAAGATCCTTCCTAGCTCTCCATCCGGAGTAATAACTTCCATTTATTAAGTGCTTATGGTCGGCACTTTTCACATGTATTACATTATTTAATCCTCACAACAGTCCTATGAACAAAGTTTTATTAGCCTCACCTTACTGATGAAAAGTCAAGCTTAAAGAGGTTAAGGAACTTGGCCAGAGTCACAGGGCTGGTAGGCGGTAGGCAGGTCCCTTGGACTCCCTCCAGTCTACACCTTTCCTTCCGATGGAAGCCAAAGCCCTATTCCCTAGACCATTCATTCTCCTTAAGAACATGAAAAATAGTACCAAGTCTCCCTCTGAGATGCAACTGTGGCTCAAACTTCATAAATCTTGGAAAAACAGAATAACTCACTAAAATAAAAATTTAAAGCCACCCCACAGAAAACTTCTACCACAGCCCAAACCCTCAGCATTCATATATTCAGATTTTTTGTGAGCTATATGATTCCCACTGGTCCCTTAAATACTGCTCTGGGTGGTTTGTGTGTGCTGTTTTGTTTTATTTTGTTTTGTTTTCCCAGAGCCTAGGCACCTAACAGTGCAGTAAGATTAGATCCCTTCCCTTACCATTCAGTGCAACCTAATTGCAGGGTGGAAATCCACGGCCTTCTTAGAGCCCCATCTGTGTCTCTCGTCCCACTTCTTGCTGTCCAGTTTGAAGTTCAGTTCCATTCCCTCTTTCTTGTGCTTTAGGTCTTTCTGTTGTTTCCTTCTTACAACTACTTTTTTTTTTTTTTCATGAAGTGATTTGAAATGGAAAATTAAAAACTTAGTTGTGAGTCTAGCAGCTTCTTGCTAATGCCTCTTTGCTAAGAAGCTTCATAAAATACCATATCTTGTTATTCACATCAGCACAGCTGCTGTGGGCTCACACCACTTAGCTATTCACAATATGTGTGAGAGATTAATTTTTATAAGGTTTGAGATCTGTTTCCCCCCCCCCCATGTTTTACTGAAAATCGTCCTGGGGAAAGGGTGTATGGAAAACACCCACCACCCTTGGGTTATAAGGTGCCTTGGTAACATACATGCTTCCAGCCCTGCAGTTTACCATTTTATTTTCTTCTGCCCTCTTCCTTGGAAACGCTGCCATCCTTCTGCCAGAAGTCCCACGTGAGACCCTGAGGGGGAAATAAGAGTGGGTGCTTTGGGTTGCATTTGGGGATATGTTTGTGTGTGAGGTCCAGGCGTGCATCTATCTGGATGTGCCTGTCTCTTCATGAAGGCTGCAGGAATCGCTCACCTCTTGGAGGGTTAAAACTCTCGGTGTCTCGCAGGGAGGAAGGGCAGGGACACAGGGAATGAAGAAGAGAGGGGGAGAGGTGGCCCAGGGTCAGTTTCAGTGGGGTCCCCACCCGCTGGGTGGAAGCCGAGCTGTTTATCCCGACATCCCAGCAGCAGCAGAAAGCCAGGGGTGTTTTCAGGACTCAGCTGCCAAAGTTTCTTGAAACAGCTCTGCTCAAAGGCATATGCTGGGCTCACTTCTGAGGGAAATTTCCTTTTTGGGGAAGTTGAAGCAAAGGAATTTCCTGTGTGGGCAGACAGAGCTTCCTGACTTGAAGGCTTCTTGGAAGGGAAACAGTTTCATAATGAAATGACAAATTAAAGACATACCAGCCGGGTTCACTTCAAAACAGCTATTGAGAGTGCAGGCAAAGCCCTATTATACTCCTTCACAGAACAAAAATAAATCCCATCCTGACAGGTTTCTGTGTGCCGGATTATATCCGTCCCCCCACACCTTCCCTCACAGCCTTCTCCATCCTCCCTTCCTCCCACCCCCGCCATTAGCTGCCACCAGCTCTATCTTGAGCAGCTCCCAGAGCAGCCGGCAGGGAGGCTTGGAGCTGGTTTCTCGCTGCCTGTCTTTGTGGCTTAGCTCCTCTCTGACCTACACGGAGGCCTTACAGGTTATGTGACAGCCCCGTGCTGCTGAAACTCACAGAAATGACCTCTTTCCTTACCCCGTTGACATCAAGCAGTGTTTGAAGATGACTTCAGCAAGGAGGGATGAGGGCTAGGGGACATAGCCATTTCCTCAGGCTGGCCTTTAAAATCTTGCACCCAGAAGATATAAGGGCTATTCTGATCTTGGGAGCTGGGTCTGAAGCCTTGGCTTTGTTGAAGGTAGTTGGGCCCTAGGCTGGGGAGATGATGTTCTTGTACCCGAACATACCATTTTCTACAGTCCTGACAGCCTGCATGTTTGGGTTTGTTTGGTTTGGGCTTTTTTTGGTTTTGTTTTGTTAAGTTTTTTTTTTTTAATTGATTTGATGATATCTTGAACTAAATTTCTTTTTTTAATGGAACAGATGGGGAGAAAGAATGAGGGTGGTATCATTTGGGGCAGTCTTTGAGAAGAATCATTATTCATTAGGCTTGGGTTAATGAATAGAAACAAGCTTTGGAATCTCTTGCCTCAATTCAAATGCCAGCTCTAGCCATATACAACCAGCAGTGTGACTTTGAATCAGTCGCTTAACCTCTTGGCCTAGATTTTCTTATCTCTTAAATGGGCCTAGTAAAACCTTTTTCACCTGCTGTGAGGAAATTGGATGATGATTTCAAAAACACTTTGTGAGCTCATCTAAAGCCTTCATACTTCTTATCAGACCGATGTTGGGATTTGGGGGACAGATATTTCAGGCTAAGAAGGCAGAATTACAGAATATATAGATGAATCTGGCAAATATTTATTCAGGGTTTTCTATGTATACAGCGTGGCCAGGTTCTGTGGGGGAAAATAAACAAGGGTGAAGCTTAGAGTGGCCATGTGGTGTAGCAGGATGAATCTTGGATTTGGGGACAGGAGGCTAGCATTCAATCCTGGCTGTCCCTTAGTTGCTCTGTGGCTCTGGGTGAACTCTTTCAACATTATAAGCCTCAGCTGCTCCTCTGTAAGATTGAGAAAAATCAGAGTCTGTGACTTTAACAAATTGTGTCCCATTCTAACATGGTCTATCACTTTTAAGAGGTTCTTGCCTGGTGCTGTTGCTTTATAGGATTTAATTCTAAAGAGCAGGGAAAAAATATTCACTGGTTAACAGCTTGTCTGATGAAGAAACTTGCATCAAAAAAGCTAGACATTTCTTATAAGTCTATCTGATGTAAACAGGAAATATTAGTGCTTGCCAGATATGTCAGTTGTAGCAACTTGTTTTGAGGGGGTTCTGAGTGAATACTGACATGAAAATGACTAGGATCCTGAGTTGAGCATGGCAGCTTCCTTAAGAGAGCTGGTTTCACAGCTTTGGTTCACCTTCCCCTGGCTGTTTCAGGGGACGCTTAGGGTATTTCCAAAGGGTTATTCATTTCAGCCATTCCAATCACGGATAGCCTTAGCCACCTAGGCTTCCAAGATGGTGTCCCAGTGTTGACTGCTTCTGGCCATTAGCTTTTTCAGGTGCTGATATGTAATTTTAGGACTGCTACATTATTCTTCCTCTTTTACTTTCTAATAGTAAAGGACTATTGCTGATTTTTGCTCAAAACAGTTTTCTAACCACCCATTTTAATTTGAGAAAACCAGGGTAATAGAAAAACTTAGATGCTATGCATAAAAACACAATTTACAGGGTGTGAACTGTGTGTTACCTAGGGCTTTGATAAATTGCCTCACTAATTTTATTCTCCTAACAAGCCTGGAGAAGATAAATCCCATCCTGACAGGTTTCTGTGTGCCAGATTATATCCGTCCCCCCACACCTTCCCTCACAGCCTTCTTCATGCTCCCTTCCTCCCACCCTGCCCTTAGAGCCCAACAGCCTGGCAGGTGGGTGATATTATCTTTGCTTTACACATATAGAAACTGGGGTTTAGAAATGGTAGGTCATTGGCTTGAGGCCACAGAACTGGTTGGCAGTAGGGCCAGTATTTGAACCCATGCCTGTCTGCCCCCGAGCCTGTGTTCTTTATCCCCTCAGAGCATCTTATCTGTGCTGTGGACTTTTAACAAATCCACCTCACTGCTTTGAGTTGAACTCAAAGCTCTGTGGCTCCCATACCAGACCCCCCAAAAGAAACAAAACTAATCTCATATTCAGCATACTCTTGTAATGGTAGAAAGGCCTGCAGCTTCCTGTTGTTGAAAATAATAGACCTTAGGTGATAAACTGAACAGATACATCCCTGTCCTGGCCTCCAAAATAAAGGCCGTTCTGCTTCATCCTGGGGCCAGCTTGGCCTGGAACCCCACTTGCATAGTAGGACAGATATCTGCCGACCACATTCCAGACAGATAAGAAAAGTGGCCAGTGCCTGACTTGTGTAACCTTTTCTCAGTGAAATCCCTTGGAAATATCATGTGTGGCTGCTTGGGCTTGTTCTGAAGAAAATTCAAATCTTCAGATTTGTTCAACAATGTTCAACAAGCATTGATTAAAGAACCTCTGTACTCAGTGCTAAGAATACAAAGATGGAGCAAGGTAGGAACGCAGAATGAGAAAGAAAAACTTTGGGAAATCATTCATCAAAACTATATTTATTGAGTACCTCCTGTCCCCAGTAGGATGGTAATTACAGGAGATGAGTATGTAAAACTCAGAAGGACATACTATAACTCTCCACACAATACACATTTGTTCTTAATTCCATGTTCAAGTTTACCAACTTGCATCATACAAGTAAGCTTTTAGTATATGTCCTATTGCTGAAGTCCAAAGTTGTATTACTTAGCACTTACTTGACTGTAGCATAAATGGCTCTAGAATTAACTCCTCTTCCTTATTCTCATTGTTAATCTCATTTTCCTTCCCTGGAGAATAAAGACTTTCAAAACTATTTTCCAATCAAGGCCAAAATATTTTTTCAATTCACTTTACATTTAAAATTCAGATAACATGCAGGAGAAAATCTGAGGAAAAAATATGCTTTTGATGGCACCTAATTATAAAAGACTCACAGTACTAAGTTATTTTTTGGCATGTGTAGCAAATGTCTCTGGAGGTGTCATTTTGAGTTCATTGTAGGGGGAGAAATGGTGTCACTTCTCTTACAGAGAAATTGAATATCTCACTTTAATCTTTCATTGGCCTATAACAGCCAGTGAGGTCTTTTAAAAACTTGTTTTCCTCTATGTCTCCCATTCTTCCTTCTTTTCTATATTCCCCCTTTGGGTTAAAGGGAGAGAAAAAGGAAAGTATTATTGAAATGCTGTGACCGAATCTACCCTATAATGTGCTCCTTTGCTCCTCTGGTGAGGAAATGGGGGAGGCGGAAGAGATTGATTGATTATTTATTTTGTGTGGAAGGGAGAAGAAGGGAGGTGTTGATGATTTGGAATAAGAGCTCCCTTCAGAACTGGTGTGCATGCTCCCACATCCCAGTCCTGTGACTCCTGGGGTGTGTTTCTTGCTGGTTGCCCTCAGGCAGCATGGCCGGCATAAACCCAGTGAGCAGGAGGGTCACAAAGACAAGAGAACTGGCAGGATCTAAAGACGCAGGAAAGGGGGCAAAATGATGGACAGGTGGATGGAATTCAAAATTTTTTCCTTTCAATTAAAAAAACACAGGAATACATAAGTTGAGTTCTAGCTTCTTTTTAATAATCCCTGCTCTTCAGAAACTAGTGCTGGAGTTCAGCGAAGTATAAGTAAACAGTTAAAGAGAAAAAAGGAACCAACACCTCTGGCCTCGAGAGCCCCAGGAAGACCACCAGGGCTAGGATATTGGGGTTGACATGTCTTCTCGTATGCCTACCAGAGACTGGGCATGACTGAGGCGGTGGCCCAGGTTTCACAATGGACATTCAGAGAGAGAAAATGCTGCCTCCTTTTCTCACTTCATACTTACTAGGTGCTGGAGCACCTGTGCCAGTCTTAAAGGAAAGCAGAGAACTTTATGTCTCCATGTGGTCCAGGCCATCCTTGATGTCAGGGGGTTCTGAACATAAACAAGGCAGTTCCAGCCTTTCCTCCGTAACTTCTGGGATTCCTGGCAGGGAGGGTCATATGACTCAAACTGATAGACTTGTTTTGCCAGGCCTTAGCCTCTCTCCTTCCCCCTCTTCTACCTGTTTTCCAATAACCTGAAACTTAGGGAAATTAAAATAGGCCTTCTTCTAGAAAGGTATCAAGTACTGATGCACAAATGTAACCTCTTCTTCTGCTTAAGAAAGAGCCATGTTGACTTCTTCAAATAAGTATGAAGAATGGCTCTGTTGCCCCCTTAAAGATGAGCCACTAGACTTGCACAAGACCCAGAGTGATTCTGACATGCTTTGATGCATGACCAACACCAAGTCTATTTGACTGTCCTGTTAGAGACTGATTGTGATAGCATTGCTATCAGCCTGTCACAGATGGGAACTCCAGTTTCTGAAAACATAGGGGGACTTTGCAGGGATTAACACTGAGTAATGCTTTAACATTTCACAGCTCCCAGTAATGAGCTAGGTACTGTGTAAAGAGGGCATTGCAGACATCAATAGAGCTAGGCAGCAATTCCAACGGTGCCCCTGCCCCCAACGCTACATTTTCATTTTGGTTCTTTGTCAAGTAGTATAATAACTGAGTTCACAACTCTAACCTAGGGAGCAATTGCTGTGTGTGAATTTTGTTGCTTTAAAATCTTGAGACACCTTTTCAGTACTCACGTCTTTGTCTCTGAGTAGTTATACTTTTAATGACATTTAAAAGTCAAACTCTAAGTTTACTTTAGAGCTAAATCCTAGCAGAGCCGAACTTTAAACTGGTGGGAGCTAGGGGCAGAGAAATCCTTCTGGGAGTCAGAATGAGATACTTGTGTGTCTGGACTGGTGGCAGGTTTGTGTGTTGCCAGAGTGATCTCCATGGTAACAGATCAACATGGCGCCAGTGACAACTCTTCACTAAGAGCTTTAGGTTCCCATGAGAAAGTGGATTCTCACAGCAAATAGAGAGGAAGAAATCAAGAAATATGGACACACACTCCCCTTCCTTATAGAGAGTTCTGGCCATAAAGTTTCAGTTCATACAACCAACACCATGTCCTATTTAGCCACTCGGGTCCCTCTAAGTAAACCAAGACTCTTTAGAGAATGTAGTATTCTCTCAAATTTCAACTAACCATGTACAAGGTTTAATGCAGTAGAACAAGAATGTAACTTGGAGTGAGGAAGCCTGGCCTCCAGACCCAGCCCTGACACTATGATATGCAGAAATCACCTCACAGGTCCTTATTTTCCAGATTCACAAATCCCCACCAGTTCTAATCATCAATCATCCAATTACATTGAAAGCCTTTAGTATGATACATAAGCTGGACAAAAAGGTGAGTAAGTGAATATAATGTGGTGTGCCTTTCTCTCTACCATGAAGGGTGCCATAATGTTGTGTTCATATGTATGAAAACTTTCAAACACCTGCAAAGTAGAAGGTGGGATTCATCTCTGTGAAAGATTAAACTCTGGATGTAATAATCAGATTCTGGAGGCTGGGTAGTCAACAGAAGGATTAATTCTTCTGGAGCTTTGATCACAAAAGGTTATTAGTTTGCAGGAAGAAGCAGCAATCACAAGTGTATCTTAAACCGTAAGAGAACATTTGTGAATTTGGAAGAACAATTATGTAATTTGATAATTTCATGAACCTCTTCCCTAGGGAATCTTATGACTCAACGATCAAAAGTGTCAGAATAGGAAAGCGGGTTTATCGTGTGGTCATGTCTGTCCTGTGGCTAGGCGTGGGTACACTCTGAAGTGAGATTCTTTGTGTGTGTGTTGTGGTAGTTTCTGTTATGCATATTTAAAAAGAACCAGTTTCCCCCCCTCTCAAAATTTCTTTTCTAAGTCCTAGGGGCTTGGGGGAGTTAAACCCACAGTGAGTCAAGGAATAAGTGATCACCTATTTCCTGTGAAAGGCAGCTATGGATTCGATATTGATTAAAACAAACTAGCAATTCCCTTCTACCACCAGGTCACGGTTATTTTTTTACCACTCTTTGCATAATTAAAAGAACAATTAAGGATGGTAGTGCTCCATTTAAATTTCCCTATGATCTCTCTGTTCTATCTTAAATCAACACAAGTCTAAAATTTTAATTTTAGAATCACCATGTTGAAAGATCTTAAGCTGGCCCATCCGACAAAGCTTCTTCTAAGGTCGATCTCAGGAAGGACTCAGTTCAGGATTTAAATATGAAAAATCTTGAACTTTTTATTTTCCTCGCCACCTCTTTGTCTTAAGTTTACTTTTTCATAATAAAAGAATTTTTGTTTAATTCAGCAAGAGCTAAAAGAGCCTTTTCTATATAGTTTTTAAAAAGTGAAACATCCTTCTGCCTGACTGAGACTGAGTGGAAAATGAGAAAGTTCTTACATTGCTGTCAGAACGAACAAGACAGAGAGGGGGCATTTCAGAGCATGGTGTCCTAATTGTGCAATTCCAGTTCCAGAACATTAGCATTGTCTCCTTCAAATGTAAATAGATATTATTTTATTGTTATCAGCTAGTTTAAATAGTTTATTCCACTTGTAAAGTAGAGATAATTGATAGTTATGAGCCCTTTTAAATGAGACTCTTTATACATGGCTCAGTCAGCTCTGCTGGTGTTTGAAGCATTTTCCTTCTGCTCTGGCTACAAAGGGCTTTCAGAAATAAGCAGGGTTCTAGTAGAAAAAAGAAGGCAGTTGAGGAAAACAGTGCACTTATTTGCAGGGGGATTGTGCTTGTTTCCCGTAAAACACAAACTAGAGGAAACCCAGACCGTCCACCCCTGGTCTGGGAAGGCAGCCCCATCAGGGTGATGTGTGCCTGGTGCCCTCTCCCTGGCGCGGCACTGCCTTGCAGACTCTGCCCTGGTGTCTGGGGTGCAGCACAAAGTGGTGGACCTGACAGTTGGGGACGTGCAGTGCTGCTGTGCTGGCTGGCGTCGTCCATCTCCTGGACACTGCCACAGAGAAGGGAGAGACGGTGTGAAGAGGGCAGGGCTGACTGTTACCATCATGTGATGGAGGGTGGACCTGGAGCCCACAGAGGCTTTGAAAGACCGTTGGGAGCAGGACCCAACCGCAAGGCCCATGGAAGAGGAAGTTGGCAGATCTCAGAAGGGGAGGGAAAGGAGAGATGTTTGTTTGTTTTTGCTTTTAATGAAAGAGGGACAGTTCAGTGAGAAGGGTGGGGGTGAGCTGGGAAGATTCTGAGCAGTTTCAGGTCCAGGGTTGAGAGATGTTCTTCCTGGTCAGCAAACTGTCTGGATTTCATTTTGGCCCGAATTTGCCCCCCTAGCCCTCATCCTAGGGAACTACTTAGAGATCATGCATGTGAAACACTCTAAAGACCTTGTACTTGGGGGTTTGTGCAGACAGAATAGCTCAGAAAGTCAAAGGCCAGACCTGGGTGCGGCAAAAAGACTATGGACTGTTTGTCTTCATACCATGTCTCATAGTGTCCTCCACGCCAGCTTGTCCCAGGTCCTGCATCTTACAGTGTGTGTTGGCACCTAGAGCACCTTTGTCTCCCCTGCAAGAGGAATACATAAATGTAAGGATGGTGTTTGGGCTTCAGTTTATCTCACAAAAGCCTATATAACTCATAATCTGTCGAAAATATAGTACCAGCATACCTATTTCAACTGAGTACCTTTTCTAGCATAATTGAAAATACATGCCCACAGTCTCACCACAGGGCTAAGGAGCACATCCTAACTGCCACCACGCCTGGCTAGTTTTGTCTTTTTAGCAGAGACAGAGTCTGACTTTTGCTTAGGCTGGTCTCAAACTCCTGAGCTCAAGCAACCCCCCTGCCTCTCAGAGTGCTGGGACTACAGGTGTAAGCCACTGCAGCCAGCCTGCTAACTGGTCTCTGAATGAAGGAGGGTCCTGCTTTAGGCAGCCCCCAGGAATTCGGAATGAAGTCGTGGAGGAGGTGGCCCCAGGGAGCAGGGTGAGGGCATCAGACCTCCCTCTTCTATGTGTGGATCCCTACTAGGGTGAATATCTCTGATCAGGAGCTCTGGGTGTAAAAACATGACCTCTGCAGATTTGGGCATGGCTAGATCCCCCCCACCTGTGTACTGTATCTATAATCCTGTCTCTTTGTATGGTCTTGACCTTGGAGGAAGCCTTGCACCAGAGGTCAGTCTATTTCTGCCGTCAAAATTGTGGTTGCGGAATTTTGCTGTTAATGATCAGGTATAAAGGAAGGGTAAAGCTGATGTTGCCAGGACTGTGACCTAAGGAAGATAAATGCACGGTGGCAGCAAAACTGATGGCAGAAGCAGGGAGGCTAATACTGAATGGCAGCCTCATCCACACAGGTTCTAACCTGACAGGTCTGGTCACTCCACACTTCCGGCAGTTCACACAAGAGGCGTCCGTGTAGAAGCTGGCTGTGGAAGAAAACCGAGCCATTCACAATAAACATTTCTCAAACTTACTTTGTGGCAGGTCTTGCAATGACCTGCTGGGGTTATACCATGCGTCAGTTACAGGCACAGCTCTCTTTGCTGTTCATTAGAATGTCTTGATATGAGTTTGTGTTCACTTCTTCAGCAAATGGTAATCAAGCCCCGTGTCACGTAGCTGTAGACACCAGGGATACTGCAGTGGACAAAAACAGGTATCTTTCCCTGTTCATTTGTGGAATTTACAATCTAGAGTGGAGACTTCACCTACCTTGCGAGCTACGTACAGGAGAGTCATCTGGGTTTTAGTTATGGGTCTTTGTTCAGGTCACGTGGATGATGAATCCACATTTACAGTAAGTCATGTAATAAGTTGTGTGAGCTCCTGAAGGGTGGGAGTGACCAGAGAAGCCACACCAGCATCATATCCAGGAAACGGAGTCTGAGTAGTCAGTGTGGCAGCGAGGGTTCCCTGCACCACATTGCTATAGTTCCGTGCATGTCTCTTTGTTACTGATGCTTCGCTGTGCTAATTGGCTTTTGTTTTGTGTAGTTCATTGAGTCTGTCTAAACTAGTATTATCTGTCTTTGGCTAGTACTCCTAAAATTCTAGGGACCCGTTGAGTCCACTTTCTACCACATCTGCTGCAGCACCAGGCACCAAGGGACTGCTAACTGTGCTTGATGGTGATGTTTAAAGGAGCGATTGTTTTTTTTTGAAACAGAGCCTCAAGCTGTCCCCCGGGGTAGAGTGCTATGGCATCACAGCTCACAGCAACCTCCAACTCCTGGGCTCAAG
>NW_003852519.1:524471-538363 GCF_000181295.1 Otolemur garnettii
CCATTTTTGTTCTTTGAGCTGGCAGAGGGGTGTGTTTTTTAATGTTAATTCTCAGCACAGTTGTAGCTGTGGAAAATGGGCGCATCATTTCTACCCGACACAGTGGTCATGCCACACTTTTAGCAGTTCACCCAAGAAGCGTACCCAGGGACACGGAGTGAGAAAACACCAGCAGGGACCTGAAACTACAAATGCAATCCAATGAGCATGACCTTAATGGGAGGCTCTGGCAATCTGGGTGAAGGACCATAAAACAGTTTCCCTCTTTGGCTCAGCGATTGCTTTTCTAGCAATCCATCTCTAGGGAACAATCTGTGATGCTGTCAAACATTCTAACACCTGGGTCTGCACAGCAGCAGGGGCCCACGGCAAGGAACGGGTTCCAGAAAAACAGTCAGGGTAGATCATTATGCTGGAATATTATGTACTAATTAAAAATCATATTTTTGAATTCTTCATCTAATGTAATTGAAAAGGCAGGGTACATATCGCAGAATAACCCTAAGTTTAACAAGAAATCTATAAACCAGAAAGAAATGCAGTAGAACCTCTGTAAGTTGACCACCCAAGGGACTGTAAAGAACTGGTCCACACAGGGAGGTGGTCAGCATAAGGAACTAGGCCTGCTGTACTGATACGTACATGTGGTGCATGTCCAGTCTATGGAAATTAGGTCACCCGGAAGAGCTCGTCCGTATAGGGAGGTTCTGCTGTAGTTACTTGGTCATCTCTAGGTGAAAGGATTGTGGGTAGATTTTTTTCTCGTTTTTTCTGGCATTGTCTAGGACAGTGTTTTTCAACCATTTTGTCTCACGGCACTCTTGAACTTACAGTTACACTTCCTGGGCTCACTTCAATTATGTTGATCAAAAAAAAAAAAGAATTAGAAAAAAAGTTAAAACTTACTGTGCTTTGAACTTCTTTCGAAAATAATTTAATTGGTGATCTTTAAAATTTTTCACAGCACACTTAAGATCCTCACATGACCCAGGGGTTGAAACTCACTGTTCTAGGAATTTTTGTCCTTGGGGGCCTGTTAAGCAGTGGCTGCTTCTTCTGTACCCAGCACTTTGCACCTAGATTTGCTGTGTCAACTTGCAGATCTGGGCATATGTTTTCATTGTCCTCCCCCTCACCTGCCCTTAAACCCCCTCCGAGTTTTCCCGACATACATTGGATAAGGGCACCAGCCTGTGGGGTTTCACATGCTCCAGGTCCTGCCCCCTCTGCAGCTTCATTCTCAGCCCTCACCTGTCCGGCCACACTAGGCCTGTTCCCATTTCCTGTGCTGATCACATTTTCTCATCTCTTCCTTCTGGCTGCAACACACTTTCTAACAGCAAGCTCTTCCCCCTGCTCCTTCCCACCCCTCCGTTAGCAAGCTCTGTTCCCCATGATTCCAGTTCATCCTTTTGGCTCCAGCTTCGGTCACTTATTCACATCAGGCTTCACGGAAGACTCATCAGCACCCCAGGGCACTTCCAGCATGCTCTCACCTTCCCTTCCTGTGACACTGCCTTCTCTCCTCCTCACAGGACCGCAGCCTCCCTCAGGGCCGGGACTGTGCTGGACTGATGATCGATTCATTTCCTCAGAACACAGCACAGGGCTCGGCTCACCCTCAGTGGTTCCTAAGTATCTATGAATGGGTACATCTCCTCTAAGTGAACTTGGACTTTTGTGCTCAAAGCATACTGTGTCAAACAGTAGAAAATGCTCCTGCTGCACCTCCGAGTGTCTCGGTTTCCTCGTCCCTAAAATGGGCAGTCACAATGCCCGTCTTAAGCGGTGGCTGTGAGGTTACATGAGTTATTGCTTGGGAAAGCCCAAGTCTAAGGTCTGGTAGATGGCAGGTCTTTAGGGCGCATGCACACAGCCAGGCCTGGCACACACCTGTGTTTGATATGGCATTATCTGTTATGAGTGACTTGAAGAGAAGTGTTCCAGAAGAAACATTTTTCCCCAGGAAATGAGGGGACACATCATGAGTTCTTGGTTTACATCATGAGTTCTTGGAAAGCGGTATTTTATCTTAACCCCCCTTAAAGGCGTGGGGCCCCGTGCTCTCACCCCTGTATGTGTGCAGAAGGGAGCCAGAGGCAGGCTGAAGCGCTGTGTGAAAACTTTTATGTTTATGTTGCTGCCTTCTCCTCACTGGGGGCAAATCATTCTAAACTCTGCCTGAAACTATGTGATTTCCTATTAGAAGAAGAGAAAGATAACTCCTCTTCTGGGCCAGAGAGCTCTTATTTTTCTTTCCAAACATCACTCTTCCAAATACCATTAAACTAGTCCAATTGTGTACACTGGGTTTGTATTGCATGGTATAAAAGCCATGTTCTTTCTTTAAGGTTGGAGCTCTCTATGTGAATGATTTCAGGATAAAAGGCCTGAGAGGATCAGACACATCATTCTTTTATAAAACTGATTGTTCTGGCAGTACAGCCCTAGGGCTGTCCCCTTATTGTAATTTCTTGAACATTGTCAAACTGTCAGACTTGGCCTGGTGGCTATTTTTTCTCCTAAACAACCAAAACCAGATTTGTGTCGTAAGTAGATATTAGTGTGGCTTTTGTCCTTCCTATATCTGGGCCCTGAATAGTTCAGAGCTGGATTAAACGCTTTGCTCTTGAACCGATCAAGACAATTGGGCCTGTTGACTCTCCTCTTGTGTATGCACACGTGCGTCTCTGCTTATATTTGTACATGCTTTCCTGAGTAAGTCCTCTTTTAAAACTCAATCTTTCATCATTTCAGAAATGATTTGCTCTTTTTACAGCTCGTACTTTTTATGGTTCTGAGAGGATCACTGCAGCAAATACATTTGGCAGAACGTTAGCACACAAAACCTTCCCCAGAACTCAGTACTGAATTTGCTGAGTTCCTCTCTTAAAAACTTGAAATTCTTTTGACTTTTCCTACCATGTACTCACTTTTTGATCTGAAACTGTAGTTGAAAGCTGGACTTAGTAATCATTCACATCAAGAAAGGCACGGATTGCTCAAAAAAGGAGTCGGATGCTTAAAATAGCTTCTACACTAAGGCCTACTTACTTTTCTACCTAGGGAATCAAGACAGAAATGACATAGTTCAAGTGATGCCACCATTTGACTGCCTGCTATTTTTCTCCTGTCTGCCAGAAGGAAAATGTATACTATAATGTAGAAGAATTTCCCCAGAGTTGTTAAAATCATCACTGAAATAACCTTTGGTGCTTAGAATGATACCCTGGAAAACTTAAGGTTTCTAGAGAGGTTTATTTCGTAGGTTTCCCAGTCAGCCAAGTTTTTACGTAAAAATTGGTTGGTACAGATGGTTCCCACTGTGACAGTTCAGTGCATTAAGAGAATCCTTCTTCACAGAGGTAAAAAGTGTAAAGAGAATTGCTGATAAGTGACCATTTATTCCCTTCGGCGTTTCCCTAGTGTGTTGTGTAGTCCAATGAGTAAAGTCTGCAGGAAATAAAGTTTTATGAGATATCACAGATACATCATATGACTTTTTAAAAAGGTTTTACCCTTTTTTTTTAACCAATGTTCTATCTTTTGCTTTTTCTGCTTTTACATGGACACCAAAAAACAAAAGACCTAATGAGGAATCTTTCTTCTTCTCTCTTCCTGGCAGACAGAAGTTTTCAACAAATTCATCCTGAATGAATGAACCGGTCAAGAGGTTGTAATTTATCACACAGTTAATGGAACTGTAATTGTTAACTTCTCATTATTAGATGTAGCTTTTTTTTTTTTTAAGTCAAGATTATCTCTGTCACTTGGGATGCCAGATTTTGAGAAGAACAAGCATCTTGGGTTTATGTTAGATAGATTGTAGGGTCGGTATCCTGCCTCCTGTTTCACTGCAAGGATACTCTTAGAACCAGAGTAGAAATTCACATAAACTCATTCTGTGATTTAACACTTTGGGAAGTATATCAGTTCTTACTTGCAAATAACAACAAAAAGAAGCATGAAAAACCTTAGAAAAAGCTTTAATTGGAAATCTATTGAGTAGCTCATTGGCTCAGTAAAGTAGCAGAAACCAAGGGTAGTTTGGCCACCCAAAGCTCAGCTGAGATAGTGCTATAGGGACAATTTTCTGAGGGTGACACCATGGCTCAGCTGCCAATAAACACATGAATGTGTGAGACTGATGCCTCTGCCATAAATAAAAGCTCACTGTGCCTGGGGAGTTAGTCATTCCCTTAAGATTTAAAGACTGGGGCAGGTGCATCTGATGGCCCGGGTAGGGGTTACACTCCAGCATGCAGGTGAGGAAGCTCTGCCCTTCTTGGGATTCCCCCAAAGAAGGGGTGTGTAGACGCTGAGCAGACGAAAATGTAGAAATCTGGGACACGGTCATAAATTATTGCATAGCAGCATGTTTCTTCTTGTTCTTAGGTCCAGGGGAAGCTTTCTGCATGGCAAAGTTGCCTAGTTCCATATTTGCATTCCCCTTAGTCAGCACACCAAAGGTGAATGGAGTCTCCCTCTACTTACAGTTACAGGTGCCAGGTGGTAACACACTCTCCAAATTGCAGTGAGTTTTTGTTTCCAAATTCTGTTCTCATGCTAGAAAGCTTGCCTAACACCACCACACAGAGGCAGAGCCCTGCTTCAAGAAAAAGGTGTGACTGGCTTTGTAAATGTGTGCAGTGTCTGTCTCTTTGGAAGTGTTTATTTACTTTAAAAAATTGCCTTTAATAATTTCTGATAGCAACGAGTCTAAGAGTTGCGATAGACCTCAGAGATGAGGTATTTCCACTTGTCACCTGAGTCACAAATGACTCTAAAAGCAGGGGTGTCCAACCTGAGGCTAGTCAGCTGCACGCAGATTAATCTGCACACAGATTATTACTGTTCTGCTTACCTGTGCCATCAGATGTCACAAAAAGTATGGGCAGATCTTTTTTTCTACTTAGTTTTCATTAGCGTTTGTGTTTTTAATGTGTAGCCCAAGACAACTCTTTTTTTTCTAATGTGCTACAGAAAAGAAAAAGGGTTGAGCGTCCAGCAGGACTGTCCTTCCGCTTGAATATATCCAGTGAGTAGTACATCACTGCTGGTTTTTCACCCCATTCTTGGGTGGCCCTGGATGTGCCAAGGCTTTTCTTAAATTGAGCTGAAATTCACCTCACTATCACTTTACTATTCGGTTCTAGTTTTGCCATGCAGAACCAAATAGGATGTGTTCTTTCTACATTAATTCAGGAGACAGAACCAAAGAATCAGGTAAAGATTTGATTCTCAGTTTGGCCTTTTATCCAAAATGAAACTATAATTCCCTATATCTATATTTAGGTATAAACCTAAAGAATGAATTGCCTTTTTAAAAAGGCAATTATCTTATTAATGTGATATAAGATTATGTTAGCATTTTAATATTTGTCTTATACTCTACTCACATTGATCATTATAACCAGAGTCAGAGTTCCTGTCCCTTAGTCTTTTGTGGGGTTTTTTGGTTAACTTTAATATATGCCTTTATATTTCTTATAATTAGCTGAGGCAGTTCTCATCATGTCTCAGTCATCCCTTTCTATAATCTCTTCTTTGTGACTCCATGTCACCCAGATTAGTTGAGTGTTCCCTCTATTCCATTATATTAATTGTTTGGAAAGAGAAAAGATTGAATGGGACGAGACCAGTGAAAGAGCTTTGCGGCGTACCACTAGAGACTGCCTTCTAGGTAGATGCAGACTGATCTTTATAACTAACAAGCATATTGTGGTTCTGTAATGTTTTATGATGTATAAATCTTTTTTTTTCTTTGAGATAAGAGTCTCACTTTGTCACCCTTTGTAAAGTACCGTGGTGTCATAGCTCACAGCAACCTCAAACTCATGGGCTCAAGCAATTCTCTTACCTCAGCCTCCCGAGTAGCTGGGACTACAGGTGGCTGCCACAGCACCCAGCTATTTTTAGAGACAGGATCTCGCTTTTACTCAGGCTGGTCTCAAATCTGGAGCTCAGGCCATCCACCCACCTCGGCCTCCCGGTGCTGGGATTACAGGCGTGAACCACCACACCTAGCCTATAAATCTTTTTTATATGTTGCATACCATAAATGACACATTATCATTTTAGAAAGTATGCACGTTAGTACTACATTTCAGTGTAACCCATAAGAAACAGTCAAGATAGGCTGGCAAATTATTTGCTGAATTCAAGATGCACTGTTGGCTCTTTACCGAGTACCCTCCTTCACTGTGCTCATCTGCTCACAGAGAATGTAAAATCTTATAGTTAGGCTTCTGCAAGAGGTCTTCTTGGGTCGGTGGTAATAAACAGATGGTTAATCAAGTTATCTACTCAGGGCTTTTAAGAGAGAAAGAGAAGAATTTTAATTTTGCCTGAGAGGAGTTTTTAAGCTGGTAAGACAGCGAAAACATACTGAAAAGTTAAATGCCAAACTTCTTACTACTGAATAAGAGAGAAGGTGCTTTACTCATGACAAGGTATATTTATATGTTTTCTACCATTGGGTGCTTGTGATAACAGGTTTTTATATTTCTTCTGTGTAAATATTGAGTCTAGAATGTTCACCAATGTAATGGAAAGATGGAAGGATTTAGAGGTCACTGGGAAATGCTTGGAATCTATTGGATAGATGGTCAAGGTGCTAAGTTCAGCTTTTTACCTTGGTAAAAGACAGATTTTCTTGGTTATGTGTTATTTCTCCCTAAATATATATTTTTTTAATTCTCAAAAAATAATTTACAACTATGACATCCAAAAAATACACTACTTTGGTTTATGTAAAATTATATACGACCTCAGGTGTATTGATGGAAGAAATACAATTACATTATTTTTAATGTATAAGTAAAATATAGGCGGTATACATATGCACAAAGCAATAATTACAAATGCCTGGGTAAAGAAGGAAGTGGGACTAGGTTTTGAAGTGCCTATAGTATGCCATGCTAGGAGTTTAGAGCAGAAATAGTTTAGAGCTAGAAATAGAAGGTGCCCTTCAGGGAATTTAAATAGGGGAGAGAAATGATCAGTTGTATGTTCAGAAGGCTTTCGTAGGTGGCAACACAGAGGATGCAATGATCCAGGTGAGAAAAAAATACAAGTCCCAACGAAGGCCATGTCAGGAGGAGGGAGGGAAAGGAAAGCATTTGAGTGATACTGAATAGATTTGGGGGGCAAGGTCAGTGACAGATCAGATGAGGAGGATCAGGTTTTTAAAAGAGTGCTGCACCCGGGTCAGGGACGGGAAGCAGGAGACATGTGTCTCTGTGGAGTCTGTTATCTAGGGGTGGAAAGAGAAGAAGGAAGAGCCTATAAAAGATCACCTGGACAAACGGGAAGGAAACCAGAGAGGGAAGGAAACCAGAGAGAGAAGGAAAGAGAATTTCAGGAGAGAAAGAATGGTCCTGCCCAGTCAAATGCTGCATGGAATTAATTCAGGTAAGATGAGGACGGAAGATGTCTTTGACTTTTTTAGGTAAGGAAGTGATTTAGTGACCCCCAGGCAAGAACAATTTCTGTGGTGGAGAGAGGCGGGTGGAAAGCCACTGGCCGTGGGTTAAAATGGAGAAGAGAGAGATGATAGATGACTCTTGGACTGCCCATGGGTTGGAGTGGAGAAGAGAGATAGCAATTGGAGGGAAAGACTAGGTAAAGGGAGGTTTGGGTTTGCTTCTTTGTTTTGTTTTTTTGTGTGTTTATTTAACAGAAGATATTTGGCCATGCAGAAATTGCTAGTAAGAATTGGAGAGTTGAAAATATGGAGAAATATGGGGTGATTTATGGGGTGAAAAATGAGGGCAAAGTAAAATGGAGGTTATCATTTAGTTTTCCATAGAAGGGTGGACACTTATTCTACTGAAACCAGAGGAAGAACGTGTATGAACATAAGATAATTGTTTATATGAGGGCAGGGTTAATAATCGTTTATGGCAATTCCTAATTCATTTACGTTTTTTTTTCCCAGAGAAAGCTGAAGGTAGAGGAGGTGGCATTGAAGGGAATGTGAGGGTGGCTGATTGAGCCACAGATACACTGCTTGGGAAATTGAGGTCCCCCCCACCACCCACATTGCCCCCCAGTGGGAGATTGGGAGTTTGCATTGATACAGGTTTGTCTATCCATGTGTCTTCCCCCATCTGTTCCACACTGTCATGTAGGAGGGTCCTGGGTATGCACTGCCATTGAGATACAGCAGTTAACACAACAGAGGAGCAAGAAGCAAACTGTGTGGCTATTGGGGTTAAAAGTATCACAAGCACAGGCAGTAATGATGGCCTGGAAGAGGGCGTATATATGTCTGGTGTACTAAAAGGAAGAACAGGGACACGAGTGTGTCTAAAGTGACTGGCAGATGAGGGAGAGTTGGGATCCAAATCAGGAGTTGGGTGGAGAGGATTTGGGAGTGTCAAACCTTTATTCTTTTTTGCCCCACATTGGAAGAAGAGGAGTTCTCTTGAGCCACACATTTAATACAAAAACACTAATGATAGCTGCTAAGCCAAAAAAAGAAAGGGCTGTACATACATTTCACAGTATCTGACACCAGAGATAAGCAAAACAGTCCTCAAATAACCATCAGGCGGCCCACGGGCTGCAGGTTGGACATCCCTGCATAGGCCATTGTAAGCACTGGCTTTTAATTTGCTGACGATTTTCAGCAAAGGACCGACACATTCTCCCTCTGATGTTTAAAGAATCAGTCTAGCTGTTGTCTAGGGAATAGGAGGAGGAGGCAGAGTGCAGGAAGACAGGAGGGAAACATTAAGGTATATTTAAAAAAACAAGAAACCCAGCCCTGTCTGTCTTTTCTAGAATGTAAGCTCAAAATAAGAACAGCGACTTTCCTTTTTGTTGCTTGCCGTATCCCTAACGCCTAATGGCCATACTGAGGAGGCGCTCACTCAGTGTTGGTTCAATTAGGGAACGAAGCTCGCCCACCTCCCTCACCATCAGCACCACCTCCCCCGTTATAATTAGTAAGAATAACGGCAGGGCTAATATTTCATTTCTTCTTTACCATATGGCCCTTTTTGGAAAGACTCGCTGCATCGAGCCTCACATATCTTCCTCTGCAGAGGAGAAGTATGTCACTAAGCCACCGAGCTGGTTTCCTGGCTCCTTGTGTAACAGGCAGCCTTGCATTTGGTTTGTGTCAGTCTTCGCATCTTTTTTTAGTCACGTTGCTCACACTCTTCACAATCTTCTAGCTTAAACTCTTGAGTAACTCTGGACATTGGAGTTAACTGGGAACTTGAGAACCAGATGAATGATATTGCCAATAGCATGCCGTATGTGCTTGGCATCTAATTTTGGCACTTGTTTTAGCAGGTTTGATTGTATAATTTAGCCATTGGCTACAAAAAGTGGCCACATATCCTGGGAGGAAGGGAGGATTTGGAGGTAGAAGATGGAAACTGTCGTAGGGATTTGAGGATGAGCTAAGTTTCTTCTTTTTTAAAATACACCTTAATTTTTTTTTTTAATACTCTTGGGAGTGTTCCAGGCCTTATGCATTTGACCATTGCTGTGTATTACTTCCTTCGGAGAATATGGTAGGATGCTATCATGTTTGTTCTTTTCATAATGACTCTCTGTTTTTATAATATTTTTCATGCCCCGAGTTTTGCTATATTATCTTTACCACAAAATCTGCGTCAATTAAGCACAACTTAATTTGTTATGCCATTTTTCCCCAATTAAAAACATATACTGCTAATTCAGTTGATATGAAATAACTGAAGACAGCACTTGTGATCAGCATAATTCCAAAATAAAAGCAAAGAATTTGTAGATGTTATTCTCACAGCTTCCCTGGGTCCATATAAGATTTTTGACCATTCTGAGTGTACAAATGGAATGTGTTTTGAGAACTCCTAGTTCGGTTCTGAAGAAGAGACTTTACCTTTGTTTTTAACATGTAGAATTTAAAAGAGTGCTGCACCCGGGCCAGGCCAGTAGTGCTGGCCTGAACAGAGTGATGTAGGGTAGGTCACTTGCAGAAGGAAGATTTGTGGAGAGTATTGGACTAGGTGAGTTTTAAAGACCCTTCTAACATTAAAATATAGTAATTCTTTGCTTATGTCCATGCCTTTTGCTTTTTTTGCATCCTTCAGGAGAGAGCTGTCAGGAACAGTATGACCTTAGAGGGAACAGCACTTACCAAGAGAGCAGATGCCAGTTCCTTCCTTCTAGTACTCTCCGTGGGCAAATGACCCACTCAATCCCTATTTAAAGCCCTGAATATTTAGTTCTCTGATAAATGCCTGCATAACTAATACTATTGTAGTGATCAGATGCTAAAATGACCAAGTGATAGTGCCAGAAGAGACCATAAGATACTATCTAATCCAGTTATGTTCCCCAGAGCCCTAAGGATCTGTAAGAGTAATGGGCATGGGTCCATGAGCCCGTTTTAATATTTCAAATGTCTCATGGTAATTCTGTATTTGAGGATAATATTATAAAGTTAAGCAAGCTATGAAAGCTTGAGGTTGCTCTGCTGTGGGCTGGAGTTATAAATGTGAAAATAAATCAGTTATTCCTAGTAACTGCTCTTACGTAAGCAGAATCATTCAATAACAAATAGCTGTGTGTCCAGGGTGATGGCCACTAGCCACACATGGCTGTGGAGCACTTAAAACGTGGCTGATCTTTATGGAGCTGTGCTGTAAGTGTAAATGACACGAGATTTCAAAAACTCAGTTTAAAAATGCGAATATCTCATTAAGAAATTGATCCCGATTCCATGTTTAATAAAATACTATTAATATTTTCAATATATTGGCGTTAAGTAAAATATTAAAAGTAATGTCAATGTCAACTATTTCTTTTTTCAACACCTTTTAAATTACATTACATGGGTCAATTATTTCTGCTGGGAGTGCTGGCAGAATGAGAGACTTCTAGGCAGTCAACAGGCTGAGATGCCCTTTTCATTTTGCAGATGAGTACAAGGAGATCAGAGATGTTAGGCCACTTGTTCAAGATCACACAGCCAGCTGGTAGCTGAGCCAGGAGTAGGCCAGTATGCTTTCCATTACCAAAAATGGCCAAAGGGTCATAATAATTTGTTTTACCTGGACTCTGTAAAAACTATTTTAGGTCAAAGCCATGAATATTGTGTAGAATTTTATTATAGTAATTTTCCAAAGCAGAAACCCAGGGTATATCAGTCTAGTATCAAATCCAACCAAAAGTATATTAAAGAGAAAGGAAGCGATCCTCTTTCCTCAGCCTCCCGAGTAGCTGGTATTACAGGCTCCTGCCACAAAGCCCAGCTGTTTTTTTTAAGAGACGGAGTCTCACTCTTGCTCAGGCTGGACTTGAACTCAAGAGCTCAAGCAATCCATCTGCCCCAGGGGCCTCCCAGAGTGCTAGGATTAGAGTTTGAGGTTGCTGTGAGCTATGATGCCATGGCACTGTACCTAGGGTGACAAAGTGAGACTATCTCGAGAGAGAGAAGAAAAAGAAGGAAGAAGACCCTGCCTGTAAAGGACCCAGTGAGCAATCTCAGTTTTCATCCCTGAACAGATTTCTTTTACTCTACCACCCAGGCATGGAACATTAATTCCTGGGAAAAAAGCACAATAAGAAAACATTTACAAGGAGTCCAGCTCTCATCCGTCTTGTTTTTCCCTTCAACACAGCAAGAATCTCTTTAACAAATACCCATTAAGAGATTAAGAATAAATTGTTTCTTAGTCCCCAGGCAGTTCATTTAACATTATTTCCATAGGATTAGGTACTCCAACAACATGGGATTCACATGGGCTGTATTACTATTACATAGTAGTATTCTAAAAAGTTTTAAAAGAATTTTTTAAACCTCAAACTTAAAAAACTTTAATGTGGCTAATAATCATAATAATTTTCACCCCCAAATGAGGCCTTTTCCTTTCCCAGTGTGTAACCACGCCCAACAATTCTGCCTTAAAAAAAAAAACCACAAGACACCTGTAAATAGTTGTCTATGAAGTCGAGAGACTCATGGAGCACTTGAGGAATTAAGGATTGTGGAAAGGAAGCTTCGCATCTGGTGGGCTTATTTCTTGGTCTCTTTTGCTTTGTGCCATCATCTCCCTTCTGATAACTTTATTCCGTTTTGTAGTTACTGTTCTTACTGTGTATGGAGTGGAAAGTACCTATCAGTTGTAAAGATATGTTATGAAACCCTTCTGTGCCTTCACTCTTGGTTTTTCCTTTTGGTTTTCTGCTTCCCAAAGACAGCCACTTGCAAATCTCTTAACTGGCTGTTTTACCATTTACCTCCAATTCGTCAATCACATGCTCACCTTGCTACATCTTATTTTTCAGTCCTAAACTTTATCTATCATTATTTCACTGGGAAAGGTGACAGTATGTCCCTTTGGCCCCCTCTACCTCCCACAGAAGCATCATGTAATCATAATTTTGGACAGAACTATATTTAATGTTTACATTATGATTATCTAAGTGTGTAAGTGCTGTTTGAGTCACGTACTCTATGATGATTATTCTTAATTTCTAGTCACTTTTTGTTTCCCCTGGAGTTAATTAACTACACGGTGCTTTTACAGTGTGCTTATTGTTTTAATGTCCGACTGCTTAGTTTTTGATATATTTATTGCTAATTCAAACCTCCTGCCTCGCCCTCCTCTCAGGAGTTCCAGTGCACTAGGTGTTATATAAACCTTGAAGCAAGAGTCTTCCACCTGCTCAACCTGGGCCTCAATTTGGTGCCCGGCTGGGAACTTTCTTTACCTCTCCTTCAAGTGTGAGTCCCTTTCCTGAATTCCATGCTTTCTCTTGGTTTCTTCTCTGGCTTTAATGGAGGACAATTTCCAGTCACTTCCTGGGCAAGAGGGTAAAGAGGAAGTAAATTTATTGAGACGTTGTGTGTCTGGAAAATATTCTTTCCCCACACTTAAGTGATAATTTGACTTGAGTATATGATTCTGAACAGGGAATAATATCCCCCCCAAATTGTAAAGGCATTCTCCATTGTATTGTCCTTCAAGGCCACTGTTAAGAAGACCATGGCTTCCTGATTCTTAATCCTTTATGTGAAACTGTCTTATGTGTTTGCTTATTTGTCCCTAAAAACATTTGTATTCCTCAAGTTCACTGACACCCTTCCAGTCTGGACATTTATTTCCTTCTTTTCTGGGAAAATTTCTCCCGTGTTTTCTCTGTTCTTTCTCTGGAACTCCCACCATTAGGATGTTGGTCTTATCGTTTTCTTACCTTTTTTATTTTATACCTGCTTACATTTTTTGCTCTTCTATGGGAGATTCCTCAACTTTTCCCCAATATTTCTACTCAGTTTTTATATCTAACATCATACCTCTAATCTTCAGGGGCTGTTTTTATGTTCTTGACTTGTTCTTCATTTCAGGTTCTTGTTTCAGTTGCAGTATCTTCTTTTATTTCTCTAAGAATAATAAAAATATTTTTGTTCTTTCCCTGAATTGTCTGAATTTTCTAAATTGCCCTTTTCTGGTTTGGGTTTTTATTTTGCTCTCTGCTTTTAATACTGAAATGCCTGGTGATCTCTGCTTGTGTGCTCCCATTTTAAGAGTTGATGGAACACTAAAGCACTGATTCTAAGTTCTACGTCCACAGGTAGATTTGCCTCCAGAGTGACCTATCTGTAACAGTCCTTCAGATACCATTGGGTGAATACCTCTAGGTCTTCTGTCTTTTGCTACACAGATTCCCCAGAAATGGATGCCTCTTCCACTAGCCATCCCAGAGGGGATGAGGCTAGCTGCCAACCTCCTGGGAGCACAGAAGAAGGGGTGGGGAAGGTCTTAGTGCTTAACACATACACGTTCCTTTAACCCTCCACATAGAAACTTTTAATTCCACCTACTCATGTTGGCACCACCTCTTTCTGATGTGGCTGTATTTTACCCTCTCCAGAACTTAACCTTCTAATT
>NW_003852519.1:538602-553480 GCF_000181295.1 Otolemur garnettii
GCCACAGGCACCACCCTAAATCTGGTTATTTCTTACTCTGAGTTTAGAATTCCACTTTCCTGGATCTGCTAATTAAATCACCCCTGGTTCATCTGCTTTCAGGTTTCTGGTTGTTTTTTTCTTCTTCTCCCCAGCCCCACTTCATCTCTTCTGGTGTCTTGCCCTTGTGGGTCCTTGCCTTCTTAAATACCTCTTTATTGACATTTTAGAGGAGTTAAGGGAATGAGAACAGCTAAAATGAATTTCCTCCTCTGATAAATTTGCCAGTCTGTCATAGGGAGATTGTCCAAAATATATGGGTTCTCGTGTGCATCAAACTAGAGCTTCTCAGGAGGAAAACTCTTTTTCCATTGAAATTGTTAATCACTATTGATAATTGTTTTACCCTTAGACAAGTACAACTTATACCCCATTTGTTGCCAATTCCTGTAAGGGGCAGCTTAACAGACAGGTAGTTTTAGCTTTTTCTAAGTCCAATTGAGGGAAACAAATTGTTATATCTCTTTTATTGTAAGAAATTCAGGGAAGAATCTGGATAAAACTCCATTAGGTTTTAGTTTTTACACCAACTCCCTATAATTCAATAATGAACTCAATATATGAATTAATAATAAAACAATTAATACATGAAAATCTCTTGGAGCCATGACTGATGCACAGCACTACATAAGTATGAACTGCTAGTTACATACTGTTGTTTTTGTATAATAATACTTTTGAATTTTCAAAGAATTATATCTTATGGTTGTCAAATCCAGCTTCACAACAGGTTTACCTACTGATCTTTTTTTTTTTTTTTGGCTGGGGCCTGGGTTTGAACCTGCCACCTCCAGCATATGGGGCTGGCACCCTACTCCTTTGAACCACAGGCACCACCCCCTACTGATCTTTGAATAAGAAATCTTTTTCCCAGGCCAGGTATGGTGGCTCACACCTGTAATCCTAGCACTCTGGGAGGGTGGGTGGATTGCCTGAGCTCATCAGTTCGAGACCAGGCTGAGCAAAAGTGAGACCCTTTCTCTAAAAATAGCCAGGTGTTGTGGCAGGTGCCTGTAATCCGAGCTACTTGAGAGGCTGAGGCAAGAGTTTCACTTGAACCCAAGAGTTTGAGGTTGCTGTGAGCTGTGACACCACAGCACTCTACCAAGGGTGACCAAATAAGACTCTGTCTCAAAAAAAAAAGTTTTTCCCACCTTGGACCTACTTAATCAGAATCTCCAGAATTGGGTATCAATTACGTAAGAAAATGGGAGTTCCTGTTTTCTGGAGAAGAGATAAGAGAGACATTTCAAGAACCACTTTGCTGGGGATGTGGGGGGGACATCAGTGATGGAATTTAGCACGTAGATGATAGTTTAGGAAGGCAGCAAGACAGTGAGGCGCCAGCTCTCAGAGCTAGGGCTAAAAGCAAAGTCTGTTACACAGCAAGTAGATAAATAGACATATGTATAGTATAAATATATTACATAGAAAACCTGGAAGCCAAGGCACTATATACTTGACCCTCCTTCTATATAGAATATTCAGGCAAGATGTTGCCCCCTTTCTTTAGGAGTTTTTGCCTCTTTGTTTAATTCAGATTTTACCTGGCTAGGAAGACCAGCAAAAGAGGCTGGTGTGGATGTGCATTAGTTTCTGCTCTCTCCGTAACAGACATTTTTGAAGTGTTGGCTGGGGTCAGGTAAGCATTTATTTTAGACAGAATCCACCCTCCTGAGTGGGACGCACATGACTCTAAGATGGATTACATTTAAATTAATCCTTGTCCAGAGTCAGGCCTCATCTGCTAATGGGGTTCAGTTTTTTTTTTTCATTCATCTACTGTAAAATCGAATGACCCTAACTTGAAGCTGAGCTAAGGGTGGGGAAAGGTAGGAAATAAAAAGCATTAAGTTTTATTTCCACATAAGTGGCTCAGCAGGCTCTAAACAGTTATTTTATTCGAGTATTAATGGCAATGCTTTGTTTAACTAAAAGAGAATAATAGAAATCTTAGTTGAGGGGACGGGGGGGGGAGGGAAGGGAGATGCAAAATTGCAAAAATTATTTTAAAAAATGCAAAATTGTAGAATGATGAAATCCACTGACTATAATATTTATATCTTTACAGTTTTTAATGCTTGATTCTAAGGAATATTTTCTTATACAGTAGAACCTCTGTAAGTGACCACCCAAGGAATTATAATTGGTCAACATACAGAGTGGTCAGCATAAGGAGCTAGGCCTACTGTACTGATACGAACATGTGGTGCATGTCCAGTCTATGGAAATTGGGTCAGTTTCAGGAGGTGGTCAGTGTAAGGAGGTGGTCAACTATAGAGGTTCTGCTGTAATTAAAAACTGGTATTCTCTGTCTGCTCCAGTGTTGGAACAAAACCAATATTGTTGGTTTTGATGCCAGTTTCATATCAGAGCTTTCAACTGGTACAATAACAATAGCTAAAGCCTACCACTTGCTAGATACTGTCTTAAGCCCTTTACATCTGACCCTCGCTGCAGCCCTTTAAGAAGGCTCTACTATTACCCCCAATTTAAGATGAGGATTGGAGGCACAAGAGGCTGTTCTTGCTAATAAGTGTTGTAGCCCCTCTCGTTCACTTGACCACTTTGCTGTATCGTTTGTGTTGTGTACAAACAGGTGCTGGGCCCACAAAACGTGTTCTGAGCTGAGCGGGGCTGTAGAAGATGTTTTAGACAGAAGCCATAGGAAGCCTCCCCTGCACTGTCATGTCCAAAACCAATATTAGGGGGCGAAAGACACAAGGCTCAGAGAACTCAAGTTAACCCCGGCTACAGAGATGACCTGTGCCTGTCCCCATCAGCCAGGATTCAATCATGCTTGATGCTTGGCTTCCATAGCCAGCGGAACACCTCCCTTCTTCTCTGAATATTAACTTCTGCTCCGTTTTGCCACTCAGGAGGCAGGAAAGAAAGATCCGGGAGGAGTAGGTACCTCTACTCACAGTTCCTCTGCCTAGTGCTGTACGACTCTTGTGGTTGTTTCCCGGGCATGAACCTGGCTGCCTGGCACATAAAGCCAGGAAAGCAGAGTTCTCCTTTCGTGCGTGGAAGAAAATAGCACTTTTGCCTCAGCAGCACAGAATTATGCCCACCAACTCTGTTTATTTTCCTTCCTCTCCCCTTTTTCTTTTTTTCTTCATCAAAAACATATGAATGCTGAGATCATCCCAGAGAAATCGAGAATAAATACCATGAGAAAATGGTCCCTCTGGAAGGCGTCTTGTTCTCCTGCTGTTTGTAAATGTGAAAAGCTCAGCAACCGGGCAGCTGGATGGGTATAAATATAGCCCACAGCACTGACGGCCCGCTGAATCCTACTTTCTTAGAAGCACAATAGGAACCCACAGAAGTCAGGGAAGGAGCAGTAAAGCCCAGTCAATCAATCAGCCTCTCTCTCCCTCCATCCCGACCTTAGCATGGGAGTGTGGGAGTGGGGATGGAGGCAGCTCTAAGAGTGCACTTAAAATAGCTCTGGAACTGGACACTGCCTAAGCTCAAAGACAGGGAGGATGCTGCCTGTACAAATGACCTCTGCCTGACCCTTACTTGGGGCTATTTTGACCATTCTAGTCGGACATCTCGGGAGCGTGTTCTTTGTTATTTCAGCTTCTTGGGCACAAGCAGGTTTTCTAGTGTGAGCGCTGGGTGTGTGGCGCCTCTCTGCTGCCTTCATCCTCAGATATCTTACTCTAAGTAGACTCAGCTGTCTAAAGCCTGAGGATTAAAAATAGCCTCGTGGTACTAGCTGTGGAATGGAGGAGAGATACTCAGTGAGCTCAGAGGTCAGGTTTACTCAAGGCACCTGACTGTCATACCTGTGGGCTTCATTGCACCTGAGTGTTTAATCTCCTGAGGTTGTTTCCATGTGACACTATATCACTGCCCTTTTTTTATGGCTATGCAAGATAAAACAGTCATCTTAGATCTGTGGGGATCCGTATCATTAGGAGTCGGCATTTTGGCAGGGGAAAGCCATTATTTTACTTCACGGTTACCAGAATAAATTGTCTCTGGTTATCTTTCCATGCGGAAAGATAGTGGAATTTGTTACTGAGACATATATGTGTTTGTTTTCTCTTTTCCTTTAAGTAGTAAATAACTTCTAAAAAAGAACCATGTCCCCTACTTTCATTGTAACTGCCCACAAAACTTAATGAATCATCTTACATGTCTTAATGTGTTTTGTTGACTGTTCAATTTACTGTAACAACCTTCCTTTGATGTCCATGGCCCTCCATTAGCAAGTGATGCAAATACCATGATACTCGCCTAATATTCCATTGCTTAAGGTCTGTGTTCAACAACAATCTAAGTATTCAGTATGTGCTTTTAGTTGTTTTCATTGGATATGAGTTGCCTCTGTGCATATTTTTTAATTTCTAAGGTTGCTTCCTTGAAATTGAACCTTAGCATATATTTGTACAAGTAAAGCAGGACCTGTTATTCAGATAAATGAGAACATATTTAAAATAGTAAATTTAAACATGGATAAATTATGGAGAGCCCTGAAGTTGAACATCTTTGGGGCTCTGTCAGTCTGCTGGTGGCTGGAGCACCCCAGTACAGGGCCTTCCTCACCAGACAGCCTGCCTCTAATTTTGTCCTGGGAACTAGTGCCCAGTTAGCAGAAGAATTCCAGCTTGATGCTGGGGGCTGGGGAAGCACTTCTTAAGGAAATTAGGCCAATAGAACCAAAGTGAACATTTTGAGTTACAATAAAGATCCATTGCAGATTATATAACACTTTAAAGATTGATTTCCTAAAAACTGTTCAGGTAGTCTTTGAGAATCAGCTTATCACTTCCTGGGCGTTCACCAGGGCTTCTGTCCAAACTGAATTCACCATTACATCTCTACCCACAGATGGCCTGGGCCAAACCCATCCATGTACTAATTAAAGAACAAGGTACAGTATTGTCCTGTGAGTAAAAGCTTTCCAATTCTGGCTCTGCCACTCCCCAGGTAACAAGGAAGGTTACTTAGCCTCTCTAAAAACCTATCTAGAAAAGGGTTAATAGTAATAGTGCCCACTTCAGGGGATTGATCTAAGAAATAAATGAGAACATAAAACACTTAGTACAGTGGCACCCAGGAAGGACTCGGGTGATGGTAGCTAAGACAGGAAGAGGTTCCCGCCCTTATCTGTTAGTTCAGCTTCAAAAAGCCCAGCAAAATAACGTAGTGAATTTGATCTGAGTGCCCACAGCAGATCCATTCACTGGGCTGATGGTGTTCAAATTACCTTGGCCACATTCTTTAGATTTTTCTCTTTGCGTCTAAATGAAGCATCCACTTTACACAGATAAAATACAGACACCTCAGCCTCCAGTTCAGTCACTCTGAGGTAGAACAGGAGAGCACTTAGTGTAAGTGAGACTCAAGTGAAAAGGGCTAGTTATGATGTATTCAGGACAAGAGGCTAGATGGAGTTTTAGGCTTTTATGCACATACCACAAAGAAAAGGGAAAAAAAAAGAGAAACACTTTGCAAAATCATCCTCTGGGCCTTGGCTAAGATTCACATTCCCCATTACACACTGGCCTAGTTACATGTGTTATTATTTCATCTAGCCTGCACAGAACAGCCTAGAAGCTGGAAGGGTGTGATCTACAATCTGTAGATGAGGACACAGAGACTGGAAGAGCTGAGGTGACTTGCCTCTGGTTGTTGAGCTAGTAAAGGGCAGAGTGAGCATTGCACCCCCGACCTTCTAACTCCCAACCAATGAGGTGTGAATAGAACAGTGGAAACAGCCATGCAGTGCTCACAAAGTGTTTATGGGTGTTAAAGGCCCTGGCAGGCTCAAGGGCAGCCCTTCCTCTTTGACATCGGTTACCACTGAAAGCAGAGCTCTTGCTGTGTCCTGGCCCATTGGGGACACCAAGGTTGTGCATGGACATGTTTTCTCTTTCTTTTAAGATACTGACTAGCACTGAGGGATAATTTCTCGAAGTAGAACCTTAGCTCATTTTTCTTCCTGAGAGGCATTGGGATGTCTTCTTCAATGGAAGATATATTTCTCTTGTAAAGAACCTAGAAATAATTTGTTGGTCCTTTGCTACGATGTTCCTGATGCCTCTAAGTCGTGCCAGAATAAAGCATAGTTTTTGAGAGGCCATTCTTCAAACATCTCTTTTTTCCTTTTTTTTTTTTTTTTTTAATTGTGCCTAGAACTAATTGGGGCACTGGGAACACAGAACGAAAGGTTATTCTCTTTAAGAAGTTCACAGTTCCCAAAGCTCAGCTATGTCTACGGAGTTAGGGTTGTTAGGGAAGTTTCAGTATCAGATAATAGGAGAAAGGCCAGGACTGCCAGTCATCAAAGAGAGGGGTAGTAAGCCAGGCTGTTGCCAGTTGGGCATCTAAACGGGGATTGAGTCATAGGATTTCTGCTATTAAGAATGAATGGGAAAAAAAATGAATGGAAGATAGAGCTGGGTCAGGAACCAAGATAGGGACCCCATTATATCAAAGGCTTCTTTTCAGATGACAGGGGAAGGCAAGGGCCCAGTAAAGCCCACATAGCAATGACTCTGCTGATTCCCTGAACCATTGGTCCCAAGCTGCTTTTGGATAAAGAGCAGGATTGGGCCTGGAGTCTGGATGGTTAGTGGGGGTGGGTAAGTAAGCATAGCAGGAGAGGTTACAGGGCCATACACAGCCAAATCTCACTACAGCTAAAACCCAAGTAAACAGAACTAACATTACATACAGATCTGTCCTACTGGAGAAAAGGGATATTCCAAGTTTCATGATTTGAAGGAAAGGATTTTAGTTCCTTGGGTCTTGCAGGCTGCGTTACTAGAGTGCTAAAATGCTCATGATACAAGATCATTTTCTGCAATCAGTTTCTTTGTCTTATGATGGTAGAAACAAAAGAAAATTCCCTTAGTTTATAATATCATACAAGAATAAGGTTTCAAGATCATCTTTCCAGTAAATACTTATCAACTATTTATTATGTGTCAGGGGCACATAATAGTCCTTTGTACTGGGATTCCAAAGGTAAAATAGTTCTTGTCCTCAAGGAACTTGCCCTTCATTGAAGAAGACAAATAAGGAACCAACCAATTAGAATACAGGGTGACTGGGCGGGGTTTCATGTCATTGGCCCATAGAAGAGAAGCAGCTGACTTAGGAAAAGAGAAAGTATTTAAACTGGTCACCAAGGAAAGTTAAGAAAGAATCCGAGGAAGGCAAGGAGAGGAGAAAATGTGTAATTTGTTCTAGAAACTATAAGAAGCTGGTGGCTGGAGTTAATGAGAGTGGTAGAAAATAAAACTTGCACTTCTGGGATAGGCCTTCAATGTTAGCTGAAGAATTAACTTTCACCCCCAAATCAGTGGGCAGCCATTGAAGGGTTTTAGGCCGGGAAAAATGATGTGCTGATGGATGAGTTTTAAGACAGGAGATGGAAAGGCCAGTGACGAGAGGAAATGATGTTGAAAATGACCCAGCACTTGCATGTTTCTCATTCCACCTACTGTAGCTTCTGAAACTGTCCCCTTACCTACAGAGGAGCGACATAAATGTGAAATACTGGCTCAGGAGTCACGTGGGTAACTCTCTCCTCTTCAGGAAAGGGAATGCTAGTGTCTAGAAGTGGTAGAGATTGAAGTGGTTCTATAATGAGAAAATAAGTTATGTTGCCGTACATGTGCAAGGAAACACCAGGAAAGTTTAAAATCTCACTTTGTAGCCATGATACTAATGAAAACCAAAATTTTTGAGAGTTATTTTAAATGCTTTGAAGTTGGCTCCCCCCAAACCTGCATACCTTCACTGAGTTCCAAATAAAATTCCAACATCGCATATCTGTGACTGGTATTTACGCTATCACACGTTTCAGATCTCTTGAGTCCACTTTGCTAGTATTTGTTTTCCTTTGAGATAAGAGTTAATTCAGTCACACTTTCTTCCCCTGACAATACTTGTGTATTTTTTTGTTGCTGTTTCTGAGGTAGCTTTCCCTCAACCGTTTCTTCTTGTTCTTACCCAAGACCCAGTATCTGCCAAAACAAATGTATGTGAGTGATAAACGCTGAGAGGAATGTCTGTTGGACCACAGGAAATTTCCTGTTCAGGAAGAGATCTTGGGAACTTCCTGTGGACAAGTGCATTGTGGGACTTTTGGCTTCAGGCCCTTGACCACAGCTGCAATTAACTAAAGGCAAAGGGGGAAGGGAGAGGAAGAAGAGGAGACAGCTACCCACAGACGTTTTTAATCCATGTAGCCTGAGGAGAGAATGGGCTGATACAGGTTCAGAATTTTCCAAGTGAACTGAATGTTGAGCACATCATGAGGTTCCTACAGCCAGTCTCCTTTACTGCCACGCATCTTTCATCCCAGATGATAAATAAGCACTGTCCCATAATCCATGCATGTCATTCTATCCTCCCCATTCCTGGTAACCTCACGTGAAGTGTCCATGTCCTCTGGAGCCCTCTCCTAATTTGCTTCTGGCCCACTGGCTACTGATTATCCAGGCCTTGGAGCTGGTGATCCTTTTCTGTCCCAAGTTAAATATGAAAGAGAGAAAAGGGTAACCCTCAGCTCTGCAGCACACCTTCATCTGACTCTGAAAGCATTAAGGAAATATAGAATTATAATGAAAAACTACATGAATAAATCCAGTTTATAAGCACTATCATAACCATACATTCTTGTTCTACAGAGCCATTCAGGAATGAAGCCCTCATTAATACCTCGCCCCTACCCTTCATCTTCAAACTGGTCTCTTCTACTTTACATCCAAGGGCCCATCATTTCTTTATAGCCTTCATTCCCTGCTTTTTGGGGAATCCATTTCTGAAGAGCAGGGTGTAAGTTTGAGTTTCAGAATCAAAGTCTCAGATGAGTGGCAGATGGTGTCTGATAATATCTGTACTATGTGACCTCAGGGGTCTCAAGCAGTGGTAGGAGAGGAGAATGACCATTTAAGGACTGAGACACATCCCAAGCCATTGTCTGGATCTTGTAGAAATAACCTGACTTTCCTATCCCCCGCCTATCATCTGTCTCACCTCCCATCCCTCTGTCCTGACACGCCCATTCCCTACTCATATCTGGCACTGATAGCTAGGCATTAATTTATTGTTGTAGTTACTTATGTGTCCACATCATCTACTAGAGACTGACTCCTGGACGACAGGGCCAGATCTGCCCCATGGTGTGTGCTTAATAAATGCTCGTGAAATTGAGTCAAATTAATTTTAGGGAAAGGTTCCAGGGAGGCTTTTAACATGGGACTTCAACAAAGGACATTTGTGATATTATAGTGTATGATACCACATGAACCAGGCTGAATGTTACTTATTGTTTAAAAAAAGTTTCTGTGTGTTGTGCTGACTGTTAATGTGTGTTCTCTGTCCTTGTCACTTGGTATACAGGTTCAGTATCACATTTTTGAGTTTTCATTTTTTTTCTTTTTATTAAATGATAACTATGTATATTAATGCAATTCTGTGGTACAGTGTGGTGTTTTCATATATAATTTGAAATATTTTCATCAAACTGGTTAACATAGCCTTCATGTCATTTTCTTAGTTATTGTGTTAACACGTTCATATTCTACTCTTAGAAAGATTCACTTGTACCCTTGTAAGATAAACCACAGAAGTGATCCCTCCAATCACCCTCCCTCCACCCATTTCCCCCTCCCCACTCCCTCCCACCTCCCCGTATTCTTAGGCTATTATTAGGTTATAAATTTCATATAAAAGCTATAAATTAATTTCATAATAGGTCTGTGTACATTGGATACTTTTTCTTCCATTCCTGTGACACTTTGCTAAGAAGAACACTTTCCAGCTCCATCCATGTGAACATGAAGGACGTAAAGTCCCCATCTTTATGGCTGCATAGTATTCCATGGTGTACATATACCAGAGTTTCCATTTTCATAGTTCCTATTTCTGCAGAAATTATGGGGTTTTTTTCTGTACATTTTCTGATTCTCCTCCTTTCTACTCTAGAAAAGATTCTCCTTTTTCTACTTGAAAAGGCCTATTTTTGCAACAGGTCTATAAACAAAAAGCAGTGCTATTGACCCTTGCTAGAATGAGCCCCCCAAATTATCTTAATTCTTTTATCTATAATCTTTTTGTTTGCTTTACATTTTTACTACTTTAAAATTTACTTTAAATTGTTATTAATTTTTAATTGATAATAGAATTTGCATTTATGGCATACAACATACTGTATTGAGAAATGTAGACACTGTGGAATACCTAGATCAAGCTAATTCACATCCATTAACTCACATACTTGCCAACTTTTTTGTGGCAACAACATTTAGAATCTACTCTCAGTAATTTTCAGATATATAGTATATTATCATGAACTGTAGTCACTATGTTATACAGGGGATCCAAACTGATTATTGTTCCTGTCTAACTGAAAGTTTTTGGACCCTTTGACCTACGTCTCTCAGCCCCCTCCCCGACCTCCCAGGCCCCATTCTACTCTGTGCCTATGAGTTGGACCGTTTTAGATTCCACCTATGATAGCAAGGCAATACTTGTCTTTCTGTGCCTGGCTTATTTCACTTAGCATAATGTGATCCAGGTTAATCTATGCAGAAGCCAATAATGGTTCAGGAGTATGAGACCTCTTCACTGGGAAGAATTAAAGAGCAAGAATATTTTCAGCAAACATTCTCTGAGAGCTTTCTAGATAATAGTAGGCTTAGTCTGCCTTTGGAAGTAGTATACTGACTTCACGTTTTTAAAAATAAAAGCAAAAGTACAGGTGAAGCAGAAAGTGAGCTGTGTTCTCTGGAAGTTGGTCCTCGCTCATCCCACGTGACTTTGCCTTTACATTGTTCTGAGGAGACTCCCAGCATCAGGACGGCAAATATGGGGACAGAGAAACATGATTTAACCGAAAGAACACAAAGTAAATCTCTCAGCTGACCATTTCTATTTTTTAGTCCTGACCTTGGCTTTTAGGGGGAAAAAAAAGCAAAATTTTTAAAAAAAAGTTATCTGATTTAGGTCAAGAGAGGCAACTCTGTGATTGTAGCCTACGGCCATGAGGCCTATTTCCTACGTTTTGAAAATGTTTCTTAATGTTGGAAAAAAAAAATGTTTTGTTTAATAAGTCTTGAAGTAACCCAAAAATCCAGCAAGCAGACTGCTCCATTTCTACAGGATCCCGGCGAGCTGACCCACAGCCTGTGCCCTGTTTAGTTGAGATCATCTTGACACAGACTGGGAAATGGAATGGCCCTCCAAGGGACATATTCCCTGACTCTTCTGTACATCACATACATCATGCAGGCGTTCGTAGCAGTGCAGGTATTGCTGTAGTCGAGCTAATAGTATCTTGTATGGTACCTTACAGTTTACCAGTATTCATGTAATGCATCAATCTGTCTTGTTTATCATCACTATGCCCCTTGGTGTACAGAGGAGGGGACAGACTCAGACTGAGTCTACTTGCCTCCACCTTAGGTCTTCTGTCCACAGTTTGGCATAGTCTGGGATGAAGCTGCTGCCCAGGAGGTAAAAACCACCATGTGCCAACGAGTAAGCAATTGTCTGACAATTCCAAGGCCAAGGGAAGTAAGCTAACTTTGTTCCCCTCCTTTTCTTCCTACACTTGTCTGGCCCTCAGCCCCCGCCACCTTCTGCCTGTTCACACCCACCCCTCTGCCCGCAGGGCCTCAGCCCACTCTGCGGAGGGGCAGGGAGCTTTTTGTTTGTGCAGTGAGAGCTTCCTCACAGGAAATTTCCTGTGATGGAAACTCCAGGAAACTTCCTGTTGGTTAGGCCGCTGCAGGGGGCTGATAACATGAACCACTTAAAACCTCCAAACCTCAGCTGCTGAAGAAGGTGGGGTAGTCCTTCCCTCCTTTCTCAGGGTCTGGGAAGGCAAGAAGTTCAAGTACATAGAAGCGTAGAAATTCTCTCTTGGGTGGTAGATTCCAGAAGCTAAAAACTACAGCAAGGATCAACAAGTTCTTCTAGAAGATCAGCCCTTCTGGTTTAAATGTCCTCCCTAGATTTCTAACCAGCCTGGTGTCTGCAGGGACATACTGTCTGAATGTATTAATAGGACTCTGGTAACCTCAAGGTTCTAAGTCTGATTCTTTCTACATCATATAAAAACATACTCCTGTTATACTACTCTCCAATGTTATGGGTTTATGAGCACTGCAAACATTTATTTTCAGCTATTACTTATGAACTGGAGATTTTAATTAATCCCTGCCATTGTCAGACATGATTGGCCGTATGTGCCATGCAGGTCACTTGGCACAAGTACAAATCATCTGGAGTAGATATCACGGGACAACTGACCTTAAGCCATGGCACAAAATTCTCAAATAGACTTTATGATCATTTGACCTCGTCTAGACCTCAGATGGATTATTTTGTGGTTGGCCAGCCCTCCAGCAAAGATAATTATTCCTAAATCATCCCTTAGGGTGGAACTCAGCTTTGAATGTCTCCAATGTTGGGAATTCTATAGGTTCCCTCAGCAGCCCGCAGAGCCCAGCTCATGTTTAAAAGTTGGTCTCCTAATTAGCCTGAATTTTCCTCTTGTGACCTGTAAACCCATTATTGTTAGCCTGGCCCTTGTTGCATAATAAAAATAACTGATCCCTCGTCTTCTTTCTTTGTATGTGTTCCCATGTAGGTAGACAGTTACTTCAGTGACATCTTTTAATCACTTTATTTTCCCCAACTCCATTTCTCTACAGCCTTCTTAATCAGTGTTGTTTACCTTCGAAAACGCACTAGATTTAATAGAAATTTCAGCCTGTCCTGTCTCACCAAATGTTTGCCACAGCTTGGTGGTCTTTCTTGCTTTGTGTATAGGAGATGATTATTTCAGCATCAGAATAAATCAATGAACTGGACATAGCTTAAGGTGGGGTTTTGTGGTGGTATTCCTAGGCCATAGCAAATTAGGGAAGAGTGGAAGAAATTGCAATTAGCCAGGAAGAAATCTGTTGCCTGAGAAAAGGTCTGCTTATTAGACTTCTGGAAGACCGAGCCCATTATTCTGCTTTGTTTGTGTCCCCAGTATTTTATAATTCTGAGGCACATAGTCTTAATACATGCTTGTTGAATGAATCCTAAAAGTCAAAGCTTTGGGGTGGGTTGGTTCTAGAACACGTAAACATTGTGAATTTTTCAACTTATTTGTGAGACTACACTGTCTTCATGAATTGAGCATTGATTTCAAAATGGTGAGTTATCAACAATGAGTAATGCAACATGTGATAGACTTAGAAAGGCTAGGAACAATATTTTCATAAAAACGCCTCGGGATAAGCCTTCAATATGAAGATGCAAAACAATAATTTAGTTTGGAGCATTTGGAGGAAGAATCCGAATAGGGCCTATCTAAATTTTTTGCCATATGATTACTTTTGGTTTTAGATTTGATTTTATATTATAGAATGGGATTAGCCGAAATGTGTTATAAATGCTGAGCGACTGTCATTGTAAACTCCAATTAGTACCATTTGTCTACATAAGAATAATTACTATTTCCGATTCCTACTGGCTCTAAAATATATCACAATGATGTCATCGTGTTTATAGGATGAGCCAAGATATTTATCATTATTATTGTTATTATATCATCATCATCTCATGGTCTTTATCAAAATGGTGTTAAAATTCTTTGGGACTCTAGATATCATTATCTGTTTTGGAAGTCTCATTAGTATGATAGAAAAGACCAAAGGGCTTTGTACTCTCTGTCCTGATGTCTGGTTCTATTTTTGCTGTTCTGTAAATTCTTTTGACAGACTTCTGCTGGGTGACTACTGCATGCCATAAGGTGCTAGTAGATGCATACATTATAGTAGGTGAGATTCGGCACTTACCGAGGAATTAACACAAAGCCACATAGTGTGTTCCCTACACAGCAACTAGAGTAATCCATTGTAGACTATAATCAGATTAAATCTCTCCCTTTGTCCAAATTCTCCACTGACTTCCATTTATATTTAGAAACATTCTCCATGTGAAATGCCAGGCCCTGTGCTGTCTGTGCCTTATTGACCCTGTAAACCTTCCCACCCTCTCTGTCACCTTCTGTTCTGGTCATCCCTCTTCAGCTGTGCTTGTCTTCTTGCTGTTCTTGAAACACTCTTTTTTCCTACCCTAGGGTCTTTGTACTTGCTGTCCTTCTCCAGATACTCCCACATCAAAATGTCTCACCTTATCCAGGTCTGTGCTTAACCTCTGCAGAGGAGCTTCCCTGCCAACACTGTCTAAAATGGCACCTTCCTTTACTCTCCATCCCCTTTTTTCCTGCACTGTTTTTCTTCTTAGCCACTTTCCCCTACTGCTTTCTAATTTTTTTCTTAATTGGATGGTGACAGTTCTGTGTGCACAGGTGAGGCTTAATGCCTGGTGGGTCCAACTGTAGGGTAATTGGATGGGGACCTGGCTGTCTCATGGGGGACTCCAGAAGTCTTTTCTTTAGGGCTAAGTAGTTTACCTTAAAAATCCTGTGGATTCCTGCTTGGAAGGAGCCAATATGGGAAGGATCAAAGGGGCTTGATCCTTGGTCATTTATCATGCCCATTTCCACTGCATTCCCCTGTGTTCCAGGATGGGTCACCCTGGCTCTCTCCCGGGCTTGGTGTCCTCTGACTCATCCTGATTCCAGCAAGTGAATGTCCTAATCCTCTGCTAGGAGGAGCTGCCACTGGGCCGGGGAAGGGTGGAATACAGACAAGCCACAGATCCTTTGTTGTTAATTTCCCTTGCTCCCTTCCTGCCTTCAGAGGCACTTGGAGCCTCCAGTTCCTGAGGTTTTTTTGAGGTTCTGTTAGGAAAACCAGCTTGTTTTTTGGTATATTCCCCTGTAGGCAGATAGAGTTCAGGTTTT
>NW_003852519.1:553564-611334 GCF_000181295.1 Otolemur garnettii
TATTCTGTCATCTCATGGGTTTGGACATTTCTTATTCCTCTAGTGTAGTTTAGAGGGACTTTGGACAGGAGCAGGAACAGGCAGGTTGTGTCTTGTTTTGTAGTTATAAATAGGGGTGAGTGCATGGATGTGGCAATATCAGTTTCTCTGAAAGCAGACGGTGCAGGGACCTGGCCTCGTCTATGGCATACATTTAAGAGGAGATTTAAAAGCTTACTAGGAGTTAATCGGGTACAGAGCGGGTAGGATTATTTCTGGGAATGGAGTAGAGTATGTGAAGGCCCTGTGACTGGAAGAGGATTTGTCCTACAGGGAATGGAAAGGCCAGCCCAGCTGGCGTTGGTGAATTTGCTGTGGGAAACCACAGCGATGCATTATAGAATCACAGATGATGTGGAAGAAAGAAACAGTCACATCAGAGATTCTGGTCTTTATCCTGAGAGCAACAAGCAGCCATGACTGTGTTACCTCTGTAACCTTGACCTCATAAATTCTCCATTCATTCATAAACCAAGTACAGTAATATCTCCTTCATAGAGTTGTCTGCAACAAATGACATCATGCAGATTCTGTATTGACTTAAAACTAGCATGTTTGTTTGCTGAATTCAATCTTCTGGAACAATGACACCTCACTGTAGCTCCCCCCAGGAAAAGAACAGTATAATCAAGATGTCAAGTTGAGGAATCATCTTTGCAGTCAACCTCATGAAAGGTATAAAGTAAGAAACAATTGAGAGGCATTATTATGGGACCCAAAAGTCTACTCTCAGGGAAGTTTCACTGTTCCCACCTCAGACTAAGGTAGATTTTCAAGATGGTATAAAGATTAGATGATAAGAATTTGAGAGTGTTCTGGCTATATTGCAGAATGAATAGCGCATGAAGGTGGATTCAGAAGCTTGTCAATTGGTAGTTAGGAATTATAGGGAAGCAGACACCATGGGAAGAGGGATGGTTCCATACACCTTTGTCCTGCATCATCTGTTGATAACGAAGGTGTCATTGTAGTTTTTCATCTTTAAAAAGTATCTTGATGACACACTTAACAATGTGCTCAACACTATAGATAACACACAATGAAATATTAAAGAAGTAGCATGTCCTCAAGGACCCTTCACGCTTTAATATATTTTTATTTGCTTGGAATGTATTTATCATTTTAAGAATTGGTCAAAGAGTTGCACCTTCTGTGGAGGGATAAGTCAGCCAGGGTCAGGACTTTGAACCTATTGGCACGTGTCCATGGTGCTCATCCTTGCCAGTCCTTGCCTGACCTTGCTGGTCGGCCAAGGTTGAGAAAGCAGTGACTTAATCATTTTGCCACAAGGACATTTGCACTAGAATGTTTATTGCAGCTCAATTCACAATTGCCAAGACGTGGAATCAGCCCAAGTGCCCATCAACTCATGAATGGATTAACACACTGTGGCATATGTATACCATGGAGTACTATTCAGTCACAAGAAAAGACGTAGACTTTACATCTTTTGTGTTTACCTGGATGGAGTTGAAACACATTCTTCCTAGTAAAGTATCACAAGAATGGGGAAAAAAATATCTGATGTCCTCAGTACTAATATGAAACCAATATAAAAACAACTACAAGCCCTCACAAAAGAAAAACACAAGTGTAGTCTAGCAAGAGGGAGGAGAGAGAGTGGAGAGGGGGGAGTAGGGAGGGTGATGGAGGGATCTCACCTAATGTGCACAGTGTGAGGGCATTCAGCACGCTCCCTGGGTGAAGGGCTCAACTACAACTTGAACTTTACCATAGAAATGAAAACATCCTCCAAAAATTGTATGTGCCTGTCTCAGCTGCCATTGTCTCATCTCTTATTCTGTCATTTCATGGGTTTGGACATTTCTTATTCCTCTAGTGTAGTTTAGAGGGACTTCGGACAGGAGCAGGAACAGGCAGGTTGTGTCTTGTTTTGTAGTTATAAATAGGGGTGAGTGCATGGATGTGGCAATATCAGTTTCTGATATTGACCTCCTATCAATCTGCAATTTTTTAACAGAAGCAGTGACCTTTAAGAGTTCTCACCAGCAGTACCCCACCAATCAAATCAGTCAAGCAGAATTGTCATAGTAAAGACAAGTCTTGAGTTTCTAGCATTCATTCTGGGTTTTAAAGGTGTGGGCAGATTCAGAGGCCTCACAGATTTCAGATTGCCAGGTATGTTTAGGCTGTAAAGTTACCCATGAGAAGGTGATGTGGTTTGCATGGAGATTGATGTGATTGGATCTAACTGCACTGCTTTTTACGGCTCAGTAGAAACTACTTGCAGTTGTAAGTTTAAGCAGAAAGCAGGCGTCGACTTAACTTTAATCTTAAAGAGCTTCAAAGAGAATAAACACGGGAGAGTAGGTGGATTTTAATAGTATATTGCAGTATCACTTTTTATTTAGCACGTGCAGAAGTGTATACTAGTAGAGAAGTTTGGTAGAGCCCATTAAAAGTACAGACAGATCCACATCAGCTTTAAATGAACACATTCGAGGTCAGGTTTCCAGTTAGGAAACGGTGACTCTGAGCAGAGGTCTTTACGTTTTCAGGGCTCTTTAGACAGGGGAGCAGGTAAGGCTCAAAGTTACGAGGCTGATAACTGTGCCATAAAAACTCAAAGATGAAAGTTTTTCATTTCTGACCCTGTTGAAAGGTAGATGAGAAGGGGGCCAGTCTCATAATAAAATAATATGTAAAGACTAACCAAATGACCCACTGTAGGTTTTACTCCTGGCAGGCAGCAACAAATCCTGTTTAGGAAGGGGAGGCTTTAGCTAAATGGTTCTATGTAAACGACCTACCTTCTAGAGCTATGTCTTTGTTACTAAAGCAGTGGATGTTTGGATGGACACATTTTATTGACTTTTTGGAAAAAAAAAATTATAGGTGGTATCAAATTACCAATTCTGTTGCTCTAAGAAGTTTTGTAGACATAGAAATTACTTCTTGAACTTGAGAAACCAGTTCCTTGACCTACATTTTTTGTACCTTAGCACATCCTTCTGAAGGAATGGGAGTATATATTTTTCTCTTTCATTTCCCAAAGCCCTGTTCCCCAATGATCATTAGCAATATACCCACCCATAAATCAATGAAAGTATCGTGAAAAAGAAACATAAAATTCACTTGAAAAAGAATACCTGTAAGGCATTCCTAGAATTTTCACTGTAAGTCTTTTTTTTTTGCCACCAAAGCTAATGGTTCTCAAATATTTGATAACAAGGATGGCGTACACAGTTCATTCCAAAAATCTCAACTACGTGACAGATGCAAGGGGAATGGAATTGGGCCCCACAAGCTGTTGTTGTCAGGAAATAACTCCAGCTTTAATGGGAATTTCAAATTTCTCTCTGCAGTTCCAGCCACCACCACCTCTACCCGTTTATCACCCATTTTCCCCGGAGGTTAGAAGAAGAAGCAAAAAGTACTTAACCAGTTATACAATTATCCTTCTGTATCCGTGGGTTGTGCACCCATAGATTTAACCAGCCAAGGATTGAAAATATTCTGAAAAAGAAAATTTAAAAAATAGCAGTGCAATAATTTTTTTTTTTTAAAAACCACTTTAAGTATATGGGAGGTTGTACGTAGGTTATATCCAAATACTATACCATTTCATAGAAAGAACTTGAGCATCGGTGGATTTTGGTATGTGCAGGGTGTCCTGGGGTCAGTTCCCTGCATAGACAGAGGGAAAACCATCCTGGGTGGCCAAGTTAAGCTAGACCAAAGAAGGTAATAGCAGGCATTCAAGGACTGAGAGAAACTAACAGAAGAGAATAAGGTTCCTATGAAAAATCAGAGAATGCTGAGAAGTGGAAGGATGAGTAGAAAAATGTGACTTCAGGGAATTCACTGATAGCTGAATGACCTAGTGAAGGATGGTAGGAAGAGGGGGTATGAGGGGGGTGGGGGGAAGGATGATGGAATGTGGAATGGAGGAAGAGGGTACCATAAAATGAGAAGGAAAAAATGAATATAGAAAGGAAACTGAAGAGACCTGAAGGCAAAAGAAAAAAAGGAGATGTAAGAAATGAAAATAAAGACGTAAAATTGGGATGAAGCTTCAGATCTCTCCAGCCGTAGCTGTCGAAGCTCATCATCAACTATTGATTTTGTGTTCTAATGAAGAAGAAAATGATACAGATAATCAAAAAACTTGGATCATTTCCAAAGCATTCATATGTTTTGACTTAACGTACATGTTCATAATTATTTTGAACTGTACGTTTGTCTTGTGTGTGTGTGTGTGTGTGTGTGTGTGGTTTACATTTTTTAAAATAAAACAAAGAAACCATGAGGTACGTATGGTTCAGGAGAATCAGCTTTTTATCCCTGGTTTTGTTCCTTCCTGCGTCCTCCTTTGAGATGGGAGGGATCAGTCTCTGCAGATGTCCCTTCATCTGTAATTAAACCATATGCTCATCCAGCCACCCCCCAGTCTCCTTGCTCACCATAAAACCCTGATCTCAGCTGTGTCTTAGAAATCAGGGAGAGAATAGAGCGTTTTCCTTAAAGACCTCTGTGAGCTGCTCCAGACCATAGGTGGGAAAACTCCAACTCTCTTTTCTCCTAATTCCTTCTGGATTGTGGTAACTTAAAATGAGAATCCACCTTGAGAGTCCATCTAGAAAGCCCTTAAATATAAACCCATGAAGAAAAGCACTTCTTGACTTCACAGACAGCATAGAAGACCAGTAATTCAAATGCATTTTTGAAGACCTTAGAAGAGCTAGGGGTGGCTTAGGTGTGGAGGGTACATGTGTGAGTGTCCATGTGGGCCATGATTCATGGTTTCTAAATGTCACGGAGGGGCAAAAAAGTGTCAGTGTGGATGACTAGATACCACACTGAAACAAAGATACCTGTTGTGTCTTGAGATTCCATTTGGCAAGATCCAATTTAAAACATGTCGGACTATCAAAATTGCTGAGCTCCATGTGTCAGATGTTCCTCTCTGTTCCTGGTTAAGATTAACCTGGAAAGGTAGATTGGGTCCACCTTTAACAATAAATACACTTTCTAGAAGAGTTGGAGTGATTATTTTCTTTTTGTTTGCTGCTGCTTTTATACATTTAGAGCAGGACTCTGGATAGATGGGCAGTCCAATTCATCTGTCCCCACTCTTCAACTCTAAACGTGCCACCACTGAGTAATGGTCACCAGCCTCTCTTGAGTCCTCTCCAATGGTGTCTCATGGGCAGCCCTAGCCATTTTTATATACCACCAATTTTTAGAAAGTTCTTTAAACTTTGAGATAAGTCACACAAAAATTTTAAGACAGACAGTGTTATGGTCCACTATTTCACTTCCAAGAATCACAGTGGACAGCATCATTTCTGATTTACCTATGCCAGTTTCAACTAGCTCAGCTCATTGGTGTCGCTGGGAGGACCTCATTTGTTTCTGTTCGTGCGGATTTTACATTTCTTGATTTTTGCATATCTAAAAACTTCCGTAATGACCCACTAGATGATATTTATCAAAGCAAAGCCTCACACCATTTTCAGAGCAGTGGTATAGCAAATAATGGCTTCTTTTCATGGTCTCCCTGCCCTTGTGTTTTTTTCCTTGCTAACTCTGATCATTGCCCAGATGTTGCTTCTAACAGGAGCTCAGCCCCACAAGTCCTTCCACTTCTACCTCGTGCTCTGGCGGTATCTAGATTACTGTACTCATTTCAAATCTAATTAAAAATGAGAAATGCTCTGTTTATATAAACATAAAGCATGGTAATCGATGGGGGAAAGAAAGGTGGCTTAGCAAAGGCCAATGATAATTCCAAGAAGCAGTGTCTTTTAGAACATTCTAGGATGACCCCACCACTGGAGTTATCTGCTGATCTGTCTGGTTCCAGAGTGTCCAGAAAAGACATGCTGCCTTCAAAACACTTCCCAGACTTTCCTTTGGTGCCTGAAGCAAGGATTTTTGTTTAAAAAACAGAAAAAAACAAAACCCATGTAGAGCAGGGAGATGTATCATTAAGCTCTCGGTGGTCAGGTCATTCACTGGCACATTCATCATTTTTAGATTCCTCTCTGGGTGTCTGTTTTAATGGGTAATGCGGTGAGAGGAGGCAGGGAGGGATAGGTCACTGGCACAGGCTTCTGGAGGAAAGGCGATGGTGGTAATTAGGAAAGAAGAAAAGAAAGGTGCTGTTTCTGAGTGCCTGCTGTGGGCCGACCAGCATTTTCTTGTGTAGAATTTTCACAGCCATCACTGTGAGCTGGGATCCAGTTTTTATAGATGAGGAAGTGAAAATAATGACCTGCCCAGGTCATAGGCTAGTCAGGGACAGGGCTGGGATTTAAACCAGAGCTGCCTAATTCAAAACTGGTGCTTGTTCTATGACTCCATGATACTTTGTGCCATCCTCAAAGGGAAAAGGGTGGAGAGCTGGAGAGTTGAGACAGCGGCCCGTACATCAGACTTGGCCTGTCTCCCGGCCTCACTCTGAGTCCAGGCGCCATGGCACATGCCTGGAGTCCCAGCGCCTGGGGAGGCTGGGGTGGGAGAGTCACTTGAGGCCAGGTATTGGAGGCTGCAGTGAGCTATGATGATACCACTTCCACTCCGGCCCAGGCCATAGAAGGATACCCTGTCTCCAAAAAGTAACAAATAAAATAAAAGCATCACTGAGATCTTCCACATGTGGTGATAAAACATGTACTAATTCTAACTCATTTTAAGCCTTGGCTTTATGCTACTTAAAATGTATATAACACTATAAAATAGATGTTATAAGGTGTTAGTTTATAAAGAGCCTTTCTCCACTTGCTTAGAATACTTTTATCATTTTCTTGCTCATTTTCATAGGTTTTCCCCCATTTTGGATTGGGGTCTCATTCCTCATGTGAGTCTTGCACAAATCTTGCATTTTTACCAGGAGTCTGGTGAAGAGCAGCCCAGAGGTCCCTTCCACCTTAATTGCTTGCAGTGTTTTGTCTGTACCGTCTGCTGTTACATTACATCCCAGTAGGCAGACTGCTGGTTTTCTGCACGGTTCCCTCAGGGAAGGATATGGGAGTAATTCTTAGGTATCTCTCCAAATTAGTCACAGCCTGCATCGAGGCTGCGAACTCCTCCGTCCCCAGCACGCACTCACACATTCAAATGTGCTTAGTGCTCATCTGGGGCATTTTCTGTCTCTCACCCTGACACTTGTGAGACACCCCTGGTGCTGGTGGGTGGCTCGTCCTCCGTGGATTTCCCTGTGTTCCGGAAGCGGGGCGCCATCAGGCTGGAGAGGATCTTACCCGAGGCCCATCTCTTTTCTCTTCCAGCCCAGGCCTCCGTGTTCTTTCACAAAGACCACAAAACCACGCTTGCTCTATTAAGTACACATTCCTGGGACTATAACAAAAGGCTTCTGTGAGTTGGAAAGCTGCAGGGGAGGCTGCCACGTGAAGGGCTGAAGATTTAGAGGGTTTCATTTCTTCCGTGCTGGAGACCGTATTGTGTTTGAGTGCAGTTTGGAATCTGCTTCTCTACCACAGGGGGAAATAGAAATCTGCCCTAAAGCTTCACGGGGACCCCAACTGGTCTTTATGCTCATAGCTTAGTGATTTCCTGCAGCAGGGCTCTCTGATGCTCCAGAGGGCCCAGGACCCCCTAGGACCAGAGGAGGGAGCCGCATCAGGGCAGGCTCCCAGGCTCTGAGCCCGCAGTTCAGTTCACAGTTCAAGGGGTGTCTTTGCTATCTGCTTAGCCAGGCCTGTTCCACCAGCCACAACAAACCTGCCCTCCAGGGAGAGCAAGCTTCATTATTTTGGGAAAAATGCAGGAAATTAGAATTTTCTCCCTCTCCCAATCAGGGAGAATTGAATATTAGATTCAACAGAGAAAGAAAAAGGCATGAAAAAGACATCCCCCTCCCCTTTATTCCCTGCTCCTCCTCAGCCCATCACCCCCTCTTGCCCCTCACCCAAGAGCAGACCTTCCCCCTGCCCTACATGGGAAGGAAACCTTCCTCTCTGCCTGGTAGTCGTGTGAACCCTGGAGCTGCCTGTGCTGCCAAGCTCTTGCCTTTAAAGTAGCAGAGGTAATGTGGCCATGACTCAGAATTATGGGCCCCCAGATGCTAAGGCAGTGTACTAACTACTTTTCAGCTCACAGCAGACTCATAGTCAACAGAATAGGTTTCATGTTCTAATGAAACAGTGTAGAGACTCTGTCCTTGGTGGCTAAGTGTGGTGTGAACCTCTTTCCCTTCTCTCTCTTTCTCCCTTTCTCTTTCTCTCTCTTCTCTCTTTTCCCATCTCTCCCTTTCTCTCTCCCCCTTTCCCTTCTCTCCCTCTCTCTTTCTCTCTCTTTCCCCTTCCCACCCTCCCTCCCTCCCTCCCTCCCCTTCTCCCTCTCTCCTTACCTCCCCTCCACCCCTTCATTGCCAGCCCTTTCTTGCTTCCTCAGAGCTGACAACTATAAATCTAGCCCAAATTCCTTTAACCAAAGGGTCCCTCAGAACATGACCTTGGACAGAAGACTTCTTGCGACACGCACTTTCAGACTTGCGTGTCGCTCCTTGGATCTAGGGAACCCTGGAGAAATCTTTCACTCTCTTTAAAGAGACCCTGCATGGTTAGTGACTAGAGCCTTGGACACAGAATTAAAATAGCAACAACAATACAAAGAAGTACATGTGCAAAATGGGAACTTAATAATAAAGAGCAGCTTACTATGTAGCACTTTTTTCCAGGGAGTACCAAGCAGTTCCTTGTAAATTCTGGCCCGTTCTCACAGAGCGTGAATTATTTCCTAGAAATGATTGAGGCTCTTTTGGAAAATGCATTGATTTTTTTAACCATATTATGATTCCAGTTACAGTAAAACCTCTTATTATCTGATTTTCTGTGAATTGTAAAGCTATTATTAACTGGCACATTATATATTTTACCAGTACTAAGACAGCTGATGTTTCTAATGGTGACCCCAAAGTTCTATAAGATCCTAAATTACCCGCTCGGGAATCAAAGAAAGATTGAATTGTTCAGTTCAGTCATGTTCACGTTAAATGTCTATTTTATGATATTCAGATCTTTCTTAAGGCGAGTCCTCAACTAGATGTCCATCATGATTTTCCAGGACACTGCCGACTTAAAATACTTAAAGAGTATTTTAAGGTTTTATAAACCAAACTTTGTAAAAAGAATTTTTCCCCCAATACTTTGTATCTAAGCTATGGATGATTAGACTTCAAACATAACAAGAAAATGAAATTCCTTCTTCAGAGCAGGTATTGCAGGAAGGAAATATCACCCATGTGATCACCCTAGTGTGGGACCAATCGCCCCAAACCCTTGCCATTATTCCTCCTTGAGACCTTAGCCCAGCGGTGTGTGCTATGAGTCCTACCTGGGTTCGATACCACCAGAGGCTGGCAGTAGTTTGACCTCCACGTCATAAACAGTGCAATTGATGGGTCTCCTTGTTGAGCTGTGCAACTCTCTCAGGCTTTGTGCAAAGGGGTTTGTGTTATTTTCCTTGAAGGAAACATTATATAGAAACGTCAATGCAGTATTCATTGAGGAGCCTTTAACCAAGATGTTAGAATTGGATAAATGTCTAGGAAAGGGGGTAAGACAAAAACGTACCACAGGGAAAGAAGTGAGAGCAGAATTTGCCTCTCCTCCCTTGCCTTTCCTGCGTCAAGCCTTCCTGAGAAGCAGAAATGCAAACTCCCCCCAAGGTAGCTGTGGTACAGGGGCAGGGTCTCGGTGCTGCTTCTGCAGGTTAAGTGCAGAAAGCCCAGAGCTGGAGCCCAGCAAGAGTCTCAAGGACCTAACAATAGCCACGGAAGTACCCCACTGTCTGTGGTCATTAGTACTTATTTAGAGAAGACAAACCGTGCTATAGAACAGGCTTATCTGCTTATCATTTAATGGTGTTCTATGGTAGCGTCAAAGAACCTTCGTGTTCATTGCCTCATTTGATCTCACAACCCGGCAAAATGGGCAGGACAGGAAAAGTTATTCCTCCTCTGCAGATGAGAAAACAGGCTCAGAGACAGTGCCTTGGCTCAGTCTGTCCAAGCAAGGTAGGGAACAAAGCCAGGACAAAAGCACAAGGCACTGCTCATCTATGATCTCCCACTGTCTGTAATACCTTGTTCATATAAGGTCACCCTTTAAGGCAGCTGGTCCATGTGGGGAGTCCTCTGGGTGAACAGTGACCATAGTGCCACATCTACCATGGCAGCTCAGTGTTAGGAGGCCCTGGACTGAGAGCCAAAACTGGATCTCAGCTCTGATCCTGGCTCTACCTCTGAGTAGTTGCGTGACTTTGATCATTCATTTAGCCTCCTTCTCTTCACGTGGCTCAGCTAAAAATAAGAACTGTAATGTCTGCGCCACTGACTCCCCTGGCTACCATGAAGGCCAGATGAGACGATGTGTCCAAAAGCACTTTGCAAACTGCAAAGTGTCGCCAGCCATGTCTCCTGATCTGGCTCAGACGAGAACAACATCCAGGTAAAGAAACTGGTGTGCGCGATGACTTAGGCTTGGGGACATTTGTAAACAGACATAACAAAATCATTTGATGGCGGCAGAGGACGGCATGCTGGCTACAGTAGAAGCTCCTAGAACCTGCAGTTGTGGAAGATTTGAAACTCAAAAATATGCAAAAGGCAGATCCAGATGGTTTCTGCTGTGTTTTGCTGTTTGACTCACCTGGCGATGGCATGTCTAATCCTGCGGGGATGGTAGGTTATAAAAGACTCCACAGAGAAAGTGACCCTGCAGGAGTACTCATGGATTTTGACTTGCGTGCGTTACACTAGGCAGAGGTGGTAGCTTGTGCACAAGCCAGAGAAGGTGCCTCTGGGAGTTGTAAGTGTATCAGTGTGGCTGGAGCCGGGTCTGTTGGCCAGCAATGTGGGAAGTTAGGCAGCAGCTTAGAAGGCCCTAGGAAATGCCTGAAAATATTTGAGCAGAGGAGTCACACAGCTTTATAGATCACTACCTCATACTCAGTTCTCAGCTACCTGAGTCTTTTAGTTTTTATTGGAGAGAGGAGAGATCATAAGTTACACAGACAGTAATGAGCACAAACTCAGAAGTCTTCCTAGCTCCCTCCTGCTCAGTCTACAGCCAACTATCTTGCTCTGGATGAGCCCAAGGGTGGTGGGACAGCCACCCAGCAGACAGCTTAGTTAAAAAGACTGGGAGAGAGCTGGCTGAAGGATCTACGGTGCAATTTACAATTTCATCATATTAAACTGTCTCCTGCTTTTCCTTTGATATCCCCTGTAGCAAATGAGAACTCTCACCAGACACCAGCTTCTTTCCATCCTTCCACTGGCTTCACGGCCCACTTAGATAATTCAGATGTTCAGGGTTTCCCAAGCCAGGGACCTTCCTATTACCATTCTTAGGTTGGGTGAAGGGGGTGATACTCTCCAGCCTTTAGAAGTACGTGGTGACCTGCTCTGAACTTGAGTCAGACAGGCTGGTCTGCAGATCCTGGTGGTTCCACCATTCACTGGACTCAGGGTTTTTCCAAGTCGTGTAACACCTCTGACCATGTCTGCATTTTCTCATCAGGAAAATGGCAACGGTAATATCTACCTTGCAGAGCTATGGTGAGGGTGAAATCATTCTCCAAAGCACCAGGTATATAGTAGGATTTCAGTTTATGTTTTTGCCTTTAAATGCCAGAAGTTAATATTCAGTGTTTACTGTCTTGGAAGCCCAAGAGTTCTTGTTCGTGTAATGTTCCCACAGCATCTGCTGTACTGGATTAGGGAAGCTCAAGAAACAGGAGTTAATGATGAGGTGTAGCAGAAAGGAAAATGTCTCTAAGATGCCAAACAAGCAAAACTTAGGAAGGAAGAAAAGCCAAAACATAAATCAGTTGATCAGGGGTCAGAAATGTCTGGTCACTGACCTTATATACTCTGAGGATTCATTTCCACTGATAATCCCAGTGCCTACCAGCTAATAAACATACTTTTGTGGCCAGAAAGATGCCACTTGTCGGCTATATTCAGTTTTACTACACAAATCATTTTCACTTGTCAGAAAGTCTTCTCACCCGTCCCTGTGGCTCAGGCAGCACACCTGGCCTGGCCAGCCCCCATGCCGACTCAAGAGCGAGGATACTTAGCAGGGTGGGTTCCATGGGAAGTTCAAGGTCAAACACAAAGAGAGTACGCAGCACATACTGCCTGGTGGGATGAAAGACATACGCGCTCGTAACTCTCATTTAACACAGCGTCCTAGAAATTCCGTGTGCGGCTTCAAAGTTCTCTGGAAGCAAGAAGACAGGAGGGAAAGACATTTTTAGAAGGAGGCTTCATGGAAGGAGTGACTTTAGTTTCAGGCCTGAAAGGAGACGTGAGTTTCCACAGGCAAGGAGGGAAGAGAAGCATATTCCAGTCAGGTGTGGAACAGGCGTGTGACCAGGGATGGCTAGGGGTCCCCGGCTGGGGCAGGCACAAGAGAGCTGCGTGGAAGGGGTAGGAGAAGGCCTCGGGCTGATCAGGATGTTGAATGACTCTTTAGAGAGAGGGCTTATTCCATATGCCTTTGTTGGGGAGCCATGAAGGTTTTAAATCTTAAGGAAGGTTTCTCTGGGAATCTTGCATATTCCCAGTTGGTGTGGTTTTGGTTATACGCCAGTTACAGTGAGGGGCCTGGAATCTCTGAGCCTCAAATCTGTGCTTTCAGCAGAGTGGAAGTGTCCGTTTTCTCGTTGTTCAAGAGACTTCCCTCAGCTAGGCCCCACACTGCTCATCAAGCCTTTGGGTGCCCTTCCTCTGCTCTTTCCTGTCCCTGCTCTGCCTTCTCTGTCCCTGCTGCCCTGTGTCCCCCTGTGCTCCCAGGCGGCCTCCCCTCCTCCTCCATGGGGGCTCCGGCTGCACTCTCCTTCCTCCTCCCTGCTTGCCCCCACTCATCAGGCCCTGTCTTAGTAGTGCCCCGTCCTCCGAGCTCTCCGCTCTTTCCTCTGTGCAGTCAGCCTCTTCCTCATTTGCACTTAGCCCCCTTCCCTTGCAAGAGAAGCTCACCTTGACCCTAGTCTCTCTTCACTGACCCCTCATCTCTGTTCCCGTCATAGCCCAGTGGTCCACGCATGCTTCCTGTGCCCTCCTTCAGACCACTGTGACTGGTTTCTGCTCCTGGCACACCCATGCTCTGGCTGGAGTCACCACATGCCATGTCCACACGGCACACCTGGGTCCTCCTTGCCCGGACTCTGATATCTGATGCTGCCTTGAACACTCTCTCCTGACTCGTCCCCTGCTGCCCTCTCCTTCAATAATATACCTTTTTTTAAATTCCAGGTTAATGCGAGGGTACAAAAAATTAGGTGACAGTGTTTCATTTGTTAGGTAGAGTCTCTCTGGTATTTGTGTCCTGAACCCAAGAGGTGTGCCATACACCCTTGCATTGGGCCCACTAAATGGGAGCATACCAATCCCCCGCCCTCCACCCCGCTCCCCCTTTCTCATTCTCCCTTCTCCCAACTTGAATTGGATTGGGCTTTTCTCTTATGTGGGTGTGATTAGATCATGTACTGGCTTCAGATAGTATCAAGTACATTGGACACTTACTTCTCCATTCTTGTGATACTTTACTAAGAAGAATGTGTTTCACCTCCACCCAGGTTAATACAAAAGACATAAAGTCTCCATTTAAAAGTATACCTTTTAAAAATTGTTGTTTTCTTAAATGTTTTCCTCTAGGAAACTCATTCTTCTACTCCAGCAGATTCAACAATTAGCAGTATGAGAGGACTCCCAAGCATTTCTTATCTCCAGCCTAGAGATCTTTGTCTAACATACCAGGTCTTTGTCTTATGTACAACTGCTCACTGGGCCTCTTAGATGAACCACAGTCACCTCATAGTAAACAAAATGGAATATGCCCACCCTCGGTTCCATGCTCTGTGGGTTGGGATAGACGGACACCTCCATCCCTCTAGTTGCAGGAATCAGAAGCCTGATTGTCAGGAGTTTGTCACCAGCTCTCCTCCACATTGAATTAATCTCCAGGTTTCATCAGCTCTACCTCCATAATACCTTGAGCCCATCCCTTCTCCATTCCCACTGCTGTGTACAGTTCAGGCTCACACTGTCCATCATCTCCATTTCTGTGACAGCTTCTGACTGGTCTCCTTGTACCAGCCTTGTCCTGTTCTAATTCATTCTCTACTTGGCAGCTGGAGTGATCCTTCTAAAACAATATCTGATTATGTTGCTCCCTTGTTTAAAATTCTTCAGTGACTCCATGTAGCCTTAGGATAATGTCTAAACGCCTTGGTACGACAGACAAGGCCTTGCTAATAACAGCTAACATTTATCAAGTATGCAGTCTGTGCCAGGCACTGTTCTAAAGGCACATCTCAATGTACTTCATGTTCACAGTTCCCTGATGTAGGTCCCGTTACTATCCCACTTACACAGCAGGGAAAATCAAAGAACAGAAAGGTATATACCTTGCTTAAGGTCACACAGCTGGAAAGTTGGGAAACCAAGATTCAACCCAGGAAACCTGACTCCAGGGCCACACCCCTCACCACGTACACACTGTCCCCTTCATGTAGCAGAGTTTCTCATTCGCTCAGAAACATTTATTGAGTATTTAAAGGGGGCCAGAGCCTGCTCAAGGCACTGAGGAATAAAAACTAATTTCTGTTTGCACTCTAGGGAAGATAATGAATAATAAATAAGATAAATAGTAAAATTATTGGATAATGATGGATGCTAAGGGAAAAAAATAAAGCACAGGGATTTGTGGGTTTAGGTGGAATGTCCATGGAAGATGTGAAGCAAGTGGGTATACCCGAGAAGAAGACTCTAGCTGAAGGAACAGCAAGGCCAGAAACCCCAAGGGGGAATGCACCTGATGTGTTTGGGGGCGGGGTGGTCATTGTGGCTGGAGCAGATCAAGGGAGGGGAAGAAGGTAGGAGATGGGTTCAGACACATCACATCACACAGGGCCTAAAAGATCATTTGAGGGAACTTGACATGAACTGTGAGACAGGCAGCATTGTGGGATTCTGGGCAGAGAAGCAATGTGATTAAATAGACCCCTCTGTTAGGTCTGTTGAGCATAGACTGCAGGAGTCCAGTGGCGGGAGCTCAGAGACCATCAGGGACTAGAAGCAATGATTCAGATGAGAAATGATGGTGGCTGGGACCTACGTGGTGGCAGTACAGGTGGCAGAAGTGGGATTTAGATACATCTGGAAGGCAGAGCTGACAGCATTTGCCCATGGATTGGAAGGAGGTGTGAAAGGAGTACTATTAGTAGTACTAATTCAGAAAGGAAGAGCTGATGAGGCCATATGATGTGAAGGCCAGCCTTCTCGGGAAAGATGGAAATAGCAGATTCGACTGAGTGACATCCAGAGGTCATTTTGGGACACATTAAGTCCAGCATGTCTGTTAAGCATCAAAGTGGGGAAGCTTCATTCTTCCCACTCCCATATGAACACAAACACTCACATAAATCCCACATTCCCATCTTACAGACCTCCTCAAAGTTTCCCTAACTGGCTGTGCGCTCTCACGGGTCTGGGCCTTCCCATCCACTGTTCCTTCTACCTAGAAAGTTGTCAGCCCATCTGCAGTTGAGAAGGTCTTCCCTGGTTGTGCGTGAACACACTGACTTGTAGATGTCTCTTTACGTGCCTTTCCTAGGTTCCCGGCAAGGCCATACAATTCAGGTACCGTTCACCCTTATGTACCTACTAAGCACCCAACCCTAGACGCTATGTGTAATGGGGGACTGCTAGGCTAGATGGATGGGTGAGTGAACGGAGAGGTGGACAAATGAGCACTCAGCACAGTTAGACCAAACTGGATTTTGCTGGTAATGATGGGAATTCCCCTGGCATATAGCCAGGTGAGATGATCACCCAGGTTGAAATGAAAGAAACAGCAGATGTCAGGAAGTTTTTGTGTTAATCCTGCCGTGTGCGTTAGAACACTCCAGTGTAAGTCCCCTTTCCCGCACGCTCTCCCTGCCTTCCTACCCCACTTCTGGCTCCTTGTCTGATTAATCTCTGACATCAGCAAAACACATACCCCCTACTTGATACACCCAGGTCTGTAGGGGAGATTTTGGTTATAAAACCAGAAGAGTGTTTAACCTAATGGTGTGCTGCGAGCTCGCTTTCCACGGGCCTCCGGGTCTGCCAAAATGATCAGGCCTCATTATTTAGGAAGCTGCCTCAGCCAGGCATTACTAATTTGGGCATTACTAATTCAGATGCCTATTCAGGCAAATGAGCAATGAATGTAAAGTGCTTTTGTCAGTGAATTGCAAGTGAAGAGAAGGGGGAGGGGGAAGTAAAGGGAAAATGATAGAATGTTTTGAGTTTTGCTTCATTTCCAGAAAGGACAGCCATGGCTTCCTGGAAGCTACGGTTGGCAACAGGCGTGGGGAATGGGAAAGATTTATTTCCCTTTGCCAAAGCTCGATAATTCAGCTAGAGTATTTCAAATCGATACATTTCTTGCAAAGTTTCCAAGGGCTACATTAAAAAAGCCATTTTTAAAAATTATCAGGACAAGACAGTCTATCCCCGGATGAGACTGGCATGTGAGAGATGAGGCGGGTCTTCGGAACTGACAGAAGTGCCCTGAGAAAGGAGTGAGAGCTGATGGCAAGAGCAGTCACCCCTGCAGGGGCTCTGGTGCTCACACACCTCACTGATTTTGTAGGGCTGCTGGTGAGACGAGCAGCTAACTCGCTCCCCCTCAGGGCTTGTGTGGGGAAGTCTGTGACTGAAACTCCCGATTTCTTTGAAGCAGCAATTTGTCCCTGACTTGGGAAAGACTGACATGGGGAGGCCTTGCCATGGCCTAGGATGGCTGAGGTGTCTCCTCAACAGGCTGAGTCACTCATGGTTTTGTAAATTGTTAAAGATTTTATAGGTTTAATATCTGAAAGTCTTTTTATGATAGGAGATAGGGAAAGACAGTAAAAAAGGTGTGTTTTTATTATTGTCGTCATCGTTGTTTTAATCCCCACTAGAAATTCCCTCCATTTGAGAGTTTTATCTTCACCAGAATCATTCCTCAATTCATTCAGTGAGAGAACCTGCATATTCCCTCCCTGGACTCCCGTGCCCTGGAAGCGTCACAGCCATCTGTTTTTCCCAGTGTTTTCTCTCTGGATGTTGTCTGTGTGTTTTCTGAGTGTAGAGGTCCCTGCACTTTGGGCTGTAACCCCCATTGGTGGGGCCAGAGACCCTTTAGGTTAATTACCACATTTCTTTCACTTGCTGCCACAAACCCAGCAGCAATTCACCCAAAGATAGGAGCTCTTTTTTATGAGACAACAGAGGGATTGTCCTTTCCTATATGAGGTATTCTTGGACAGAGTCTGGGAAGATGGCTCTGGCAATGACATAATTCTCAGAACACCCACGTAAGAGCAGAAAAACTCAACAGCAAAACCAAAACCCATGGATAGTACTTACAAAAACAAACCCAAGCCATGGACAAGATATTCCCCAGGTGCAGTGGGGCTCTTGATAGCCTCAGAACAGGGAAACCCCAAGGTAGCCTAGAGGTATTCACTGCAAGCCTAGAGAACGCTGAAAGTGGTGATGATTTTGCTGCAAGTGGCCACAAGGAGGTCTGAAGGGTATGGAGTTTTCTTGTCATCACTATGAACTCTGCAACCAAACCAGCCACGTCCTCCTTCCAGGATGGCCCTTCTCTGTGGAAAAGCTGTTGGAGTATAAGCACATTAATAGGACTTGAGACAGAGGTCCCATAGGAAACAGAACCAGGAGATTTCAGAAAGCCACCCAGGGATTTGACATCACGAGAAAACAGTAGAAAAGTGAACTTGCTAAAGCTGGAACCATTCCATTTCCAAAAAACTCAGGGAAACTATCTTCTCACAAAAAATGAGCAGTAGAAAAGTTAGCGAGGTCAAATCCCATACAGAATTCTTATAAGATAAAAGAACAGAGGGGGCAGAATAGCATCCTTAAGGAAAATGTGACAAAACAACCTGACTTCAGAATAATTCAAAACTATAACCTACTCCCAAATGAGCTAAAAGACGATAAGAAAATGATATGAAACATGGGAAAATAACAGGAATCTGAAAAACTTTAATAAGTAATAATAGAATTCAGGGAAATAATGGAAAGTAAAATTATGTCAGAAACAAAGAATAAACTGATAAGAATGTAAGATGAATATATACAAAAAGGTAATTTTTTTAAAGAGAAACAAGTTGGAAACAGGAAAAAAATTAAATAAACAAGAAATAGGAAAGCTAAAACACAATTTGAGAAAGTGACAAAAATTGAAGAAAGGCGAACACGTTTCACATGTGGATTCTGGGAGTCTGTATAAAAGAAAACCAAAGCAAGTTTGTGTCTCCGTGGTGCCATTCCCTGCTCTGTCTGCACAGGGCCACCTTGCGTGTCATGCCTCTATGCGCCCTTGTAAAGATTCCTGTCACTGGATTTAAGGCCCACCTGCATAATCTGGGATGAGCTCCTCCCAAGAGCTGTAACTTAATTACATCTGCAAAGATCCTTTCTCACATTAGGTCCCATTCACAGGTTCCAGGGATTAGGACGTGCATGTATCTTTGTGGCAGCCAACATTCAACTCTCTACAGTCCCCCAGCTAGCAGGTGACAAAAAAGGATTTAAATTTCATTTTATAATAAAATGGTGAAAGTGATTTGTAGTTATTTCCATCAGGTCAACGATTCCTGCCAAGAAATAAAAGCAGACAGCATGCTTTTATAAACGGTAGGACACGTACACGTCCTAGGTGGCCAGCCTGCCCAGCACACCTCAGCCTGTCCCGTACCCTGCCCAGCCTCGGGGAGGTGGCTTTGGACTTTGTGGATGACCAATACTCACCTCATCAGTGGCAACTCATGATTGCCAGTTCTTTCAGACTCTCATGTCAAAGTTAAAAAAACAGACATGGGCCTCCCTCCAGAACTCAGAATACTCACATCTGTATTCTGACAGCCCTTTTCTAGGCAGAGCTAAAAGCGTCTTTAACGAACTGTAAGCCCTGAGTAACTACAGGCAGAAGTGAGCGGGGGCTCCTTCCTTGGGGCCCCCCTCCTGCTCAGGACCCTGCCGCCTACTTTGGAGTCTTTCCTTGCAATTCAAGGGTCACCTGACTCATTCCTTCCCACTCATTCCTCTTAACTGCCCACCACAGCTCAGTGTGACGGGCCATACTGATTCACTGTTTTCCCTTCACCAGCTTCCTCTTCCACAGAGGCCTTCATGCCTTCATCCAAAGGATGAATAATATACCATCTCAGACAGGATGACAGAGCTAAAGAGAAAGGGGTTCGGCAGTCAGGGGAGGCCTCCCAGTGCCTTCTGGCCACTGAGCCGGCCCGGCCACCCCCTTACCCTGGCGAAAGTCTCCTCTCTGAGGAGCCCAGGGATGGTGGCAAAGCACAGGAGGTGGGTCTCTGGATCCAGTTACATAGCTGTTGCTCCGGAAGGGGGAACAGGGTTTGATCTGTTGTTCAGTTTCCCTGATTCCATGTGACCATCTTAAGCTGGGAGATTAGTAACCTTTACGACTCTAATACCAGGGATATAACTAGGGAGAAAAAAGATGACGGCTTTTTTATGGATAAAATCTGTAAAAGCCATATTCCTATGAATGTCCTTAGGAAAGAAGAAACAAGGAATGAATGAGATGGAATAGAATAGAGATGTCTGTCTCACATATGTGCACATACACACGCGCGCACATACGCACGAATGCACCACGCGTGTCTTTAAATAGAAGTTGCTTCTCCAAGTTTGATTTTTTGTTTGTTTGTTTCATGAGGCGTCAGCAGCGCTGTAAAAATGATTCCACCGTGCCTGTGTGCCACAGCAGTCTGCCCTGAGTGATGCTGCGTCAGCAGCGCCCCAGGCGGCCTCTTGAAGGAGAATGGATTCCACACTGAAAGGCAACCAGCCTGGCCTTTGGAAACACTTGGAATCATTCTCCCAAGAGTCAGGGAAGAGAAGGAAGAAAAGCGGGAGGTGCGGGGAATACTGAGGAATTCTCCTTAAAAGAAGATATTTTCAAGAAAAGCCGTGTTTTAGAAGTATTTGGGGTTGCCTTGTACTCCTAGTCTGATCTGTCTTTGGGCCCTGTATGTGAGGCCTGTGGCATTAATGCTGTAAAAGTTCAATGCTCCTGTCACGCTCCCTCCTCCTGGTCCCTGTCCCCTGCCCTCAGACCTCCTGTCTACCTCGCAGGATTTATAATAATAGGGAGGGTCTCCATCCTGAGAAAAGGCAGCTGGCTTTTGAAAATTTCGTAGGATAATAAAGAGACCCCCGAGAGAGGGCAGGGAGCAGGCGCAGCCGAACCACACAAAGCCAGGCCTCTCCGATGGCAGTGACTGGGAGGATCAGGTGCCCGTCCGGAATGAGAATGAGTTTTACTCTTGTTACACTGTGCAAAGGAATGCTCTGCAGACTGTGGTGGGCACCAGAGACGTCCGTGTGTGGCTTAAGAGGAGGGGAAAGAAAGGACGTTCATTCTCCTTTATTCACGCTCCCTTAGTAGAACATCCGTGCTTTGTGAGTCATGCAAATCCAGCCGGATTTTGTGTTCTCTGCCCCCGTCCATTCCCGCTGAGGATGAGAGAGCGTTCTCGGCGTCGGCTTTCCACCCGCAGTTTCAATTTCTCACTAATTCTGTCTGAGGAACGGTTCAACTCTGAATATCTATTTTCCTATGTTGTTGTTGGGTTTTTTTTTTTCTTCTTCACGTTAGGCTTCTTCGTGGGCAGGATTATCAGTACATTTGATAACAAAAAGTATCTTTCTGCCCTGCACTGTGGAAAATTCTGCCCTTAATGCCTCTTTGCTTTGGAAGGTCGTCTTTGAGTTGCATCTCCGCCTGCCGAGCCACATCGCCTCGCTGTACATAAATTAAAATAATTTGCGGTGGTGAACCTGCGTATGAGCTCTTCCAGTATGTTAGCAGTGATTTCTGAAATACCCGAGGGAGGGATGTTCCCTGTTTAAGGTCGGGTATGTGCGTTGTGTAAGGAAATGACACCCCAAGTTGACTCTACATTGTCCCTCCTCTTCCCAGTGAGAGGTGGGCACCCTTCCTGCCTCTCCTTTCTCTCTTCCTCCTCAAAAGTATCAGCAGAGCTTCGTGTTTCTCTTCTCGGACCTGATTTGGTTTTCGCATTATATCCCAGGCAGGTGTTGTCGGACCTATTTGCATGGACAGAAATATTCAACTGCTTTTCAGGGTCAGTGGATGAACTTGAGGTGGTCCCTCGACTTGGAAATCACAGGCAGATATCTGCGTGCATGTGCCTATACATTTTGAAAGAGAGTTGAATTTTCACTGAATTCTCAGAGGCATTCTTTACCTCCCTCCAAAAGTTGAGAAGTCCTGTGCTTATCCCACTTCCACCCACCACCCCCCCACCTGAGTTATCTCTGTTTCCTCCCTGTCATCTCTGCTTTTGATGTGACTTTAGTTAAAATGTTGATGTTTAGGCCTTATAGCTCATGCCTATAATCACTCCGGGAGGCTGAGGCAGGTGGATGGCTTGAGGTCAGAAGTTTGAGAGCAGCCTAAGTGAGAGTGAGACCCCTGTCTCTACTAAAAATAGAAAAACTAGCCAGGTGTGGTGGTACCAGTAGTCCTAGCTATTCAAGAGGCTCAGGCAAGAGGATCTCTTAAGCCCAGGAGTTTGAGGTTGCTGTGAGCTATGATATCATAGTACTCTAGCCTAGGGCAACAAGGTGAGACTGTGTCTCAAAAAAAAAAAAAAAGAAAAAAAGAGTTGATGTTTAGTTCAATTAATTTTTTGCATTAATTTTGATTTTTTTAAATATTATATGATTATTATTTATCTTAATTATTAAGAATTCTTTTTAAAAGACACCCCTTAAATTTCACACCTGAGGCAGGTACCTAAATTGCTTCCCCCTAACCTGGGGCCTGCGTGGGCTCCTACTTCAGCCTTCTTCCCTCCAGCCTAACCAAAAACAGGTTGTTCTTTATGTCCCCACCTGAGCCATTTTCCCAGCCTGAGCATGGACCACGCCAGTCCCTTAGTTTAAGTACTGTCCCGGCCTCATCACTCCCTCCAGAGTCACCATGCACCTTCCTAGAACCCTTGCTCCAGCCTCTGAGATCCCAGCAAGCTGCAGAAGTGTTTCAGTCTCCGGGAGACACCTGGGAAAGTACAACTAATCTGCTATCCAGCCTCTGTCCTACCCAACCCCCCAAAATACGCTGAGCACTTCCTACATACCAGGTATAGGGCAAAGTCTTTGTAGGGATTATCTCCTTTCATACTTAAATTTGCCCTAGGAGATAAGTATCATTCTTGGCCTCATTTTACTGTTGGGGAAACAGAGAGTCAGAGATGTAACTTACCCAACGCTACTGAGCAAGTAGGTGGCAAAACCAATATTCTAATCCAGAACAATTTAACCCTAAACCCCAAGTTCTTATCTCACATGCTAAAGTGCTACATGCCTCTCACCACACTGGGCATGCTGCCCAGAAGCAGAAATGAGAAGGATTCTTCTGAGTCAAATTTGTGACAATGAGTGGCAAGTCCTGGGCCAGTTGCTGCTGTCAACAGATTTTCTGCTGAGGAATGCCTTTATGGCTACAAGTAGGTAAAATATCAGAAATATCCATAAAATGAGGTTTACAGTAAAAAAAAAAAAATTATAGCAATTGACTATGACTTTGAATCTAAAATGAACATATGGTGTTCCTGTTCTTGGGTTTTTAGCTAAAAGACACGAGTATAACCTTCCACCCTCACTTGGAAACTGAGTGCTGAGATCCAGGGTAACCTTGAGTACAGAAATAGGAAATGTTTTGGAACTTCCCATTCCCTAGTGACAGAATTCATGTGCAGAAAGCAGTTTTGGTCAAACAGCACATCCAAGGTTAAAGGCAGACCCAGAGGAATGAGATGCTGAGCTGGTGGGAATGCATCCAAGGCTGTCTGGGAGCCCTAAGCATGTCATGCCATGCTGTGGAGTGGAAAGCAGGCCAGTGGGGGACAGGAAAGTGCTGGAAAAGGCCCCTGGGGAGGGAGCATGAAGAGCTCTAAGGATCCTTAGTTTTCTTTTGCTGGGCAAAGTGCATAAGGAAGAATTTCAAGGTGAACCCTGCCCACGGCAACCCCTCTGTAGAGGTCAGTGGGTGCTCTCTGAGCACTGCACAGAATTCTGGACCTACAGCTAAGCCAGGCCTGCTTGAGAAGTTGAGTTTATAGTTTGTTATTCCTAATTCCCTTGCATTTTTATGGTGCATTGTAAACTGTAAGGGGTGAGACTTTTACATCCATCATTTCCTTTAACCCAAAGGAAGTTCACTGGACTAATACAAAAAACCTGGAGCTGGAGTCTTGGTCCTACATTCATTGTGACCTTGAGAAAGTCCCTCTACTCCTCTGAGTTTCAGTTTCTTCTGCAAATACGGCTGTGCCAGCTTCAGCTTCCTGCAGGAATAGTTGCTGGGATGATACGGACGGGAAGCATGTGGTAATGTTTTAAACTACACAGATCTGAAATGTCTTGACTAGCAAAGACAGAGCTTTGGTGTCCAGGAGCACAGGAATGTGTGCTGGTCACACGCAGGATGGGTGGCCCAGAAGTGGAGCATGGTGTATTAGGGATCTTTAGCTGTGCGGTCTGGTATTACTTGAAGGACCGTTGTGGGCCAGGCACCATGTGCAGATCACTGAGAAATTCCCTTTCACCACATTTTAATGTACACATTTTAGCATGCACATTTTAACCCTTAACACGCGTTCCTAACAAGTAGCAATTTTAGCTTCTAGAAGGTAAAAGAAGCAAGGAGGGGCACTGCTAATTTGGACTCAAATCTGACAAAAAAGGAGGAATTGGTTGGCGAAGTAGAAATGATGGGAACTTTGTGAAAGCCTCATCTTAGTAATTAAGGGAGGGTAATGTCTTTGACCTATCAAATGTGTTTTCTTGACTTAAAGAAGGAAAATTTTTTAAATTTAGTGAAAAAGTCCCTATGATCCCATGATCTCAAATGCTAAGACACAATCCAGGAGAGTCAGGGCACTCTTGAAAATGGAATCCTGACTTAGCAAATGCACGTGACTCTTACTGGAACGAGAAAGAAGGCAGGCAAGTAAAGAAGCCGATGAGGCTGCACTGGGGATAGTCCCTGAGAAGTCCAATCTTTAAATAGATCTATTTAAAATACAAAAGTAACATACGCTTCCTATAAAGAAGTGGAACACGAAAAAGAGGCCATAAACATCACCTGTAATTCTATTGAATGACAGTTGCTGTTAATATCTTTGTTTTACTACAGTATGTTTCCATGCATTGAGATTATTATACACACATATATATACATTTATATATGCTGTTTTATTTTCAATAAATACATATCCTTTGTGAGTATTATGTTACTGACTGCATCATTTTTTATCATCGATGTTAATGATAACAATTAACTATTCACTTATTGATGGTAATAGTTTTTCACTATTAAAAATAACATGCAAGCTAGGCACAGTGACTCACGACTATCATCTCAGTGGTTTAGGAGGCCAAGGGGGGAGGTTCACTTGAGGCCAAGATTTTGAGACCAGCCTGAACAAAAGCAAGACTCCGTCTCGTAAACAAACAAACAAAAATTAGCCAGGCTTGGTGGCAGGTACCTGTCATCCCAGCTACTTTGGAGGCTGAGATAGGAGGATCCCTTGAACCCAGGAGTGTGAGGTTGCTGTGAACTATGATAATCCCTCTGTAGTCCAACTTGGGTAACAAAACAAGACCCTCTCTCAAAGGTAAACAAAAACAGACAAAACCTACTGCAATGAGCATCTTTTTTTCATGAAAATTTTTTCTAGATACTGAGTTATTTCTTTAAGGTAGAGTCTCAGAAGTTAACATTTACAGGGCTCTTAAAATACCACCAAGTCGTTTGCCAGAAAGAGGATGCCAGTTTATCTTCCCGCTGTTTTGTGAGGACTAGTCTAATGAGCTCAAATTTTTGAAAAGATGTAGAGGATGGATGAAAGAACAATTTACTGAAAAGACAAATACAAAAGAGAGCTTCTTGAAGGTGAAAAGTAAGGGAGCTGAAAACTCTGAGAGGTGCTTAAAAAAACAGTAAGTGGGGGCAGGATGGCATAAGAATAAGTGAGATGTCGGCTTGCTGATTGGGTGAGATGAGGTAACAAAAATCAACAAAGAGCAAAGAGAAAACAAAACTTCTCTCTTCCCTTTCTCTCAGAAAGGAGAATGATTGTCAGACTGAGAGGGTAGTGCAAACATTGGCATGCGGGAAAGAATCGAAGCCCAAGACGGCCCAATTGATTGTAAAAGTGCATCTGAGTTGTTCTAAATAAACTCAAGGCTCTTGGCCCAGACAAAGGACCCCTAGAGTGAAGAACGCACAGGGATGAAAGATGAACCCAGGACAGTGACCCTTCAGGGTTGTGGGAAATGGAAGTGGTACTAAAAGAAAGAACATGAGCTATTGTTTACCTGATATTAGGAATAGAAAGAGGGGGGAGGTCCATTTAGAGACTAAAACAACTAACCTGATAGAACTTCCAGATGAAATTCAGGACATCTTCTCAAATACAGAAGTTAGGAGAACATAGGAATACATTATCACTTCCGAGCCAGCCACCCTGTCCTCATCCTCTTCAATAAGGTCACTGTCCATTTTGTAGTTACTGTGTTTCGGGACATCAGCAAGGCATTTCAGTGAATTTCTCACGTTGCTTTTATGGATGAGCTCAGAAAATGTAGTCCAAAAGCCGGAGTATTTAGACGGATTGATAATTGAACAACTCTTCCCCAAAAGAGCCAGTAACTTGATCAGTAACCATCTGAAAGGAGGTAGCTGGTATGTCACCAGGGCTCCCATTTCGTCCTACCTGATTAGCACTTTGTCAGGAGCCTGTCGATTTGTGACAGAGCTTATCAAAGCTGCAGATGATGTGAAACCACAGAGTACAGATGATACTCGCAATAGACGTAAATCTGGAGAGGCTGCAAGGGGTCTGGAATGATAGTTTAAAATTGCAAATGAAATTTAATATCGATTCACATACATTCTCACCAACTGGACCAACTAAGGATGTTTCATCTGAGGCATCCTCAGCTCTCTTGGAGTTTGGCTCCAAGTACTAGCAATATATGTGGTGGGTAGGGCAAGATGGTAAAAATGATTATGGTAATAACAATAGTAAAAATATAATAGCTAATTATCTATTAAATGATTGCTCCATGCCAGATACTGGTCTTTGTGTTTTATCTCATCGTTTGTATAATCTTAGAATATTATTCTGTACTAGCTTTATGCCATCTGAAAGTTTAAAAAGCACAATCATCTTTGATTCAGTGGCACTTAATTTATAAGTCTAAAGTTGTCCCCATTTTTCAGTTGAGGCGAGACAGAGAGAGGTTAAGTAACCTTACAAAATCACACAGCTGGGAAATAGAGATTCCGTGCTAGTGCTCAGGGCCTGCGTGCTTAACCACTGTGAAACATTTTTCTTTTTTTAATTAAATTGTGGATTTAATTTGATGCTGTGCCAAAACATTCTATAAGTTTAGAGAGGCAGATGGTTAATAATGTGAACTTTACACCAGACCACCCAGGTTCAAATGTCAGCTCTCCTAAATGTCAACTGTGTGTCTTTGGCCAAGTCACTTGACTTCCCTGTGCTCTGGTTTTGTCCCCTGTAAATGAGGATGGTGATCATTCCTACCTTCCAGAATTGTTGTGGGGATAAATGAGTTAGATGTGCAAGCATTTAGAAGGTTCCCAGAGCCTGGCAAGCACTTGCTTGCTCACAAGGAGGTGCTTACTATTTGTAGGCAACATGAGAAGCGGTGTGGTGAGGTGTTCGGAATTGAGACTACAGAGCCACACCGTTGAGATCCTAGTCCTAGCACCACCACTTCTGCTTATGTGTGCTGCAGTTTACATACCTGTCAAAAGAAAATAGCAATCAGTGCAGGCATTCAGTGTAAGCACTCCATGTGGACAGCTATTGTTATCAGAAGTGCTGGTCCTGTTCTTGGTGCTGTTTAGTGGGTGCCTGGTCTGCTCTGCGGAGGAGGCAGGCAGGTTGGTGGGGGTCTGCAGGCTGCAGTGGAGGAGTTACAGCTGGGCCAACTGAGGACGTTTAATCTGAAGGCAAAATGACTAAGCTGGGAAGTGATAACTGTCCTCACTGTGTCAAGGGTTACAGAATTATTGTGTGTCATTGAATCAAGTTATGAGACAACTGGGGATGTTGGAAAGAAGGGATTTGATACTGATTCAGAAGGTTGATACTGATTCAATTTCCTAACTTTTCCAGAGTTCATTTTCCTAATTGGTAAAAATGGGGTGTGGATTGGACCAGATCATCTCTGAGGTGTTTTCCATCTTTCACACTCTGTTTCTGTCCTCCACCCTGTAGAATCTAGAGCAGGGTCCTGTTTATACAGGAAGTTTGGGATAACAGGGGTTTCTGGTGAATGACTGCCGCAGGGGAAGAGCTTGAACAGAGCATTGCTCAGACCAGAAAAGTCACCTGATGGCTCGGAGCTATGTGTCATCGTCATGACATCTATTAAACTGAAATGAGAGCACAACCACCTATTAAACTGAAATGAAAATACCACGGACATCGTGGGGCTTTTATGAGAATTAAATGAAAACACGTGAAAACATCTAACCCACTCCAAAGCACCATACAGCTGCAAGAGGATATGTTTATTATTGCCATGGCTGGGTTACAGCTTTCCTGAGAATTCAAATAATACACTCATAAGTACTCACTCATCTTCTATGATGCTGAAAATCCTTCAGGAAGTAACAAAATCACAGGGCCATGGTCATGAGCATGGAGTCACTCTGTCAAAAAAGGTCCCAGCTGTTTCTATTCTTTGGTTTTTAAAATTCAAATTAAATAGGATTATATGGACTGTGTCAAATCCTGCAGGGAATAGAGATCACATACTCTAACGCCCTCATTTTGCAGATGAAGTTACTGAGGCAAAGAGAAACTGACCAGCCTGCCCAGATTCGAATGTTAATTTATGGCAGATCTGGGAATAAAATCCAGGCTCCTGACTCCCAACATGTTTTTCATCATTAGTTTAAACATAACTCCAAACGTCTGAAATGAAGGTATGAAAGTACTGATAAATGCGGCTGCCCCCTTGAACATGGAATTGAAGAAATATTATTAACAGCAGAAAGTTTAAGGCTCTCGGTGTGTCATTGAGGGGTACGACACCACAAACTTGACCCACTTGGGGGAAAAAACTGCAGTGGAATTCTTAGTAATTTTCTTAATTATAATAGTTCATTTCCTCTGTACAAAATTCTTCTCAAATATTCTCTGAAATTAATTGGCATTTAAAATGCCCATCTTAGTAAAAGGCTCTCAACGGGCTTGTTAAATGCACAGGGAGCAGTATAATATACGTATAGACTAATGGTCTCTCCTTTTTTTTTTTTCCTAGTAGTCATTAACATCTATATTCTTTGACTTTGAGTTAAAGTTGAAAGAGACAGTATAAAACAGTTATATGCTATCCTCCCTCATCCTGCCCGTGTATCTCTGTCCCATTCATAGCTGTGAGCCGGATAAGGACTCCGAAGACCAAACATCAGTGAAGAGAGCGCTTTATTCCTGAATGCATTAAAAGCAGCGTCCCACCCACACCTTCCTCCTCCCATTTATAAATCTATTTCTCTGGGAATCTACAGATTTTTTTTTTCTTTTGCATATTTTTAGTATGTTGGTAACTTTAGAAATCCTCCCAGATCTAAGTCTTAGATGGGTAGGAGTCAATCTACTCAGTCTTTTTTGAACCCCTGCTAGATGGTGAAAGCCAATCTCAAATGTGGATGTGGATGGGAAATGCATGGGTGAGCACAGTGCGCTAGACAAGAGCACGGACTCGCGAACCACACCGCCCGTGCTCCAGGCTCACCTCTTCTTGTCACTAGAGCCATGCCATCTCGGGCAAGTCCTGTACAAGCACTGGGCCTCAGTCTCCTCCTGTGAACTCCTATCTCATAAAGTTGTGTGAGCATGCAGTTAAATGAACTAATATTTATCAAGTGCTTAAAACAGTGTAGGTGCATAGAAGTGCTTAATGAATGGCTATCAAGTGAATCAAAATTGTCCTGATTAGAACTGAGTTGCCTCTAGGTACGAGGCTGTATTCCACTCAGTTGCAGTATCACAGTAGGTCTGAGAGCCCTGAGGTTTGAGGGAAAGGAGTTTTTTTTTTTTTCCTCCTCAATTAGAATTGCAAAGCACATCCTCCACCACAACCTTTTTATTCTATTGAATTAAAAAGGAAATAGCAGCGGGACTTGACTTTGAACAGGGAAGTTGAGCAAGCCTCTTCCCAGCTCCGTCCACCTCTCTCTTTATGCTAACAGGAGAGCAGTGATTCTGATGAATTTGTTGAGTGGCCTGCAGAGGAAGCTTGCTCGGTCAGGGTCGCTTTTGTATAACTGCTAGGATTGCTGCAGCCTTCCCGGTAACTCACTGGGTCCCTTTTGTACACAAGCCCAGAGCGTTCACCGGTTCCTCGTGAGGGGGTTTCCATGGGTGGCCCTGGCTGCTTCAGGGGCTGGGCTGTGGGCTGTGGGAGAGATTAATGGGAAGTGAAAAGAGAAACTGTCGTTCTGAACCGGCAGAGCTGTTAGGAGTGTGTGACTCTTCTTGTATTTAGGGAAAAGATTACTCATGAGTATTTTCTTCCATAGAATAGAAAGAACCTCAAATTACAACTTGCGTCCCCCACCCCCTTCTCGCCCGCCTCCTTCCGCGTCAGTGTATCCTCTGCAGAAACTTCAGCATTTTACTCTCATTTCCCCTCCCAAGCGGGATTCAGTTCTGTATTTGCCTTGGCACCCGCATTTCCAATAAGCCACCCCATACTTTTTCCTGTTTCTCACTGGACCTCTTCTGTGCTCTGGGCACCCTCAGAGGCACCCTCAGTGCCTGGACCCTCACGGGTGTCCCCTAACAGTTCACTGTTCTCATTCTTCTCCTGTGAAGGAAAGAGGTGACTGTGCTGCTTCTGGTCAAAGGTGACCCACCGGCAGGGAGAAAGAAGTAAGGTTGAAGGGGTTTGCCAGTTCAAAAATTGAGATTCTGATGAGCCAGCCATGCTGCCACTGCCACCTCAGTGTGACACCAGAGGTGCATTTTCAAGGTCATTGGAAAGGGTTGGGCACCTCCCACAGCCATGGACCATTTTAAATAGGTAGCGCTATCTGGCCCAGTCAAGAGTCAAAAACAAAACCGTTAGTGGCCGCATTTCATTCTACAGATCGTAGAGCAGTAATAGCATCCTACAAATTCTTTTTCTGTAACGCTGCTGTTTTTCTATGTGAAAAAAATTATCATAAAACTGAAAAACCAAGGAAAACCTTTAAATGACTATCTCTAATTATTCCAGTGCCCTCTAGTTCGTCTGTAGTGCCCTACAAGATGGACTGGTTTTGAGGGGACTTCCACCAGGGTAGAGGAAGGAGCTACCACTCTTCAAAACTTTGCAAAGGAGCCACTTGGAAGACAGAGCTGACAGTCATGCCCAGAGGCCATGTACATTCTCCAGGATGTCTGAGCCATTTTTTCCCCATTCCAGTAAAGAGGAAGAGCAACCCATCCAAGAGACCAGACTGTCCTTTATCATTGCATGCCTGATTTAGGATGAAAGGTGATTCTCTCCAGGACTTCATAAAGTGCTGATGGAGCTCATGACTGTGCCTCAACCCCTGTAATCCTAGCATTCTGGGAGGCTGAGGCAGGAGGATCATTGAGCTTAGGAGGTTGAAACCAGTCTGAGTATGAGCAAGACCCTGTCTCTACTAAAAATAGAAAAAATTAGCTGGGTGTTAGGGTGAATGCCTGGAGTCTCAACTACTCAGGGAACAGAGGCAGGAGGATTGCTTGAACCCAGGAGTTTGAGGTTGCTGTGAGCTAGGCTGATGCTTTGGCATTCTAACCTGGGCAACAGAGCAAGACCCTGTCTCTTGAAAGAAAAAAATAAAAGGTGATGGAGTCTCCTTAGCATGTTTAAGTAACTTATATTGAGAGAAGACTAAAGCTCCCCTTAGCAAACACTGATTCCATTGTAGTGTTTGAACTATTGATCCACATCATGTCATGTGACTTTAGAGAATGATGCTCTGTTGAGCATCCAGCTTCTTCTAATGCAGCAGTTCTTACATTTTGGGTCTCAGGATCCCTTTTGATTTTTAAAAGTCCTCGAAGATCCCCCAAGAGCTTTAGTTTATGTGAATTCTATCTACCTATATTTACCATTTATGAATCAAAGCTGAGAATTTTTAAAAAATTCATTAAAACATAATAATCCATATATGTAGTAATGCCAATATGTATTCAAAAACATACTTTCTAAAACAAAAAATTAGTGAGAAAAGTAACATTGTTATGTATTTTTGCAAGTCTCATTAATGTTTCATTGGCTGGATTCGCATATCTGTTTCTTCATTCAGTCTGTTATGTCACATGTCATGTAGCCTCTAGAAAATTCTACTGTATACTCATGAAAGAATGAGAGTGTGAAAGGAAAAAAAAATCTCTTAATATTGTTATGAAAAGTGTTTCTACTTTATAGATGCCCTGCAAAGGTCTTGGCAAGCCTGAGGGGCTTCCAGATTACACTTGGAGAACCACTATTCTAACCACTTGAATGATATATCAAAGATTTCCTACAGTAGCTCAATAAAGTAAAAATATAGCCTCACCATTAGGCTCCCGGAAATGCAACCTGAACCACCCTCTCAGCCTCACCCCAGGCCTCCCTCCAGTCCACTTTGAGTCTAACTCAGACTCCAAGTCCCACTCCAACCAGGAAGTTGTAACATGGGCAAGTAGAAGAAAAAGGCAAAAGACCTTTTATCCTTACCTTGCCCTTTGATTCCCAGAGGCTGAGCGAATTGCTCTTCCTGGAAGAAGTTTCAGGGAACATTTCATTATTTGGCAGCTCCAGAAGGTCAGGCCCAACGCTGGAACACTGTGACTTCACAAGGCCACTGGGCTGCCCTCAGATCAGCTCTGATTCTGAGAGCACCCCCCCCCCCGCCCCAAGCACATCGAAGTGTGTCCTGGTCCCGAGCCCCCTCGGGTGCCTAGGGCCACAGACAGCAAACCTAGGACCAAGACAGTTTCTGGGCCTGGGCAACAAAGGGCAGGGCCCTGAGACCTATCATCCTTTCAAAAAGATCCTAAAAAGGATCTTTTTCTGATTTTGCCTCTAAATAAAAAATTAATCTGGCAGCACCCTTGAGTACTTACAAAGCTGGAGTTTTAACCTGGGGCTTAGAGTTGAGAATAAAGGCTCTTGAGACATGGAAACTCAATTTCGTTAACTATTCAGAGCTCTTTTCTCTTTATTCCAACTGTCCAACTGACAAGACCTTTTTTCTTTCTTTCTTTCTGTCTTGCTCTCTTTCCAACAGGCTTGCAGCCAATTTACTGGAGCAGGGATGACGTAGCCCAGTGGCTCAAGTGGGCTGAAAATGAGTTTTCTTTAAGGCCAATTGACAGCAACACGTTTGAAATGAATGGCAAAGCTCTCCTGCTGCTGACCAAAGAGGACTTTCGCTATCGATCTCCTCATTCAGGTGAGAGTCTGGACTCCTGACGCATGCTCAGCTTGGAAAATCTGTTAGTCTGTGGTTGCTCTTTGTCCCCCCTCACCCTGCCTCTCCCCAAAAAACATCTCCACAGGAGGTCAGCATGAGCAAGGAAGATGACAGCTTAGTAGAAAGAAGATTCCACTGACAGGAGCCAGTGTGAGGAGAGAAGAGGAAGGATTTCCAGATCAAGGGGAGACTTTTTTAAGGTTAAGAGAGGTAATCCACTTAGGATCTACGCATATTGGGACTTAAGGAATCTAGTTAGAACAGCAAAAAATGCCACTCCAGGCCTTTCTCTCTCCCTTGCCCCTGATTCTGAAGACCTAGGCTAAAAGAGAAACCTGAGAGGGAGTATAGCTTGTGAACTGCTCTGTGAAAAACAGAGACAGGAGAGGAAGGGGAATGGGCATTGCTGAGGTGGAGGGGGCAGAAAGGAACGTGGAACTGGAGATCGAGGCTGAAAAATAGGAGGACCCTGGTGCCAAGGCAAGGTTAGAAGTAACTCCAAGGGCTTTAAGATTTCCTTTGCAGGTACTGACTTATTTTCTCAGGTTGCAGAGGAAGACTTTTTTTGTTTTTTTACTGACTTTTTAAAAATAATGCACCTCGTAGCTTGTAGAAATCCTTAACAAAAAAAAAAACAAAACAATACCTGTGGAGGTTTCCTCAGGCTTACCTAAGTAGGAAGACTTGGCAAATTAAGACCTAGTGGGAAGGTCTAATTCAGTAACAAGCATTTGTTCCTGTAGAGTGTGTTACCCACCATGGAAAAAACTTCCCATGTGCTTCTGAATTTCATTTGTTAAAGCCTATGGCTGTTTGGAAGACAGCTATCTGGGAACAGCATATGCCAACTTTGGTCTCAAGTGTAGGCCTCTGGGGGCGGGGGGTGGTTATTGGAGTACCGAGAGGCCCTTGACTTTGCAGTCCCTTGTCTGGCTGAGCACCTTTTCTCTTGACAAAGGGCAAGGAGCCTGCGTAAGGTCCTGGCACAGTCCCTAAGTATGTTCAACCCTTACTTGCCGCTGGAGGCCTGCCAGAAGTTAATAAACCGACCGTCATGAGGAAACGTCCCTCATTACAGGAGCGGAGATAAAGCCATAGCCCAGCACCTCCCCCTGCTTTTCCCAATTGCCACAGACCGTTTCTATGAAGAAATATTCAAGGGGAAGTTTCCCCCAAAGTAGAGCTGTTACTGCAACTTGAAACAAACTCCGAAGACAGGTAATTTTTTAGTTTTTACGTGGGGCACAAACATACCCAAAACATTATGTCTCAAATCATCAATTCTTTCTGTAATCTCACACAAAAAAGGATTGTACAACCCCCATAGAAATAAACTATCTGAAATAATTCCATTGAATTTATTGCAGACTACTTCCCTTTTGTGCTCCAGTGGAAACTCAGAGGTATTATACTCAAAGAGACCAAGTTATGTATGTGGAAGGAAAAAACCCGACTCCTTTGTGTTCCAGCGAAACCGCTCGTGAAAGGCAAACAGGGTCACGGGTTTTGACTTGATTTGCCTTAGACCTTGGGCAGCTTTTCTCCCACGTCTTTGTAAATTTCCCTTTCATCGTGTCTCAGGTGCTCCTTTTTGATCACCAGTTTATTTTTCTCCCCAATGACCTCTCAACTTGACTTATGAAACTAGGTTCCCTCCGCTCAAAGCTCTAAACAGAGCTATGTGAAAGCCCATCAGTAGTTCTTTGCCACTTTGTCAGATCATCGCCAGGGCGGGCTCCGTGGAAGATGGTACCGTTCTCAAGGAGTGACTGTCCAGATAGATGGAGGCAGGTTTGCATGGATCCCTAAAGGCCAAAGAAGGCTGAAGAGTGGAGAGCGCCGAGTAGGGTGAGCCTCAGGAGAGAAGGAAGGGCAGGGCTGAGTAGGCAGAGGGCAACTGGAGCGGGGCCAGCCTGGTGTATCTGGGTGATGGTGAGAAAGCCTGCCTGAGGAGCGGCCAAGGCAGGAAAGCCAGCTGCCACTGTGGCACCGGAAAGTTTGCAGGGTGCTGTAGCCCCCATGAGGGGGTGATGGGAGATGTCATTCCCTGAGTATTTCCCAAGTAGCTCCGCACCAGAGCGGAGGTCGCAGGAAGGAGAGGACCTGAATTCAGTGGGATTGTCAAAGGAAACTCCAGGACGTGGTAATGGAGCCAGTCTTTGAAAACTTTGAAACAGGAGGGAGATAAGGAAGGGTATTAAGGAGGACGTGTAGGCTGGTGTGCATGAAAGAGGAGTTCCGCCATAAGGCACACGTGACAGCTCCTCTCTGAGACACCACTCCACCCCACTCGCCCGCCTCCCACACTCGTCTGACTGCCCCCTCACGTTTCAGGTCCTGCTGACTCTCTCTTGGAAGGCTTTGAGTGACCTCTGTCCTTGCGTCCCCAATTCCACCCCACCTGCCTGCCTTTCCCAACTTGTCCCCCCTCAGGCTGGGTTAGGTGCGGTTCCTCCTTTCTCCCCTTCCACACACACTGTGTAGTGTGTGACTGTTTGCTCCTCTGCCTCCTGCACCTAGAATAGAAAGTTCAGGAGGGGAAAGGAATGTGTCCTATTAAGCTGCCAAGTCCCCGGTGCCTAGCACAGGGCATGGCATCCAATTGGCACTCAATATATATTGCTTGAATTATGACCTAGTTTGAGAGTACTAAAGTTAAGAAACTTGGATTTTATTTTGCAGGTGAAGGGAAACAAGTGAAAAGTTAGGATCAGCAGAGTATGGTTGCAGCCCTTCCTTGGAACAGACATTTGCCATCAAATGCGTTTGGGTAGATGCGTTGGGTCACTTAAGGCAGGAAAGCTAGTTCGAACGCTGTTGCTACGATCCGACTGGGAGGCACTGAATCCAGAATTGGATCGGTGAGACCAGGGTAACAGTACTTCATGTACCAAGTGCTCCATAAGATGGGTTGCTGATGTGGAAACAGTGGTAAGAGTTCATTTGGGGGCAAGCAGTGCCAGGACCCACAAGAAGACGTGTCCTGTTCTGCAGCTGGAAATCTGAAACAAGAGCCAGGCCAGTGCTGGGAATCATGGGGATGAGCATCAACCCCGTGAAATAGGATATGCATGAGCTGGGCATACAGGTGAATTTATACTGTAAATAATTTAACAAAGGGATCAACCAGAAAGCTGTGAACAGAATTTCAAGGCGATACGTGCCAACAAGGACCCCAGGAAAACTCATCACAAAACAGAGGAGCACTGTCAGAGGGACTGGAAGACAGAACTAGGAAGGAGGTGCAAAGATCCGTCTCACAACGGGGCCACCAGGCAGGGTGAGGAAGGAAAAATGTGGCCATGGCCATTCTCCTTAGGCAGAGGCAAGGTCTAGGTTGAAAATCTTTTTCATTTCCGAGATGTAACATTTGCTGCTGTTTCCTCTGACATGGGCTTTCCGCTTTAGGAGTTTGGCATAGCAGATGTCCCAAGGCTTGGGTTCTACAGCTGTCTCTTCACAAATCACATCACTTCACCTACACATATTTGCCTTATCCATAAACTGGGGTTTTCACCATGTGGATCCTAAGCTCCCTTCAACTCTTAACAGTTTGGTTCAACTTCAACACTGAAACAGTGATAAGTTTCTAGTGACCATTATAACCCCCCACCCTACAGGCAGTGAATAAATACATGGGCCTCCTTCGAAACCTTGTGAAACTTACACTTCACCCAATTTTTTCTTATGGCTGTTCTTTGAATCTTTTTTGCTATCTAGAAAGAATCAATAGTAGCTTCTCACTAGTCACAGCACTGCTGAAATAAAACAAAAGTATCTGGATGCCCCGTCCTGTGAAGGGATGCTTGAATCTTCCACCCTGCCTTAGTTCCTATCTGGCATCACCCAAAACTGTGCTCTCTGTATGTGGAAATAACATTCCTTTAAAAAACTGATCTCCAGGGATGGCGCCTGTGGCTCAGTGAGTAGGGTGCCAGCCCCATATACCGAGGGTGGCCGGTTCAAACCCAGCCCCGTTCAAACTGCAAAAATTAAAAAAAAAAAAAAACTGTTCTCCAATGTGGAAAGGTGATAACTAGAATCAATGAGTTATAAGTAACTGAAATATTACTACAGTTTAAGTTCAAATGCTTAATGCCATATTCTTTGATCAACTTCATAAATTACACTCATTTTTTCCCATGTCCAGGATAAGAGTCCTCAATTTTCAACCATTAGAATAAGGCAAGGGACATTTATAATATTTATGAAGCAACTGTATGGTCTCTGTACGGCAATATTTCAAGTTTGAAGATAAAGGGGGTATTTTTTTAATAGTCTCCTAATCAGAGGATATAGGAAGATGACAAATTTATAACATTTGCAAAGCTAAAGACTAGATGTAAAGGGATCTGAATTTTATAAAACCTCACCTAGACAGAATTAATTTTACCTTGTCATTGGACTAACAGGCAGTTACCACATTAAATGGTTTTGAGGGATTTATATTCAGAGAGGTATTTGATCACTTGACTACTTTGAGTCTCTGAGAAAACATTGATAGGAAGGAACAGAGAAGTTGGCATTAACTCTTATGTAGGGTTATCTGTTCACATTCAGGTGGGATAGATTTCTGTACCCATTATTTTAGATGAACAAACAACCCACAAGTCATCATCCATTTAAACTCATGTTATACTCACTTTCTCCCAGTACCAAAAAAGGGTATGAAACCGATCTTCTAAGTACCTTCCATTCAATTCAGCAAAAATGCACTACGGATTTGCTAACTATTTGGGACGTTTTAGTATACTAAAATCTGAAGTCTCTTAGTAGACCTGAGTATGATTTTCCAAATTATGTCTTTCCTTTCTAGCCCACCAGCACCTTTGTCTCTGGATGCTTTGCCTATATTCTTCAAATACAGTAATAGCCCTTTCAAAGCTAAACTGAAAATACGAGTCTTTACTTACATATAGTTCCTTCACCCAGTTTGCCTATTGATTTCTATAAAACAATGGTAGGTGGTTAGCTAGATTGAATGTCAAGTGGCTGTTTGAGAATTAAGTCACAGAACTGAAGGATTTGGGTCCCAGAAGGGAAGTTGCAGCCCTGAAATGACCCGGGACTGAAGACACTCAGAGCTGGCTCTTCTCTTACTGAGTTTTTGACCAAGCCTAAAAAAAAAAACAATGGGTATCATCACATATCACAGAAAGACTTAGGTAAGTCCCTGATGGGAAAGTCGTGTAATTCCTTTTTTTTTTTTTTTCCTCTCTGCAGTTTTTGTGGCCAGGGCTGGGTTTGAACCTGCATACCCTCGGCATATGGGGCCGGCACCCTACTCCTTGAGCCACAGGTGCCGCCCAAGTCATGTAATTTTTTAGCACACTGCTCCCGCGTTTGTGAAATGGAGGTAGTCTCTCTGTCATACGGGGTGATGTTATGATAACATAGGTAAAACTATGCAGTGCTTTCTTTTATAAACCAAATCTTATTCCATAATATTTATCTTCTCTCAGAAGCTCATTATTTCATTTATTTTACTTTATCTTCTATGTTCAGCTACCCAATGGCCATTGTCCTACTACATCTATTTTCTAAACGATTTATTCTTGTTTTAAATATAATACTCAAATTTTCCTACAACCTGTCTATCCCCTTTTTCTCAGGGTCTCTGTGTCTAAGACATAAATCTTAAGCAGGCTTTCAAATATTTGTTCCTAAGTCAAAGGCTAGTTTTATTTTTATGGTTGCAGAAGGTACTTCCTAGTAAATTTTAAAAAGTGAATAATTCAATCCACCTACAAAAATGGGTTGATGATCCTTGGTAACTAGGGTCCAGCAGAGGCAGAAAACAAAGCAGGCCCATTCCAGGAACAGGCGTGTGGCCAGCACAAGGGGGATCCGCTAGGCTGTGACTGCCCTGGCGTTGTCACTGTTGAATTCATGATGAACCTTCCGGTAACTGAGGCCTTGGGCTTCATCCTAAACCCATCACCGAAGGAAACAACCCAGCAGAGAATCTCCATACAAATCTAAGAGTGCTCCTCCCATAGCAAGAACACTTTGATTCTCTTTTAAATCAGTCAAAAGGAAACTAAAATCTCTGAATAAAAATGAAAGAGTAGAGAGAACTGTTAGCAAATTCAATCTACATGTGAGGATATGGACATAGCAAATCATCACCTGAAAAATGCAAATGTGAGTGCTAGGGGGTCTTCAAACCCGCTGAACTAGAGAAGTTCAAAGCTGTGAAAGCCCTGGGAGAGGCTCTCGGTAGCCGTGGGGATGACACTAAGCGTCAGTCCCTGCCTTCTGACAACGAGGAAGGTATAATAAAAACCGTAAAACTAATCTACCCTTTCACAGATAATTCCGTTCCTAAGAAAATGTCCTCAGGAAATCATCCAATTGTGGGGAAAAAATTTAAAAGATGCCCTTAGCAATTGTAATAGTAAAAACGGGAAATTCCCCAGCCACCCCCAATGTGGGACGAGCTGAACAAACATGGGAAGGTAAAGATCGTGGATGACACTACAGCTTTCAGCCATTAGTTCACTCACTCATCCATTATTTCCTCAGCAAGTTTTGCAGGGCCTTGCAGGTCATGTTCAGGATTTTAGGTTCTTTTAAAGATGAATGGAAGCCATCCAGGGTGAGAGGTTTGGCATGACGAGGTACAGAGGTGGGACATCCATTTGGCTGGAGTCTAGAAGCAGTGGTGGTGACTTGAGCTCAAGTGAGGCCAACTGAGGGATGGGGCAACTCAGCATGGAGAAGGAAGAGTCCACAGGTCTCGGATGTGAGAGGAGAGAGGAGGAGGAGGAGCTAAGCGTCACTCCTGGGTTTCTGACCAGATCAGCTGAGCTTTCACTGAACTAGGGAACGCTGTCTGGTTTGGGAAGACTTTTGTCTTCGATGCATTACACATGTGGTGCCTGTAGGAGCTCCAGGAGGAAGGACCTAGGACCTGAGTGTGGTTCTGGAGTTCAGAGGAAATGCCCAGATGGAGTAGGTTTCGCATAGAAAAGCCCACTGAAGTCATGGGAGTCGATGAGATTGTCCCAGAAGCAAGGCTAGAGAGAGGCCTGGGGAACCTCAATATTGACAGAGTGAGAACAGAGGGAAGAAAATCTAGACAGGTGGGAGGAAAATCAGGACAGGTGGGAATCTCGGAAGCCAGAGCGTTCGAGGAGAGGAGAGGTCCTAATCACCTCGATGGATTTTGCCAAGAAGTCAGGCAGCTCCCCAAGTGTTTGACCGCAGGGAGGTGACCTTTGGATCTGACTGCAGGGAAGTGACCTTGGCAAGAGTGAGATGGAGAACGGTGGGAGTGGGAACCAAAAGGAAGGTGAGGGAGTAGGGACCACGGAGTTGAACAGCTCCCCGGGGAAGTTTGTCTGTGATGGGAGGAGAGAAACAGAAGCAGCACCTGGAGAGGAAAATGAGAACAAGGAGGAGCTGGGGGAGGGGGGGGGACAGGAAACTCTTGACCCTGGTTACCTGCTAAAGGGAAGAAACCCAAAGAAAGAGGTTGGAGATGCAACTGTGAGTGGAGGGTGTGGGACTGGGAGAGGGAGAACTGAGAACTGGAAATGTCTGTACAAAATGACGTCAGCTGGGGGAAAAAATATTCCATAGGCATCAACGCGACTGTAAAACGTAAGCATGTGCTTTAAATGCAAAGTCTTGAAACAGTTTTTACCAGATTTTTTTTTGAGACATGTCTGTTAATGATTACCATAATCATAAGAGATATTATCCGTCCACGGAGCTGGTGCTTGATGCACATAATCTCATTTCGTCCTTACAACTGTCCTGCCAAGTCTGTGGCCTTATTGTCATTTTCTACACAAGAATACTGAACTAAGCCTTGAACTAAAGCTCAGAGAGGAAAAATGGTTTGCTTCAGGGAGTGCAGCTGACAAGTAGAAGAACCAGGATTCAAATTTGGGACTGCTATGCTTCAGAGCCCAAGTTCTTTCCTCTAAATTTAAGTAACTTAAGTAAATTTAAAGCCTCTGGCCAAGCAACATCTGTATATTCTTGGTCTTCAGAGACCAGGTAAGATTAACAAGGCAACTTGCAACAGTATTGTCGTTCACTCTCCCAATTACTCATTTGAAACAAATTGCAATAAAATAATAGAAGTTAGGATTCTCAAAGTAGGTGCCTGGATTTTCGCATCAAGATCACCAATGCATAATTGTACGTGTGTTTGTTTCTGTGTATGTGTGAAAAGGATAGGTTTTATGGCCCTGAAGCTTGTAATCTGGGGAATACAAATATTTCTGGGATGTCTCCTAGGGATCTGTGCCCATCCAGGAGCCTGAACCTCGTTGGCTTCATGCCATATCCACCTTTGCACATAGATGTGCATGTATACGCGTGAACTGTGTGCCTATGTGAAGATACAAGGAGGAGCCAACAGAAGCCGTGGTCCCTTGACCAATAGGCCTTGGGTCCGTTGCTTAGTACAAAAGAAGCACTACTTAGTACTAGTCACTGTGTTTATTTTCTTGGATTAGAGATTTGCAAGAATCAAAGAGGCTAAGAATTATTTGAAAAGTGCCCTTCCAAATTAAGCCAGTGGTCATCAGCCGAGTTAGATACGCAATGCTATGACTCGCGCTTTTTATATTTGGCAGGTAAATACAACTTATTTGCAAATACCTTCTTTATTCTAGAGATCCTTTTGCTAATATTACTTTTTACACATGACCCCCTGCATATATGAAGATGGGAGGAGAACCAATGGACAGCAGATGGGGCGGATGGGAGGGCATCTCCATTTATTTAGAAACCTGTTGTAGACATTCATGGTATGTGTTGCTCCAGAAGGCAGGACTAAGAACCAAGGTATAGGGATTACAGGGGAAGCCAGATTGCAGCTCAACAGAGGAGTTAAGAGCTGTCCAAAAATGGTTTGTGCTGTGGCCAGCTGCCCATCACTGGAAGTGCTCAGCCAAAGCCACTTCTTGGCATGGAAGGGGAGGCAGGGGACTCTATCTAAGAAACCTCTAGAATCCGCTCTAGGTCTGAGATTCTGTTGGACACGTGCTATTACTGCCAGTCACTCACATCACATGCGCAGGAAGCTGGGTCTCTGCTCCCCCACTCCCACCCAGGGATGTGTGCGTGCAGAACCAGCCCCGTTCCCCAATCCTGGTTGCTGAGGAAACAAAAAGCCTTGAATGGGCTGGTTCAGCTAGGGCCACATCAGGGGCTTAGAATTAAGTTGTTTCTTGGCCTAAGACCTCAGGTCTGTGTTCCCATCTGTTAGCCATCCCTTGTGGGTGGCACTCAACTTCCACTGTTGTACTGAATCTCCTAACAGGCTCAGGTAGGAAACTGGCAGCATCCATGGGACTAACCCTTCCCAGCTTTCTCCTACACACTTGAAAAGAAATCTCTGCCTGTTCCCTAGGCCAACTCTAGGATGAGAGGCTGAGAAGGCCTGGAAACATGTGGAGTAGGGCACACATCGGCCCCACTGTAGGTTTAGGCCTCAAAGAGGGACAAGGTGTCCAGAGAGCCTAAGAATGGGTGAGTGGCCTCAGCCTTCTGTACCCGTTCTGACAGGGCAGTATCAAATGACCGTGACTGACACACTCCTGCCCCACTCTCCACGTGACACCTCCTTACAGGTCTGCACAACTGTCTGTCCTAAACCATTTTAATAATGTCAGCAGTAACAATGACACTCGTGTCACTGGCAGTGGTGGTGTTGGTAAAAGCAGCCACTAGTGTTTATTGAGCTTTTACTGTTTGCCTGACACTGTGATGACCTTATCACATGGACCACCTCACTGAAGTGTCACAATGATCCTACAAGGTAGACACCATCAACACTGCCATTTTAAAGATGAGGAAACTGTGGCCTAGACGAGGTAAGGGATGTGGCTGAGGTGGTGCCAGGCTGATTCCGCAGCACAGACTCTCACCCAGTCTGCCATCTTGCCTCACTTTCTCTGAGTACGTGGAGGAATGAAAACACAGAAAGGAAGCACCCTGCCCACTGTCTGGCCTTTGTTGTTGCTGACCCCCCAGGGAGCCTCTCCAGGCAGGGGACAGGGAGCAGCAGGTGCACCCACCCTGCTCTAGTGTCCTTTAACACTCCATGCTGTTGTTTGCATTTTGCAGAGAAGTTCGGGGACTCGCTCAAGGTCACCCAGTGCAGAGGAGCTGGGACTCCGACCCAGGCAGCGTCTGCACTCCCCAGTGCCACATCAGCCTGCCCACCCCTCACCCCACCCCCAGACACTAAATTTGTATTTCCTGGCCTTCCTTCCAAGATGGATGCGCTAATTACTGATCATTTTTTTAGTAATAGTAATCATCAGGAACACATTTTTTTAATGTTTTCATTTTCTGTTCTGCAAACTACCGAAATAAAGCATTGATCAAACCCACAGGATAAAACCCAGTGAGCATGAGGCCGGGCAAATCAGGAAAAGTTCAGGAAGACATTACACTAAAGCAAAAGAAACAAAGTGTTGATTAGGGACTTATTTTTGTATGAGATTAAAATATGAATCATTAAAATAGGACTGTATTTCAGGCTCCGTATCCCGCCTCATCAGAGGCATCACCATGACTACTAGGTTTGGATTCAGTGAATTCCAAAGCCGTTCCCAGCTCGCAAATGCAATCACATGGGCCACGGCTCTACCTTAAATATAACGTTTTGAAAAGTCTGGTTCGGGACACCTCTGCATCTTCCCACCCATCTCCTTTTCATAAAATACCCAACTGACATGATGTCTACAGCTCTTTGAAGTCTTTGGCTTCATTTAGTTATATTAGTAAGTAGCGGCAGAAAGGTGTACCAGTAGCAACCACACGTGAAAGGCAGAGGATGGAACAAAGTCAAAGACACCAGATTCCCTCGAGAATCACTTAGGTGGCATGTCCATGGACTTCATTTGGTACAAACCGGAGAGAACTGAAGGTTTGCAGAAAGGAGGAAGTTAATACAAAGTATTTCTCCAGTTGCTGCTGAGTTTGAAAGAAAACATAACATAGCAATATCTACAGCCTAAAACATGCAGCTAAACAAAGTTGTTAATTAACATTATCTGTTAAAAATGGCTACAATTAGAAACAAAAGCCTATTGTTTGGTACACTGTTGACTGCACGTCTGTGTGTGGGGAAGGGCGTGGGGGGACAGTCAGAGGCCTGTGATATTTTAAAGATTAACCACCCATCCCTATGGGTTTTGAGGCACCCACGTGCATTTTGAACTTGAGCCAAAGGGGTGGGACAAGACCATGACAGTTTTTTTTGCTAATTAACTACTCAGTGGACACTTCAAATACCCGATATATCAGAACAGAGAGTCCCTGCCCAGCCCAGCGCCAGCCATCCTCTGCTAGGGACTGACATCTCAAGATGATTTTCTAGAGATTGTAGAACCTTGGAGCTGTGCCTATATGTATTTTTAAAAGAGGGAAGCATCCCAGAATGTGCCAGTTCCTTATAGAGCATCTCCAATAGTTAGCACCTCTAACTGGACTTGCGAATGTTTTTTTTTTTAATATATTCTTTTCCTGCCTGGGATTGGGGTTGGTTAAAAAGGCATATTTTTCTCTATAGGAAAGATTTCTATGAAGAATCTATGAGTCGTTGTTTAAACATTAAAAATGCTCGTACTTAATGACTTCATAATTCTAATTTGAGTAATCTAACGTACAAGCAAAGATAGACGTAAAAAGATATCTTCACAAAAATAATAGCAATGAATAGGGATAGCGTAAATTTCCGGTAAAGTCTGGTATAGGCCTCTGATAGGTCATTATTATATAGCCACTAAAGCAGTTTGGTAAAATGGAGAAGTCTTCAAAACCTAATGTGGAGGTAAGAGAGTCTATTAGACTATTAGAAGCTGGTTCAAACTGTATAGCTATAGATACTGTTAACAGGGCTCCTTTCTCTCGGCAGTGCGACTGTAGGTGATTTTTTATTTTCTTTCTGGTTTTCTGCATTTTAAAAACTTTTTGGTATATTACTATAATAATCAAAAAGGTTTTGTTTTTTAAAAAAAAAAATCACATGGCTCTGACCTTGTGAGTTTCAGGTACTCTATCCTATCCCCATGAGCTCTATTGAGGGCGGGGAGCCTGCCTGCTTTGCTCCTCATGGTACCTTTAGAACAAGGCCAGTCACACAGCTAAAGCTTGATAAATGGTTGTTGAAAAATATGTCTCCATTGCAGCTGGGCAAGGTGGCTCATACCTGTAATCCTCGCTCTCTGGGAGGCCAACCTATGTGGATCACCTGAGCTCTTGAGTTCCAGACCAGTATTTCAACTCTACTAAAATAGAAAAATTAGCTGAGTGTTGTGGCAAGAGCCTGTAGTCTTAGCTACATAGAAGGCTGAGGCAAGAAGAGCTCTTGAGCCCAGGAGTTTGAGGTTGCTGTGAGCTATAGGATGATGTCATAGCGCTCTAGCGTAGGGCAACAGAGTGAAACTCTGTCTCCAAAAAAAAAAAAAAGAAAAAGTCCCCATTTCCCCATTTCTTTTTCCTTTCCCTTTGCAGGAGATGTGCTCTATGAACTCCTTCAGCATATCCTGAAGCAGAGGAAACCTCGGATTCTTTTCTCACCATTCTTCCACCCCGGAAACTCTATACACACACAGCCGGAAGTCATACTGCATCAGAACCACGAAGAAGGTACTTGCTTGGAAGAGGCTCTGTTTCCTTACCTGAGGTTTAGATGCATCCAGGAGGTTCAATTGTTCACAGGCTAAGCTGTTCTTATGCATGAAATTTCATTTTTCATTCGGCAAACATTAATTGGCTGCTTACTATGTATAAGACACTGGGGGAAATACCTTGATGCATAAGATGCACTCTTGGTTCTCTGAAGCTCAGCCCGTAAGTCAAGCACTGAGATGGGTATAGGTAAAAGTACAGCGGGATTCTGATAAACAAGGATGACACAGAGAACATTCCAGCAGAGAAAATGACATGAGGGTGGGGCAGCGCCTTGGAATAGGGAGCAGTCAGATGATAGATGACGTGGGTGGTAGAGCTTATCTTCTCACTTTTATTATGAAAGATTTTGAACCTACCCCCAAAAGCAAGAATTAAACAAATGTCTCCCTGCAAGCCCTCCACTTCCATAGTGATCAGTATTTTGCCATTACAGGGCTATTCTAAGGAGCTTAGCTTGGAACTAGAGTGTGAAGAACTTTGACTTCTGGTATGTAAAGGAAAGTAATAAGGGGGTACAAAAGGTTTTTGAGCAGGGGTTAATAAAAACTGGGAGAAAGGAAAACAGCCCATACCCTGTGAACTAGGTGTTGGGTGGAGCTTTCTTCATCACACACCAAAGGAGGCTGGCTCCAGGATGCACAGTACATTGTTGAATTCAGATGTCCTAGCTGCTCCTTTTTCTTTGTGAGTCACAATGATCATTGGTAGAAAACAGAAGACCAGGCAGTGCAGTGGCTCACGCCTGTAATCCCAGCACTTTGGGAGGCCAAGATGGGAGGATTGGTTGAGGCCAGGAGTACAAGACCAGCATGGGCAACATAGTCAGGCTTCATCTCAAAAAAAGAAATTTAAGAATTATCTTGGTGTGGTGGCACATACCTGTAGTCCCCTCTCTTGGGGAGGCTGAGCTAGGAGGATCACGTGAGCCCAGGAGTTCAAGGTTGCAGTGAGCTATCATCATGCCATTGTACTCCAGCCTGGGCAACACAGACTGGCATCATTCATTCACTCATAAATAGATAAATAATCAGTCATACTTACATACATAAATAACCAGCCAACCACCAAGCGTACTGAATTTAGGCCCTGGACATAGTCTCAAGAGTAGATGGTTGGTATGGGAGTCTTACTCTGAACACTATTCTGCTGCACAGCTGAGTATACAGTAGCATTCCCTGCGGGATTATGCCTCTGAGGGTCAGGATGTCCACATCCTCCTGACCAGTCAGTCACACAACAGAGGTTACACACACTAGTAAGTTTGCACCTGTACTCACATTACGAAGGGATTGAAGCCCTGGTGCCTTGGGGCACTTTTTTAAATTGATGGATCATCCCCTGGAGCAGGACTAATGTTTTTGTTTTGTCGTGGGCAAATTTAAAAAATGAGAAGTTTTCTGTTTTCTTAACACTTCACAAAAGAGAACCTGACTCCAGGCTAGCAAAGCATTTCTCAGCAGCCTCTCACTTCCGTGGTGGAGGTAAAGGAGCATTTTGTGCACGCTCCTTGCCTTCCTCTCATCCTTTTCTCCCCTGGCTTTACCTTTGCTAACTTTAGCAGCTGCCCTCCTCCCCCGATTCAGTTTTCAGTTCTTGAGCTCTTCCTGCCATGTACATTTCCGGCTTGCATAATAGCCAGCAGCCACTTCAGAGAGGAGGAGGTGGGTTTACTGAAGCTTGACATTAAGGCAAGAAATAGATTACCTGGCCTAAGGATAGATACAAAGGATGTTTGATGGGGTTTTTTTTTTCCCTCTCTCTTTCTCTCATTATTTAAAAAAAAGAAAAAAAACACACACAAGTATCCCTGAATGTGAATGGGGACTTACAGTCTCACCTCCTCCCAATCCTTTTTTCTCTTGGCCTGATTTGACTCATAAGTCCGTATGTGGTGGTGTTCTCATTTGCAGGAGCTCATCAATAGAGAAATCTGGCTTTGAGAGCTGCTTTCAAAACAAATACAGTTGTGCCACAGCATATGCTGTCATGAGTTTGCTCTCAGGTCCCATGATGTCATTGGTAAGAGAATGAGGCCAAGCTTGAGGGCACTGTCCCATCATCACCCTGCAGACCAGTTAGCGCTGCCTTAGATATAGCTCTTAAAATAGCACATTCTTAGAAACCATTACTTAAAGCTAATGGCTAGGAAGCAAGATCAGAGACTACATGTCCTCCTCTTTCTGTCCAAGCCTGATGCACACTCTCAGAGGGCCAGGAATACACAGTAAGAAGGAGAGTATGGGTCTCTATCAGGTAGAATCCAGTGAGAATAACCACTCAGGCACAGAGGCTGCCCCCTACCTTTGTGCTTTCAGGTATACATGAGTGCCCTTGATGAGAAAGACACCAGGCAGACAGGTGCATGGATCAGTACAAGTTCCCTACCTCCAGCCACCTCCTGCCTCTTTCCCTTCACCACCAAAAAGAAAAGAAGAATTATCTGTAGTATCAATACTGTTATATTTAATGGCAAAGGATAACAGACAATTGATGTGGACATGTTAATATACTAAAAGATCTGGTCCTGAAAAAAAAAGTCGGTGAAATTATGTATATCAAATATTGCTTCCTCGATGACTTAGTTTACAATACTGAAGATATGGTACCATCTCAAAGTATGTTGGCCCAAGACAAGATAGATAGATAGATAGATAGATAGATAGATAGATAGATAACAGCCTAACTCTACTAGTAAGCAGCTTGGTGAGGTCTGAGGTCTGAGGGGCAAGTGTAGACACAAGGTTTTATTCAACCCCCTTGTGACTTCACCCAGTGACAGCCACTAGTTTAATAGTTCAGACATTCAGCTCGGCGCCTATAGCTCAACCGGCTAAGGCACCAGCCACGTACACCTAAGGTGGCGGGTTCGAATCCAGCCCGGACCCACCGAACAACAATGACAGCTGCAACCAAAAAATAGCCGGGCGTTGTGGCGGGCGCCTGTGGTCCCAGCTACTTGGGAGGCGGAGGCAAGAGACTCGCTTGAGCCCAGGAGTTGGAGGTTACTGTGAGCTGTAATGCCACGGCACTCTACCCAGGGGGACAGCTTGAGGCTCTGTCTCAAAAAAAAAAAAAAAAATAGTTCAGACATTCATAATTTCGTGATAGGAATTTATGTCACAATACAATGTGTCTTGCTCAATCAAGCACCAGTTGTCCACAGATATCCTCTTATATCTTACAGTGAAATCACATCTTCCTCTGGAGTAGCCCCGTAGCAGTGATGTTAGCAGTGATGTTAGCATGTTAGTCCATGCCTTAAAGGAGAGGAGGAGGATAGCACTTATTCAAACTCTTTCTTTTGTCAACATTCTTTGTAAGTACTCTATTCTGAGATTGTGTCATGCAGCAAAGCAGTTCCCAGATTACCCCCTACATCTAGGAAAATCAGCATTTTCACTCCCTTATTAATTGATTATGGGAAGAGAAGATGATGTTATATAATTAGGTTAACCATAAAATTTCTCATTTATATGAAGACACTCATGGCATTGACACAGGGCTCCATTAATAAGTAAGCCAGGACAACAGGTATAGACCAGAACCCTCCCAGATAGACTGGGAGGAGAGGGGTGTTCATGTGTATGACAAGTTTTTTAAAGGATGGAATCTGGAAGCCAGGAAACCTGTTTCTGATCCTTCATTCTACTGGAACAAATCATGAGGGCAAAGTCTCTTATGTCTCTGGCTCAGTTTCCCCAGTGGTAAGTTGGTATTTAGACTAAATGGTCTCTGAGCCATCTATAACTCTCAGATCCTCACATTACATCCAGGGTTCCTGAGTCTCCCTTGATGATAGGAAGACAAATAAGACACATTCCATACCCTCAGGGTCTTGGGCATCAAAAATCCAGAAAATCATAACAAGGTCCTGCCTTGTGTTGCCCAGAAATAGGAGAAAATCCTTTCTGTCTTCAGTAGTCTCATCTATTAAGAATGTCTGATAACATTTCCCCTCTCAATAGTTAAACCAAGGAGTAGCATCATTCATTCATTTCATGATAAAAAGCTCAGTTTAAGCAGAGTTCTTTTCTCTGACTATTTGACTCATATTATCTGCCTAATCCAACTTAAAGGGGAGGTAGGTAGTTAGGTAGAAAGGAGGCAAAATGAGTAATGACCCTACTTCTTTCATGAAAACCAAAAAGCAGATTATCTTTGGAAATATCAGACCAGCAAATGACAACAAAATAAATTTGTTTTGTCACATGCAGTTGTACTGGCAACTTCTTTTGGTAACTTAGGTTCTAAAATCAGTTTCTTTTAGATCAGGCATCCTCAAACTACAGCCCACGGGCCACATACAGCCCTCCTAGGACATTTATCTGGCCCGCTGGGTGTTTTTGCCACTGATGCCTGTCCTGCTTAGCAGCCAACTCGTCCCAGGGCCCACAGTCTAGCCCGCCCAACAGTCTGAGGGACAGTGAACTGGCCCTCTGTTTAAAGGGTTTGAGGACCCCTGTGATCCTATGGAGCTAAAAGGAACTGATTTTAGCTCCTTTCCAAAGAAAGGCTTTGTCCCCAAAATATATACTCAGTTGCCACTGGTCCTTTGATGTTGGGACTACTTGAATAGTGTTTCCCTAAAAGCACGTTGGACGATATAAAATAAGCTTACCTCCTGAGCTACAATTTCTGAAGAGGGCAGCTGGACAGAGTCACCCTGTCGAACTTCACTATGCCACAATCTGTAGTCACAAGGAACAAGCACTTTCTCATCCGACCACCCCTTTGGGGGACCCTTCCATAACGTCACCTTTTCAGTCCTGCCCCTTCTGGTGCCCCATCAGAGAGATTTTTAATCACTTTAATTTGAGACTGTTGACACGTGCAGTGCTTTGATTATTTCTATAGCAGGAGATGCAGTTTTAACCCTTCCTGATCCAATTTTTCTGCCACCCACATACTCCTCAGCTCTAATTTATTTGAAGGAGGAAAGAGGTTGCTGGATTACTTGGAATTATCCTACAGTTTTAAGAGAGAAAAACAAATATGAACTCACCTGATGATTTTATTATCTATTGTAGGTTACATAAAATAATTAACGTGTTTTTATTTATTTTTGTTTATTAAAAAAGTCATGTTGGATGAGATCTGACATGGGATTGGAAAGGGTTAAGGTGGTGGCTCTGCTTTGGGGCAGCTCTTTATCATGAAGTGCAAAGCAGTGATGAGAAATTTTAAGCGTGGAAATACTGTTATCTCAATTTTCCTTGCATCTAACACACAGGGATGGCCCAGATAGTAGAGAGAAATTATTTCTTTGTGGGAAGCGGGGAGGGGGTGTGTTTCATGCTAACCCACAGAAGTTTTATTTCTCTGATTGCTTTAACGAGGGGAATATTATCCCTCCCGCCCATCCCACCACCATCACTAAACCCAAGTGCCCCAAGACTACTTTGGAGGAAGGAAATCATATACAATTTTAATGAGATAATTAAAGAAGATGAGGTATATGAATTCACTTCGTAACAACAAAATAATAGCTAACATTTATTGGGTCCTTGTTGTGTGCTAAGCTCTGTTCTAAACTCTTAAAACATTTAAATCATTTAATCTTCATAACCACCCTATAAAAAAAGTAACATTATTTTCCCCACTTCATAGATAAGGAAATAAATGTTAAGAGCAATAAAGTAACAGGCCTCAAAACCAAGTCACAAAGCTGAGATTTAAACCCAGGTGGGATTGACTCCAGTGCCTGTGTTCATTTCATTGCAGCGTGAATAAACAGACCAAAATAACATTTTTATAAATATTCTTGTTGTACAAGTGCCGGAAAGTAGGGTGAGTGACTGGATGTTGAGTAGACGTCATGGGGATGAGGATGCCCAGGTGATTTGCAGGTCACCTGACCGAGGCACAGGGTGGCAGAGCCCAGTGTTTGTGCTGTGTTACTGCTGAATTTGAACAAAGACAGTCAAAAGATCACTTATGGGACCCTGAAGTGTATCTGTGGTTCATGATATTAAAAACTCATACTACCTTGGACTGAGTTAACCCTTAGAGAGGACTGGCACTATCAGGATTAGCATGAGGGAAGTCTCCCATCCTATAAGAAATGTGGGTTCTGAGTCTGGCACTGGCTTCTGAGAACAGAAGCATTGGCTGTCACCATCCTGGGAACTGGCCCCTCAGGGTTGGTCACCCCTGGAAAGCCAGCCCCTGGTTATTTGTCAACCAAAGAGATGGACATTTTAGCTGCTCAAATCACATCCTCTCCCTAGTTGTCATATAAACCACCCTGATTCTCTAGCCTTGCTGGGATGATGTTAAGGATGGAGTGTCAGGACACCATCACCTGGGGTTTGCCATCTTTGCTACATGCTTTAGTCATATCATACATGTCAGCGCCAGACAGTGTAACAGCATATGTATGTGCTCTGGACCCAGACCGCCTGGGTTCAAATCCCAGCTCCTCAGTTTACTAGCCGTGTGACTTTAGGTAAATTACTTCCGTGTGTCTCAGTCTCCATCTTAGAAGAAGGAAGACAATGATATCTATCTCCTAGGATTGCTGGAAGCAAAGAAATGAATTAGAATGGAAAAGGCCCTTAAAATAGCACCTATGAGATAGCAAGCACTCGGTAAATGTTATTCATTGTAATTATTCAATATTTCTTCCCCTTCTTTGGTTAGGGTTTCCCCCCCTTTTTTATAAATTTTTAATTAGAGTGAAATGCAAGTAACATTTACTAATACCCTTTGTTAAGCGTGCCATTCAGTAGTGTTCAGTCTATTGCCATCGCTGTGCAGTGCTCGGTTTGTTCATCCTTCCCGTGCCCGTGTGCTTAGCCGTTCTCATCACTGCAACTGCACGCACTCTGTGCAGACACCAGATTTGTGCATCATGTAGAAAAGGCCTGTTGCCTCCCACGCCATTATCCTAGAACACCTTCATGGATTAACCGGGCACCATCTGTACTATAATTTCTGTGGGAAAATGCTTTTAAAGTGCCAGTCTTAATTAGTTTCAGAACACAGCCTGTTCTGAAGTGAGCGCTGCTTGCATTTTATGTTACCCGGCACATGGTCGGGCTTCCACGACCCCTTCGGAACCTTTGCAGTAATCATCTGGCTGTCGCCTATCACCCCAAAGAACTAGAAGATTAACCTTTTTGTAGTCCTTTCTAGACTGTGATTCTGGAATCTGGTAGCAGGTACTAAGACATCCCACCAGATGACCAGGCCCAGACCTTGACTTCCTAGTCTACCTGGCAGGGAGCCTGCAGGCACCACTTAACACCTGGCCTCACTTCAGGCTTCTGCAGGTCATTTTTGCTTCCAGCTTTGTTTCCTGTATTTCAGGGCCCAGGGCAGCATGACCTTTGACCTCCTGACCTTGCCCCTGTGGCAGCATTTGTTTGCTGTGGCAAATGTGGGAGTCACTAAATTGTCAAGGGGCTACTTTGCACCTCTTCTGAGTTGTGTGGGTGCAGCACCTCTGCACCCACACCCTCCCAGCCTCCTCCGGTGACCTGAAGCCTACTTTTATCCCTAGGGCTAGTTTGCTTTCTTCAGCCAGACGTTTTGGAGGCAGGAGATCCCTAACCTGCATGAATAACTTTCCCAAGATAAGCAGGAAGTCTCCGAGAAACTTCCTTCTACTCCTGGGAAAGGCCACCTGATCCCTTTGGGGGAAGGTTGATTTGTCCCAGAGAAGGAGCCCTTCAGTGAAGGGGTTATCTTTCTCTTTTCCAATCTCAGGACTCCTCAGCCTCTTTGTGCCACTGTCTCACCAGTCCCTATAAATGATTGAGAGGTTTACCCTCACAGGTCTAATTGGCTCATTTGTAATCCAGTCCCTTGTTTGTTTTTGTTTGTTTGTTTGTTTTTTGGGGGGGGGGGGTTGAGACTGAGTCTCACTCCATTGCCCTGGATAAAGTACATGGCATCCTAGCTCATAGCAAACTCAAACTCTTGGGCTTGAACAATCCTCTTGCCTCAGCCTCCTGAGTAGCTAGAACTACAGGCACCCACCACAATGCTCGGCTAGTTTTTCTATTTTTAATACAGATGGGGTCTTGCTCAGGCTGATCTTGAACTCCTGAGCTCAAGCAACCTACTACCTGCCTCAGCCTCCCAGAGTGTTAGGATTATAGCCCTGAGCCCCTCTGCCCGGCCCAGTCCCTTGATTTCTTTGTTCACTTCTTTTGTGCTGCTTTATTGAGAGGACAGAGACTCCCCTGCACTGCCTGAGTAGAGCAGGACTCCTGCAGCCAGGAGCAGCAAGCCTTCTGTATCTGCAGATTTGCACACACTATCTGTGCTGACCGGCTAGTAAAGGTCACCCGTTTGGAGGCAGTCCTGCCTGGCACCTGGTAATGAAGGTTACGCCTCAGAATACTACAAGTTACCCATTTTGTTTCTCTTAGCTCCTTTCATCAAATGCTTATAAAATTCTAGGAGCTTACATAGAGTTTATTGTTGGTGACCTCAAACACACATGAATCATCCACTTCCCTTCTCTGGCCCTACAAGGGAATTCAGGGATGATGCCACCTTGTTGAGATGAACAGACTACCCAGGGTCAGTGGAAGGCCTCCGAACCTCGCAGAAGTTTACCCACAGAGAAGGAGTAGGGCTGGGCTCTGTGACATGGTACCACCAGCCGGGTGGCTTAAACAATGGAAATTTGTGAGAACACAGTTTAGAGGCTAGAAGTCTGAGATCAAGTTATCCCCAGGGTTGGCTCCTCCTGAGGACTGTGAATGAGGATGTATCCCATGCTTCTCTCCTGCTTGCTAGTGGCTTGCTAGAAATCTTTGACATCCCTTGGCTTGGAGGTTTTCATCACCATGTGGTCTTATCCCTGTGTGCTTGTCTTTACGTCCAAAGCAACTTTTTATAAAGGCACCAGCCGTGTTGGATGGTTAAAATGAGCTCATCTTAACTGATTACATCCGCAAGGACCCTCTTTCCAAATAAGGTCACATTTTGGGGACAAACAATTCAATTCATGATGTGAGTTAAAAAACGGGAGTGTGTTTATGAAATATATTTTGAATTCCACCTCAAGACTGAGAGCCTTTAACTTTTGTGTAACTCTTTATATCATTCATAGTTGCCACTAATTTTTTCCCAAACTGTTGAAATGTGGTCCCTCCTGAAAGGAAGTGACCCACAGTGGGCCTTGGCGTGAGAGTTACCTGTGTGGCCTGTAGATTTGCATCTCTCCAACTGACTGCTCTGACCCTCATCCGGCGGCCTCCAGGAAAGCGTGATGGTGGAAATGTGATCCTGGCATGTGAGATCCAAACTTGATCTCTCCCCTGGAAACTTCCCAATTAAAACCCATGACTTCCTCCAAAGACAGGGGTTTTTTTATGGTATTTTTTTTTTCAGAGTTTCACTGGTTATTCATTATTTATAACGTGATTAAATTGGGTTGAATTTAGATGAATGTTAAGTAGAAAAACATTTCTAATAAGCAAAAGGAAAGAAGGGAAATCAAACCTTTTTTTAAAATATGCATCCCACATTTAAAGCCCTGATTTGTTCTGGGCTGTTGGGTAGGAAGAAGAAGGGATTATCTGTGTCCAAAAAGGTCTACAAAGAGAAAATTTGGGATCAGAAAACACTTTTGTGACGTTCCCAACCCGCCTGTGGTCTGTCTTCCTCCCATCTTTCTCTGCCCACACCGACTAATTATGTGTGGCTTTTCCTCCTTCTTCCCTGTGTATTTCCCTCCCCTATCAAGACCTTCAGAATGAGGGCAATGTGGATAATTTCCCAGTTTTCCAGCTGGGCAACCCACCAAGAACAAACCCAGACATCAAGGCCAGACCAAAAAAATCTTCTTGTTTTAGACAGAAGACTCCTACATCTGGGGGATTTAATGCACCCACTGTCCGCTCAGTGCATTTCCTGTGTCCGGAGCTTCTCTGCCTGCCGGCTCTGGTCTCGTAAGTTTCCATCCCCTGCTGCCAACTTATAATAACAGAGGCAGCAGGCAGCAGGGTAGGAACGTCATAGCCCACGCCATACGTGGGCGCTGCTTTGCAAATTGAAACAAAGCTTGGAAGGTCTCATTGCAGGCCTTTCAGCCTTGACAGTGGTTGTGCCCAGACCACCAGGAGCCTGGAATTAAATACCCTCAGATCCAGTTCTCTTCCATTAATGTTATCAGCTTCATCAAGTACTTCCTCTTTGAGTGGTGTCTGCAGAGAAATAAATAAATCAAGTTCCTCTTAAGTGCTGTTCAGCCTGGATCCTGACTCAAAAGTAAAATCTGAGTTGGATTATCCAGAGCACTGTCACCCTCCTGCATTGTTCCGAAAGATCTGGGCAGGAACGGAGAGTGAAATCTCTCCAGGACATTACATCAGTTCCTCTTTTACCCTTGGCATGAAAGTTCTTCCTCTCATAGTCCTCCCAGACTTCCTAAGGCTTGCCCTGAGTGCACACCCACACACTGAGCCTGGAAGCCAGCACATCAAAGAAAGCCTGCAGGTAACCAGATTACCGACTAACGCCTGTGTCCGTTTTGAAATTTATAAGACGGGAAATGGATTCAGGAAATGGGATTTTTCGAAACATGGTTTTCATCATTCTTAAGTATTTTTAAACCTTAATAAGCTTTTAAGTAAAGAGAGACATTCAGTAAATGGCCTTTGGAAGAAAATATATGAAAGTTCAAAATGAAACTGTCTTGAATCATTGCTTACGGTGATCATAGTCTATGACAAATGATAAATTTGTCATAGTCTATGACAAAAGATAAATTCATTTTTATAGGCAGCAGAATTGAGATCCACATTAGCTATGAAAAGAAAACTCTCCTTCTCCCCAAAAGGTTGCAGACTGTTTTAGTCAGTACCCTGTAATCATCTGTGTGCATTTGGGACAACGTGAGAAAGTTAGTGCTTGTCATTCCAATGTGCATCCTTGGAAGGTTGATTAAGCACTTTTTAAAAAACTTTTTATAATGGAAAACGTCAAGTCTATGTAGAAGTAGAATCGTATCATGAACCACCACGTACCATCACCAGTTTTAATGATTAACTCACGGCCAATCTTCCTTCTCTGTATTCCATCTATTCTCTCCTTCACCAGCCCAGATTCTTTTAAATCAAATCCCAGATACATCATTTATCTCATCTGTAAATATGTCAATATAAGTCTGAAATATTAACCAAATCATCATAATCCTGGAACCTACTTGTGTTCACATTTTACCAGTTATCTTATAAATGTTTTTTACAGCTTGAATCTGAATTCAAACAAGGGTCTATATACATTGCAAATGGTTGATGCGTCTCTTAAGTATCTCTCAATGTGTAGGCTCCCATCCCTATCCCTCGAGAGAGTGTGTGTGTGTATGTGTGTGTATGGTTCATTCTTTGGTTTTTTTTTAAAAAAGAAGTAAAACGTAGTTATTATAACTTTTCCCCTATACATATTGTCTTTTCTTCCACTGGTTGCTATCAAGGTTTTGTCTTTATCTTTGGTTCTCAGCAGTTTAATTATGATCTGCATCAGTATGATTTTCATTGTATGTATCTTGCTTGAGCTTCTTGGGTCTTTAAGTTTGTTGTGACTACCCAATTTGTGAACAATCGGACCATTATTTCTCCCTCTCCCCCATTCTTTATATATTCTTTTTCTTGGACTCCAATTACATGTGTATTAGACCATTTGATAGGGTTCCAAGGTCACTGAGGATTTGTTTATTTGAATTTAATTTTTATTGATCTGTCTTCAAATTTACTAAACATTTTTTCTCTCATTTTTGATCTCCTATTAAGTCTATCCAGTCCAATCTTTCATTTCATAATTATATTTTTCATTTATAGAATCTTCATTCTGCTTTCTAATAATTTCTATTTCTCTTTTGACTCTGTCTATCTGTCATCACTCATTATGACCATCATTCCCTTCAAAGGCTTGAACTTATTATAGCTTCTATAAAGTCCTTTTTTGCTAATTCCAGCATCTCAGGGTCTGTTTCTGTTGACTGCCTTTCCTTTTTATTATGGGTCACATTTTTTTTTCCTCTCATATCTAGAAAACATTTATTAGACACTGAACGTGATAGACAACATATTGTAGAGACTCTGGATTATGTTTATTTCCTCTGAAGAGCGTTGACTTTTGTTCTATCAGGCAGTAAAGTTACTAGCCACTCACTTTGAATTCGTGAAGGCTTAGTTTTACATTTCATTAGGTCAGATCTGTTTCAGTTTTGTCTTCTTTCCTTAACCACATTCCTTTATCCTGACGCATAGATTTTTAATTCCAAAGATGTGACCGTTCTGGGGTAATGAACAGCCTAAGGTAGTCACAGAGCCTTCCAGCTTGATGAGACTCAAATTCTGAACTCTGTCTCTACTGCAGTGGCCAGCAGCTGAGGTTTCTGCTGATATCTTTTGATCATCCAGCTGTGGCTTTTCCTTGAACTTGTGCTGTTCAGGAGTCAGGCAGGAATTTGAGGGAACTTTTACCTGCCAATTTAGTCACTAA
>NW_003852519.1:611426-618313 GCF_000181295.1 Otolemur garnettii
ATTGCACTCTGTGTAGGTATGTTCTTCCAAGAGTAAAATCCCCTTTCCATTTTTGTGTGCTTTTGACCACTCTCTAGTACCTTTGAATAGTTTTTATAATACAATAGAATTTCCATAGTTGACCACCTCCCTACATTGACCACCTCCTTAAATTGGCCTAATTTTCATAGACTGGACATGTACCACTTATACATTTCAGTACAGAAGGCCTAGTTCTATATGTTGACTGATTTGTTAAAGTCCCAGGAGTAGTCAGTTTACAGATCTTCTACTCTGTTGCATCAGATTCTATAATTTCTATCTGCAGAAAAGCTAGTACAAGCTACTCTGTCATAATTGGAACTGGAACTCCCCCTGCCCTTTTTCACATAACGGGTAGCAGATCATAAATACTTTATCTTGCTTTTCTCATCTAACCATAAAGCCTGGATTCCAGTCCTTAGGAGACTATTGAAATTCTCCTTATTCCTTTTTTGCAGTTGCATAGTACTCCATTATTTAAAGGTAACTTTAATTTATGAAACTAGTCTCCTGTTGATAGCTAGTCTAATGATAAGCACTTTTAAATTTATGGGAGCAGATTATACAATAGTCACAAAATGAGCCTTTTGCCTTTAAGGAAATGACGTTTTAATATCTTGAACAGTGTTTTGTTCAATGTCTCATGTGATAGGTAAGATCTAGTAGAACTTTTTAAAAGTCCCCATTTTCTACTTAACCCTGTTTAAAACTTGAAGAAACCAGTACCTCTGTCTCTGGTAACCAGTCCTATCAGATTCTCAGATCCCCCGTATGTGTTTCTCTTATACATTTTGTCTTAATAAACAAAGGGAGTGTGCTTAACTTGCCTTTTTTTTTTTTTGAGATGGTCTCACTGTGTCGCCCTTGGTAGAGTGCCATGGTATCACAGCTCACAGCAACCTTAAACTCTTGGGCTTAAGCGATTCTCTTGCCTCAGCCTCCAAAGTAGCTGGGACTATAGGCACCTGCCACAGGGCCCGGCTATTTTTTGGTTGCAATTGTCATTGTTGTTTAGCAGGACGGGGGGCCAGGCTTGAACCCGCCAGCCTCGGTGTATGTGGCTGGTGCCCTACTCACTGAGCTATGGGCACTGAGCCTTGACTTACTTTATTTACAACCTCAGACAAGTCTTTAACCAGAACAGGGACCAGTAAGTACATACCCTTTTGGTGAGACAGCTCTGGCAACAGATGTAGCCAGAGAAACCTCATTGAAGTGAATGTAAGGCCCTATCCAAATCTCTATTTTTGTGTGCAGATTTCTGTTCTGAACCTCAGAGCAGGAACTTCTGGAGCCACATGTGTCCTGGTCCGTCCCTCGACACAACCCCCAGAGCTGCCTGTATTGCTGAGTTGTATACACATCTATGTTGCCCTTGCTCAGATGTCACCAGCTAGAGAATTCCAATGGGATGGGGTAAAGGTATTGATAAGGGTGTCCATCCACCCTGCTGCGAGCATTTGTGTAGTCTGTGCACTCAGAAAAAAGTATTACTAAATATTCCTTGAGGTACGAGATTGTCATTCTGTAAGTTAGCACCACTGTTCGTGCTTAGAGCAGATTTTGCTGTGATGTTATGTCCCAGGGTCTGTGTTGCAAAGTGGACAGATACTGTAATGAATACACAAGTTCTAGAACCTGACCAGAGGCTGGTTCTATAATCCCTACATTGGCTTGTGCATTTTGGTAAGTTGCTTAATGTGTCGGTTTTATTATCTGTAAAGTAGGGGTGATAGTGATAGCTCCTTTTTAGGAGAGCTGTTAAGTTTTTGGCAATAAAATCCATTAATCATTATTACTTATGCTATTAGCATTATCTTTAATACCAACCACTCCTGGAGGTATAAAATTTGAAAATGTTATTATGAGAATGTAAATCAATTAAGTTGTCTAGAGAGAAACCCCTAAAAACCCTTCCATCTCTGAAAACCAAATAAAAGAGTTAAGTGAGAAAAAGAACGGAAGTTTGGTTTCATTGTATTTATAAGCTGTTGACAGGTGTTAATGGAATGCTTGTAGACATCCTTAGCTCATCCAATAGTAGAAAAATAATATTAAGCTTGTGCTCTTTAATTTTTTCCACCTCCTGGGGAGAAAGGTGTTTTATGCTCAGGTGCCAGCTCTGCTGTTCACTGCCTTTACAGTGGCAATGAGGTCCCTGTCCTGCCAGTTCACTGGGGTCTGTGATTGTCTTTGCTTCACAGAGAACTGCGTCCAGAGGACCCCCAGGCCCTCCGTGGAGAACGTGCACCATAACCCTCCCACCATTGAACTGTTGCACCGCTCTCGGTCACCCATCACCGCCAACCACCGGCCATCTCCCGACCCTGAGCAACGGCCTCTCCGGTCCCCTCTGGACAACATGATCCGCCGCCTCTCCCCAGCTGAGAGGGCCCAGGGACCGAGGCTGCACCAGGAGAACAACCACCAGGAGCCCTACCCCCTCTCAGTGTCTCCCATGGAGAATAATCACTGCCCGCCATCCTCCGAGCCCCACCCGAAGCCATCTAGCCCCCGGCAGGAGAACACCCGCGTGATCCAGCTGATGCCCAGCCCCATCATGCACCCCCTGATCCTGAACCCCCGGCACTCCATGGATTTCAAACAGTCCAGGCTCTCCGAGGACGGGCTGCACAGGGAAGGGAAGCCCATCAACCTCTCTCATCGGGAAGACATGGCTTACGTGAACCACATCATGGTCTCCGTCTCTCCGCCCGAAGAGCACGCCATGCCCATCGGGAGGATAGCAGGTGAGTGAGCTGTCTGTCCCCAGCACCGCCGTGCCAGCATAGACGAGGCCTGACAGAGCCCTGCCCTCCCTGCAGAGCCTTGCAGCTGGCCTCAGACCACTCCCAATTAGGTGCCCTCCAAGGCTGAGAGGGCAAGCAGAGGCTTCTGCCTGAATGAGGCAAAATCCCTAATGGCTTGGTTAATGAGCCGCAGGGATGGAGTAGTTAATGAGCCTCAGAAATGTTAAGAAACAAACGTCCTACGTCCAGCTTACAAGGAGAGTCACATCAGAATCAAGGCTAAGCGAAAACATTTAAGATAAAAGGTTTATGAGCATGCTAACGGCCCTGTCCTGAAGTTCCCAGCAGCTAATTAATGACCAGACACAGCATAAAGAAGCTTGTCTCAGATGCAGGCCTGTAATTCCATCCTACGGGCAGTAACTCACTGCAGCCTTCACCTTGGAAGGGGGTAGGAGAGGAAAACAGGATTATGGTGCTGGAGGCAGATGTTGCTGGGTCATTTGGACAGGGGAAATCACCCCTGAATTCTTTTCCTTTTATGATGACAAGCCCAAATTTGCTTACCTGTGGCCAGACTAGCATCTATTTGCTGGTCTGCCCATGATTGACATGAAGTCTCTCTTCAGAAGTTTGATCCTCTAACCATTTGACAAGGTTAGCTCTTTTGCTACAACATCAGTCCACTCATGAGACATTGTTGAACACCTACTGTGTGCAGATAAATGCCTCAGGAGTAGGGATACAGAGCTAACATAGCACATACTATCCTCTTCCTCAAGGAATTTAGAATTTAGAGGGAGAGACCAATATGATAGAAAACAGAATGAAATAAGGCTTATGCCCCACTCACTGAACGCACAAGCGTTCATTGAGCACCTACTATGTGCCATTTTAGTAAAATGCTGTGAAAACTATACAGAAGGAAGGTACATTTTGCCTGGAGGAATAAAAGAAACTTGCATATGTGAGAGCAAAGTGATTGTGCTTTCCGTAATGGAAGGGAGGCCTGGAGGTGGAGGTAAGGGAGGTCTGGAGGTAGGCCAGGACAAACCTATTCAGAGAAAGATGAGAAATGCCCCTTCCTCCCTGAGCCAATGGCCCAGGACAGAGTTCCAACTGACCAGCAGGATACAGCCATGCTCACAGCAACATAACCACAGGTACTCCCACAAGCCTACTTGACCTCTGCCTTGATGCACTATCCTTTTTTTAAGTTTAAATAATTTGTTTCTAGATTTTTCTCTGGCCCCAGGGGCTCCTCAATCATTGCCTCAAATTTTATCGTTATGATTTACGTCAGAATGTAAAGAAAATGACATGGCATATAAATGAGTTGTGTGTTTAAAACACTACGAAAAATAAAAGGATAGATGTTTGAGATTCCATTCAAAATGAATCTTGAAGGGTTGTGGGGAGCAGGGCACAGCTACCTAAAATGAACGAGTTATGAACGAGCTGATGGTTCTATAGCTGGGTGGTGGGTGCCTAGGGGATCATGTTATTCTCTCTTCTTTTACATATACATGAGATTGTTTTAGTAATAAAAGGAAAAAATTCTAGGGAACAAAGAACCAGGGATAAAGAAGCAGAGAGCTTAGGCAAAGCATGTGAATTCTCCTCTTGATAATTAGAGAAAGAGGATGGGGTCAGTGTGTTGCTGTGAGTGCTAAAAAGGACCATCTTATACTTTCCAGGCAAAACATTTGTCTATTCATACCCTTCTTGTTTCATGCCTTGCATGGCGTGAATGGTAATGCTTGATGTTTTGCAGATACTTCTGCTTGTTTGTAAGACTCAGGGCAACTCTTAGAGGCATTAATTCTGCCGTGTTCATTTTACATGGAAGGTTCATTTGCACAGAGGAAGCCACAGAAGAAACTGAGGCCGATAGAGGCAAAGTCTTATGTCCAAGGTCAGGTAGGTGTCCAGGCTCTGCAGGACAGTGCCTCCTGACCTCATGCCTGCTGTCCTTACTGCTGCCCATGTGGGCCTGGCTTTCTTGTAGGGTCTGTCCTACTCACCTCCTCTGTGACACCATCTTCACCACAGACTTCTTGAGAATCTAAGATAAGCCCATAATGCAATCAACATAAATTGTTTAGACTTGAGTTGTTATTTTTTCCTTGTTTAGTGGTTTTGTAAATTTCAAAATATTAGTTTTATAAAATTACTTCTTATAAATCTTATTCTTTTTTTTTATTGAATGGTAACTGTGTACATTAATGCACTTCTGGGGTACAGTGTGGGGTTTTATAAATCTTATTCTTAAACATCCGTGTCATTTAATGATGGATGCAGGTTCATCACTTGGGTATAGTATTCCACTGAGCCTTGGTGTCCACAGATGCCCTCTCTTCAGAGCACACAAGACAGGGGAATCTCTGCTTTTTGTGACAATTCTAGGAAGTCAGAATGTTTGTGTGAAATAACCACAGAGCCCAGATCTTTAGGGGAATATATTAACTCCTTTGGTATGACAGTTTTTTAAAACTAATTATTAATGCTTATTAGAATAACATATCCAAAAGTTTTTAAATCTCGAAACATATGTATTAACTAATTTAACCCAATCCAAGGTTAACACATTTAACTGAAAGGTGGTGTTTTTCTCCGGGGTGAAATGAGAAGGTGAGACAGGATGGTCCCCTTCGAGTCTGTTGGAGCTCTGTAAGTCTGCCATCTGATCCTTGGTCTTGACTCTTAAACCTCTGAAGTGAACTCACCAAAGCTCTAAGCAACTTTCTTTCTTTTGGCATAACCCTACCTCTCTAGCCTACCCTTTCAGCTATCTTTCTGTACTACCAGATCCTTAAAAAATTGACTCTTTATTGGAGATCAAATTCATTAGACAGTTCCTATGTAGAGTGTAAAGTTCTGGCATTACTGAACAGTCATGAAAAGCCTTTGAGTCTCTCTAAGGCAGCTGTTCAATGCAAAAGCTTAGTTCCTTAAAGCTTTTTGAATGAGCACAGTACAGAAAGAAATGAAGATACTAAAGGCCAGGCAGGTGAGCACCATAGCTGTAGGGAGGGAAACGCTCCGTATGAATGTGGGTCATAAAGCAACCCCAAATTCTTACCATTCACGTATGGTTGGCTTGCGTCCACTTGGTCATCGTCTGTGTCCTACCCCACTGGACTGTTTAAGGTGGCAGCGAGTTCAAGGAGGTATAAGACACAATCTTTTTCATGAAAAGAGTTGAGCACAGATCTAAAAGTGAGGCCCAGGATATGTGTCTTGGGAGGGTTCCTATTAAGTAGTTTAGGAGCCCAGAGAAGGGATGTGAGGGAAAGTCATGTGAAGGGCTGCCGTTAGCTGCACTTCTTGGAGATTAGAAAGGAAGAGATCATTCTAGATAGAGCAGAATTCCAGGGGAAAGTAAGATAAGGCTCAGTATACATATATTTTTTCTATTCCAGGTAGAAAATACAAATAAGAGTCCAGGTCTATCTAAATCAATTTAAAAATCTATCATTTTTCGTAAATTCTTTCTTTAAACTTTTTAATAGCTATGAAATGGTATCATATAATTAAGAGGTTACATGCAATGTTTTAGTAGTTTAGGTATTTCCCATAGGGAACACTAAGATAATCAATAAAGGAAATTCAGGAGGTGGTTGACAGTTTAAAGACAAACCACAAATGAACTCTGTTTAAATATAACATGCAGCTTATTTTTAAAGGTGTCACTTTTCAAAGCATGGAGGACTGCTATTAAGAGTTTTAACAGGTTGGGATGGCATTTATGGGAGAGTTTAACATAGGACAGTGAGACAAGATCTGTAGGTTCTCTTTTTTATTGACTAGCCCGTGGCATCTGAAACAATGAGCAAGTTGCTTCTTTCTGTGCTGGTTTTATGTTTTATTATCTACAGGAAAGGATTAGTGGGGAGCAGGGGAGTGGGGGTGGGCAGTGGGAAGCATCTGTCAATCTTCCAAAACTTTACCTACAGAGGTCTTACTGGCCTGTGTCCCTCCAATGTGTTTCACAGCCAGAGTGTTTTGGGTGCAGGCACCTGTAGGCTGATGAGATATCTAGTGATGCCGTGAGTCACGTTTCCAGTATGTGCTAAAATTCCTCCTTAGGACTGAATGATTTCAAAGCCAGAAAGG